>NW_022589704.1:74963324-75486943 GCF_004348235.1 Phoca vitulina | reverse complement strand
CTTTCTTTTTCTTTCTTTCTTTCTTTCTTTCTTTCTTTCTTTCTTTCTTTCTTTCTTTCTTTCTTTCTTTCTTTCTTTCTTTCTTTCTTTCAAGATTTTATTTATTTATTTGAGAGAGAGAGAATGAGAGAGAGAGAGAGCACATGAGAGGGGGGGAGGGTCAGAGGGAGAAGCAGACTCCCTGCCAAACAGGGAGCCCGATGCGAGACTCAATCCAGGGACTCCAGGATCATGACCTGAGCCGAAGGCAGTCGCTTAACCAACTGAGCCACCCAGGCGCCCCCTGTTCTTTCTTAAGAGCTGCCTACATTTGTCACATCTTAGGCAGTTTAGGACATCTTTGTAGTTGCTAGAGTTGGCTAAGTAAAGTTCAGGCCAAACTAGGAATATGAGATAGAGTTACTTTGTTGAACTGATCGAATTCTATCCTCTTCTTCTTTATGCAAAGTTTGTGGCGGATTCAGCAGGTGGTTGTTGGCAAGATGATCTTCACAGAGAAGAGCATTCATTGCCTGATTGGAAGGCTATTATAAAGTGCTGATCATGAAGAGACTGATAAAAAGCCAATTTTTTCCCCATATGTAGGGGTTATTGAGAGAAGAATATAATGATCCATGCTATTTATTTGGCCCTTATTAAGTGGCAGGCACTTAGTTCTCTCTACTGGGATACTTCTATGACTAAAGCAGACAAAGCCCATCGAACTTACATTTTAATGTGGGAATCTGTGTGCTCATGTGAGCATACATGGTTATGCCTATGATGGGAAGTAATTAGGCTAGGAGACTATTCATAGTACAAATGCTTATTCTGATTCTAAGTTAGGGCCATTATTGAGTTTAGAGATTTCAGGAGGGGGAAAGCAGTGAGAGAATTTTTGATATGTAGCCAAATGGTGTTGATCACCTTGATTCCTTTTTCTAAATTGTCCCTATAGCAGGGGAAATAAAATCTTCCTGGGTTCACCTTAAACCCCAATTATCTTTGAAAATTGACAATAACGTTTACAGTACATGGAACACAAAAATACTATCACTTATTGAGTGTCTAGGATAAGTCAGGTATATATACTGCATCATTTATTTCTCAAAAATTCTATTATAGTACTAGTGTATAATACTCATGTTACCAAAAATGTGACTACTTCTCAGAGAGGTACATTCTGTACTAAGTGACAGAATTGGCCATTTAATCCATGTCTAATTTGCTTCAAAGTCTACGAACTGTTTGGGCTCCCTGAACTTAAGAAGGAAGATAATATGTAGATAAAAAAAATACACACAACTTTGTATAGGTCAATGAGTAAATATGAGTGTGACTTTCCATTTACTAATAGTATGGTTTGTTTGTGATGAAAATGGAAGCAGAAGCACAACTTTTGAAAAGCTGATTCTAATACAGTTAACTTTTGCTGTGCTTTCCTTTCTTTAATGGGTGCCTAGAGGCCATGCATGATGCTAGGCTTTATATCAATTTTTAAATCTAATTACTGGAAGTTCACATATTTTACAGATTTGTGTTTGTGGAGGAAATATTATTTTCAATTTTTAAATTTTTAACCACTCTGAAAATCATTCAACATTGATTACTGAAGAATCCTTAAAATTCAGTATAATGCCTATATGTCATATGCATACTGAGTCCCATTGTATGTTTAATGAGAGGTACATATAAAAACTAATTTTTCACATTCAAGAAACTTAAAGCAATTACCCACATAGATAACTCTGGGAATTCACTTCATGAAAATGAGTTGTACTACAGTTCATAGATTCACACATACACACACATGCATATGCTCACATATACACACATATACATACATACACATATACATATTATATATACTTTATATATATAATATATTATGACCTCTTCTCAGAGAAGCAATACAAAGATGTCAGTCAAATTGATATAACTGAAAGTCTGGAAAGAATTTTAAGAACTGTTTGGTATGTTCCTGGGGCAAAGATATGCTTAAATACTTTTAATTCTGTTTTCTTTACAAATTTGAGTAATTGCTAAAATCTTAGAATATAAATTATGAAAAGCCAAATTTCCATGTTTATGGAATTCTTCTCAGAGAGTATATCATTAATGTCTTTATGGATAATAAACTTGATTGCTTTTATCTGATACTAATGACTCTTTTAAGGCAATAGTACTTCAAAACATTGCTACATACTCTACTCTAACGTGTCTTCCTTAATACTCTCTATTGAGTTTAGAATCATGAGGCCTCTTGTTTCATCATTTTTCTTGTTCTTAATAATCTGCTGAATTTTACTTCTATACTTGTTATTATTATACTTTACATTTATAAAATGCTTTCTACTTTTCAAAGGAACTATATATATATAATAGGAATATATATGTTTCCTTTGTATATATCATAATTTAATTATTATCTATTTCTGACTTCATTAATTGTTATACATTTCAGGCTGATGAATGAAAAAAAATTCTAATAGCATGTTCTCTTTTTATGTTTAATCTATAGTATAATATCAGCTTCTATTCTTTCAAAATAAAAATATCTCCGTTTATTTACATAAGTTTTGAAAATTCTTCAGTTACTTGTAGTCATCTTTTCCAAATGATAGTCAAACTTCTGTCCTTTGATGTTAAGGTAATTGCCTTTTCATATCAATTTGGCAGTGCAGACGGATTTAAAGTGAAATAGGTTCTTTCCTTTTCATCCTGATTCTAATTAGATACTTAAGAGTCTAAAACCAAGATTTGTGACACTCTACTTAATACTTTCTACTTCCTGTTTTGTTAAACATTGGATAATTTATGAGTTTACCTTGTTAAAATTGTCTTGTTCAGTACACACAAATTTTGTACATTGTGTAGCAACATAAATAATTTTCTTTGAATGGGATAGCTGAAGAAAAGTAAGACTGAATAGGAAAATTTCATATGAATCTGGGACTCTTTTTAAGTCTTAGAATTAAAAAGTGGCTTCGATACATTTCTTTATTCCTTATGTCTTACTTCCTTTAATTCTATTAGACAATGACCTCTACATTTGTGCCTTGATGGGGTAGAGGGCTCTAGTAGCTATTTGTTGACTAAGGATTTTGTGGTTGTTACATTTTTTAGTATGTTGGATTTATGAGTAAAGCTTCAAACAACTAATTAAAATACACTGGAAAATCCTTCATTACAAGAAGTTGATATTTTGAATATAGTTTTAAAATATGATAACCAATAAAGTTTACCTGCTCTGTAACTATTTTTGACAAGCATTCATACTCAAGTTTTAAATAAAAATTATTAGATTCTTAAATGTATAAGTAGTTTTGCCAAAATAATGGATAATTCATGAGTTTTAATAAGCAAGTGAAATATTATTTACAGGATGATATAATTTAATGTGTATATTTAATAAATAAATGACTATTGTCTGCCAAACATTATATTCAGTCTTGGGAATCAGTGATAGAGCCCCTGCTTTCCAGGGATTTACCTTCTAGAAATATATATATCCATATGGTATACGTAAGTAAAGAACTCTTGAGGTAGTGGATATGTAATTGTTTTATGCTTTGAACTCTGATGGTGTTTAACATTTGCTTCATATTTCCCTTTTGATTTAATGGAGATATAGAGATGTTAAGTGACAGCAAAACCACATTCCCTTATGTGAATGCTAATGCTTTTCCATATTCTGTTTTCCATTTATTTACTTATCTTTGTTTATGAATGCTGGATAGTAGCATAGTTAGTTTTTTACATATTGTTCTACTTTCTACCTATTTACTTATTCCTGTCAATGTATGCTAAATACTAGCATAGGCTGGCATGGCCACAAAATTGGTTGGGAGACGCTCATGCGTCGCTCTCCGTGGTGCTGAAAATTATTGTGAGCTGAAATTAGTTGTTTCCTCTTATGTTTTTTTTTAAGATTTTATTTATTTATTTGAAAGAGAGAGAGGCAGAGATAGCAAGAGAGAGCACAAGTAGGGAGGAGAGGGAGAAGCAGGCTCCCCACTGAGCAAGGAGTCCAACTGGGCTCAATCCCAGGACCCTGGGATCATGACCTGAGTTGAAGGCAGACGCTTAACCGACTGAGCCACCCAGGTGCCCCTCCTCTAATTTTTTTAAGAAAAGGTTTTATTTATTTTTTGAGAGAGAGAGAGAGAGTGCAAAGGGGGAGGAGCAAGCAGACTTTGCGCCAAATGTGGAGCCCTATGCGGGGCTGGATGTCACGACCTTGAGATCATGACCTGAGCCAGAACCAAGAGGAAGGTGCTTAACCAACTGAGCCACCCAGGTGCCCCATTTCCTCTAACTCTTTGGCACTAATTATTATTGCCCAATCAAGAATTCAACACAGGGGCGCCTGGGTGGCTCAGATGGTTAAGCATCTGCCTTTGGCTCAGGTCATGATCTCATGTCCTAGGATCGAGCCCCACATCAGGCTCCCAGCTCAGCCGGGAGCCTGCTTCTCCCTCTCCCTCTGCCTCTCCCCCTTCTTGTGTTCTGTCTCTCTCTCTCTCAAATGAATAAAAAAAAAATCTAAAAAAAAAAAAGAAAAGAATTCAACACAAAGAAAGGAAAAGTTTAGCGGGGAAAGGAAAGATGAAAAAGATGAAAGTTCACATGCAAGTTTCAGCCATTTGTTAATAGATGGTTGGATTAATTAATTTATTTAACTGAAGTTTACAACAGGTATTGTGCTTAGAGTGAAGCTACAACTTTGCACCTGCACTGTTCCCATACAGCTACACTTTATTCTGGTGTATCCCATTGTATATTGGAGAAAACAGACATCAATCACACAAAAATGGAAAAATGTAAATTTGAAACTGTGTTAGATGCTAAGATGCTGCAGTGGATCATGAGATAAACTAGAGCAAATATGAGTATGTAAGTATGGAGCTTGGTTAAAAATTAATTACCTTTCCCTCATATTTTTAAACTATTATAAAAATAATATATTAAAGAAGATAAGGTCTAGTAAATCATGTAAGACTTCCAAATAAAATCTTAAAAAATATTTTAATGAGATCTTGCCTCCATGAACTTAACTTTTTAATAACAGATTTTATATTTGAAATAGCTATATTTCCTGATCATGACATTTTAAATGATGATATAATAATTATCATCAAGGGTGAGAAAATGTTTGCACAAAGTAGGTGTAAAACATTTTATACCTTTATTTTTATGACAAAATATTTGTCAATTAAAATGTTATTTAAAATATATCAACTCTATTTTTCTTTCATATCAGTTGTGATTTTGCATTTTTGTGGATATAAATGGATTTCAAATCCACTAAAAAATTTTATCAGAAAATTGAGAATAACTATAAAGCTTAAATTTGAAAAATACTCAAGAATTATTAGAGCATTCAATCTGCAGCTGACATGGCTACCACAAAAATAACAAATCACCACATGGCATAGAATTATTGTATATTTATGTTGCTAGAGCTTTGGGTCATTAACTGAAGGTATGCTCACTACAATTTCCTGCCTAGAGTTCCTTGCTCCCCCCATCTGCAATGGGCTGCATTTTGAACTACATGCAATGTTTCTTGGCTCCTAAACTAAAAATCTTCAAACCATTCCATTAGCCCTTGCAGACCACTGAGTCTGTAGCTGAATACTGAAGTAGATGTTCAGATGTAGAAACTTCTTTATGTCACCTTCAGGAAGAATGGGACACACACTCAGACTCCACTTGTTCAGGTCATCCTACAAAGAGCCCTAAACAAGCTTCTTGTCTATGAACTCTGACAACTTGAGGCCACCCTACTTGGCCACTTCTGATGGTTGAGGTGGTCAATACAACATGTGATATCTGTTAACAATTTTTGATACACTAGTTGGAAAGCTCAGCAATTAGCCTGTTTCATTTTTCTTCTGAGAATTTATTACCATCTGACATAAGTACATATTTGTTTTTTGTTTAGGACATATTACACTAAAATGTAGCATTCATGAAAGTGGAGTCTCACTGTTGTATTCCCGGAGCATGGTGTAAACATTCAATACATATTCACTGGACAAGTTTCATGAGGGCTATCTTTTGTTTTCCTCTGTATCTTTTAGTACCTACCCCAGTGCTTAAGTCATTGTATTACACTAAGGTGATAAGCAGGGTCCAGGGTATAAAGATTCTTGTAAGACTTGTTAAGGCTTTTAGACGATTTCCTAAAAACAATGAGAACCCACCAAAATACTATAATTTGTAAGAAATATTTTTAGATTTTTATTTTAGAAAACAGAGTTCTTGCTCTCTGTATCTCTTAATAATGGCATCTCCATTCTTCTACTCACCCAATTTTAAAATCTCACAGTAATGTAACACTTTTTTTTTTTTAAGATTTTTTTTTTGTATTTATTTGACAGAGAGAGAGATAGCAAGAGCAGGAACACAAGCAGGGCGAGTGGGAGAGGGAGAAGCAGGCTTCCTGCCAAGCAGGGAGCCCGATGTGGGACTCGATCCCAGGACCCTGGGATCATGACCTGAGCCGAAGGCAGACGCTTAACGACTGAGCCACCCAGGCGCCCAGTAATGTAACACTTTTATCCTTCTCCTTCATTGCTAATAATTTTTCAAGACCTGACAATTTAACTTCAGCAATCTCGCCCTCCTCCTATTCTCTTTCTCCCTCCCTCCCTCCCTCCCTCCTTCCTTTTTCTCTTTCTTTCTTTCTCTTTCTTTCTTTCTTTCTTTCTTTCTTTCTTTCTTTCTTTCTTTCTTTCTTTCTCTCTCTCTCTCTCTCTCTCTCTCTCTTTCTTTCTTTCTTTCTTTTCTTTTCTTTCCTCTCTAGATAACATCACCCTTTGTTTTCCTTTTGGGCCTTGGTTAATCACAGTTGGTCAAGTGTACCTGCTGAATTTCTGTCTTTGGTATATTCTCCATCTAAATCACTTTATGCTTGATAGACGATTACTTGTAAAATGTTGGTCATCCCATTTATCTAAACAAATACTTTCAATAAGTCTTCACTGATTAAAGATAAATTCCTAGCTTTCTATTTGAAAAAAGTACAATATAAATTTTTTTTACTTTCAACACTCAGTCACATAAATTATTGCATTTATTCTTCTTGTAAGATAAGCAAAGATTGTTTCTCCTCTCATTTTTTAAATAAAGTCAAACTTTGGGCGCCTGGGTGGCTCAGTCGGTTAAGCGACTGCCTTCGGCTCAGGTCATGATCCTGGAGTCCCGGGATCGAGTCCCGCATCGGGCTCCCTGCTCGGCAGGGGGTCTGCTTCTCCCTCTGACCCTCCCCCTACTCATGCTCTCTCTATCTCATTCTCTCTCTCAAATAAATAAATAAAATCTTAAAAAAAAAAAATAAAGTCAAACTTTAAAAATGTTGCAAAATTACTACAAAAAAATTGCCTGGTACTCCTCATGCAAATTTACCAACTGTTAAAATTTGATCACATATCCTTCATCATTTTCTCTGTAGGTATTTCTGAATGATTGTGAATAAAATGCAGCCACAATGCCCTTTTTACCCCAAAATATTTTATTACAGTAACTATAGTAAAATTATAAAAATTAGGACATTTAATATTGATGTAAAATTAATTGTAATTTAACATAAAAAGTCTATAGATTAGATATCATGAACTTCATATTTTGCCAGTTGTCCCAATAATATATTTTTTTTCCAGTCCAATAACTAATTCTGGATTACACATTGCATTTAGGAGTCATGTCTCTTTAATCTCCTGTAGTCTGGAATAGTTCTCTAGCCTTTCTTTAACTTTCATCAGAATGATATTTTTGAAAAGTACAGACACAAGATATTTTATGGTATTTTCCTCAATTTGGATTTGTCTTTTGCTTTTTTTCATGGTTACAATCAATTATGCTTTTTTTGGTCTTATACTAAACAAATTACATTGTGTCCTTTTTCATGCAGCACATCATGAGGCTCATGACGTCACCTGGAACCATTATTGATTTTAACCTTGATCACTTGGTTAAGATAATGTCTGGATTTATTTTTTTATTCCCTGGTAGTTAAGAATCTATGGCAGATTACAAAAATGGCTTCAAGTGCTTCCCATTTGTGTATGCATTCTTCTTTTCCATATGATTTTGCAGTTTTTCCCATCAAGACATGGAATATATTACTCCATCATTTGAATCTGGGCTTGTCCATGTAATCTTCTTGGGCTAATGGGACATTGACAAATTTGTGTCAGCATAATCTTGAGAAGTGTTCTACCTTGGAGCCTGTATTCCATTGTTGCTTTTTGGAACCCTGGAAGTATCATTACTCAAGAAAACATGGCTAACCTACTGAAGGGTGACAGCAGGTTGAACAAAGATGAACATTCCAGCTGAGCCCTGCCCCCAATCAGCTTGACAACCAGCAGACAAGTGAGGCCATCCTAGACTATTCAGCCCAAACTAAGCCATCCAGAGGAGATAATTACCCAGACAACCCATAGAACCTTGAGAAATTATAGATGTTTTATTATTTTATGCCATAAAGTTTGGGAATGGTTTGTTAAAAGCAAAAGCTAAGAATTTCCAGGGAGAGGGGCGCCTAGGTAGTTCAGGTGGTTAAGCATTGGACTCTTGGTTTCTGCTGAGGTCATGATCTCAGGATCCTGAGATCAAGCCCTGCATCAGGCTCTGTGCTCAGTGCAGAGTCTGCTGGAGATTCCCTCTGTCCCTTCACTGGCGCATGCTCTCTCTCTCTCCCTGCCCCCCATCAAACAAACAAATAAAATCTTAAAAAAAAAAAAAAAAAAAAGAATACCCAGGGAGATACTTTGGGACTACAGAAATATCTTGTTCAACATACAATCTTTACCCACTAGAATTATGACTCTTGCTTTAGTTAAATATTAGCACAAAACTTGCAAAATAGCATTGCTACATTTTTAAGAGATCACGAATGTAAGGATGGGGGATTATATGGCTTCAAAGGCCATATGCCTGGTAAGTGGCTATGTCAGCATTAGAACCCCAATCTTTTATTTGCTGGCCCATAGCATTTGCCATGCAGAGGTGGGTAGCCTGATGGTAGAACTGGAACTCATATGAGGGAACAATAGAAATTCCAGAGTGTCCCTGGTATTATGAGTGGCATCCTGTGTTCTCACACATACATAGAATACCTCTGGTAGATGCTCCATTACTGAGAGTTGGAAGGGGTGGCAGGATGGACAATGTAAGAGAAGATATTAAGTATAGTTATCATACCAATTTAGATAATAATTGATTCATGAAAGATATAAAGATAACAGAATGTCATTGACATTCTAGATAAAAATAATATGTTTGTACAACATGGCTCTTAATATTTTTGAAGTAGCTACTATATCTTCCCCCAGTTTTGCCAAATAAATTTAGAAGAGGGAGCTAAGACAGGTGAAGTGACACTGGGAGAGGAGAAAATGACCCCAATTTTACTCTCACAAGTAAGAAAACTGAGACCAAAGAAAGTCAGCAGTGAATAAATGGCAAAGCAGGGATTTGAACTCAGTAATCCCAGTTTCCTAGAAGAGTACTTCCCACATGGCAGTGGGGAATATGTCCCAAGTCTTCAGATGGTAATAATATCTGAGTCTTAAGTCTGTGCCTTGTGCCAGGCATTGTTCTAAGATCCTTACATACAGTTTAATTCATTTAGTACCAGAGACTTTCTGCTACACCATACATTAACTTAGAAATGACTTCACATTAACTTTACTTTGAAATGCAAGCATTCAGGCACTTCAGGGTGTATGCGTGTGTATGTGTGTGAATGTGTCAAAGACCATACCTTGTTGACTGAGAAAGGAATTCAAAGCTCCACTTTTTGTCTTTACTTCTCCCTAAAAAATTTAAGAGCACAAGGAAGAGTTTTGCGTTCCCAGTTCTCTTACAGTGTGTAAGCTGGCAGCAGCTGTCGCCAGCCAGAACACTAGGATCCTGTCAGGGTGTAAGCACTGTAATGGACAAGGGGCCAAACTCTTGTCTGTCCTTTCTGCTTCAAGGCTCTGAAACCTCAAGTCCCCGCATCATTTCTCCACTGGAGAGACTACGACGGGGGTGGGGTTGCCCCAGCTTTTCCCCGAGGGCAGTCCCCGACCCTCCAGCATCCCTATAAGAGGCTCGCTGGTGCAAGGGACTAACACCGTGGATGCAAGCCGGCTTTTGCACCATGGGAAACCTGGATGGCCAGGGGTCACCATGCGCTCTGTAGGGGAGAGGAGCCGACCCCACAGTTGCTCTTGGGGGCCGTGCCTGCCAAGTATCGCGGGACTTGTGCACATCGCTGGAGCGGCAGCTCTAGGAGCAGCTGGAGCGCGCTCGGTGCTCACCGCCCCAGCCCAGGGAGGAGCGGGAGCGGGGAGGGAGGAGGGCTGGGGGGTGCTGGTTACGTAAATGATACTAGCCCAGTGAGAGGCCTCCAGGCTGGGGCTACGAGAGGGGGAGGGACCGTGCGAGGAGGTGGGGCTGGGAGGGAGAGGGTTGGGGTGGGAGGGGGGCGGGGGCCGGGGGCGAAGTGACCAGGCGGCAGCGGCGGCGGCATAGGCGGCTCTGCCGAGGTGACAATGTACTAGGAGCCCTCGTTCGGTCTCCTGCGCCTCCTCGGCCTCGGCGCCCGTTCTCGCGGCGCTCGCGGAGCCCTCTAGCCCGCCGCTGCGCTATGAGGGCGCCTCTTTGGGGCTGGCCCAGGCCGGAGCCAGCTTGCTCCGCTCCGGGGGAAGTGTGAAGAGAGAGGCGCGGGCGGGAGCCGGGGCTGCGCGCGGCGTTCGCGGGCCGGCGCGGGTTCCAGGTGAGCGCGGACTCGGCGCACCCGGCACTCTCGGCGCGGCCGACCGGCGCCTGCTGGGCTGGTCGGAAGCTGAATCCCGTGTGTGGACTGCCGTTCCCTCTTCGCGGGATCCTTGGCCACGATAGCAGGTCTCCGTCTCTCTCTTGCTCCCCTTCTCTTCCTCGTAATTGTCTGGGGCGAGTCCTCTCCGGGTGGCCAGGGTGCCCGGGTGGGTGCCGCAAAGTCCTGCAGCGAGTGTAGGGCGCGGAGTCGTGCGCCCGGGGCCGGACGGCGGGCCGGGGCGCCCGCGGACCCCGCGAGACGGCCCCCTGGGCGCTTTGAGCGCGTTCGCCTGCTGCTGCAGGTGCGGAGGGAGGATCGCGAGGCGCGGAACTTTCTGCCGCCGCCCGCCCTCTACCTTGCTTTTTCCGCTACTCGGCTGAGCTCCGGGGCGCTGGCCACCCTCTGCGCCTTGGTGGCGCTCCGCGGCGGGGCAACTTTCTCCCACCAGCTGTGGGCGGCTGGAGCTTGCTGTGCGCGGACGCTTCTCCTCGGCTTGACACCGCGGACGCTCTGGAGCTTGGGTGTCTTCTTCGACGATTGCCTTCCTTTCTTTCTCTCTCAGTGCCCCTCGGCCTCTCATTCTCTCTGTGCGTCTCTGTCTCTGACTCAGTTTCTTTCTCTGACTTTCTCTCTGACTCTGGCTCCCCCTGCGCCTTCCGGGTCTGTTTCTTTCCCCTTCTTTTCTTCCTTGTCTTTCTTGGGATGTCTCTTCCTGTTACTCTGTCTCTTAACGCTTGTCTCTTCTCCTTTCTCTCTGCCTCTTGCTGCCTATCTCTGTCTCCCTTCCTCGCCTCTCCTGTCCTCCAGATCCTCAGGCGCCTTGGCCAGTGGAGCACGCCCCTACCCACCTTCTGGGCATCTCCAGGTACAGAGATCTCCCTACTCAGAGCCAGAGAGTGTGCGGGGGATGCCCTTGTGTGGGCTCTCCTGGAGTCGAGGGGCTGAATGAGGGGCGCAAGGGCCAGTCTCCCAGCTTTGCGTGGCCTCGAACCCGAGCGCACTGAGGCTGCTGGCAGCAAAAGCTGCGGGCGCCCCTCCCCTCACTCCGTTATTTGACTATGATCAGTTGAATTTCCTGGTAGATAGTCTGCATCTCCAGCTTTTACAGGTAGCCCCAGGAGGAGAGATGGATGAAGCTTTTGGATCCAGGGAAAACTAACCTCGCAAGGGTGGGAGCTTTCGTGAGGCAAAGGTGTTGCTAGCGGAGGAGAGGAGCATTGGAGACTATTTGCTTTAAACTGCCATAACACTCAATCCTTGAGCGGTTTCCTTGCGAGAGGTCGTGGTCACTGTTCCCAGGAACAGAGCGTAGAGATTTTATTTGCAGGGGAAAGACACTTGGATACCCTAGACGCCTGAAATTTCTGGTTTTCTTCGGACTCTCGGATCTTTAGTTTTATATGAAGGCTGCCTTTGCTCAGGGTTGCTTCCTTACCGTCCCGGTGTGTATGTGTGTGTGTGTGTGTGTGTGTGTGTGTGTGCGCGCGCGCGTGCGCGCGCGTGTGCATGTGTGTGCGCGCGCTATTACTTGTGTTCATGCCCTCTAGTGTTAAAGAAACCAGTTTGTGTCAGAATAGTGAAAAGTAAGGTCAACCTATTTGGTGACATATTTTGGACCTTTTACTTTCCCAGATTATTTTCCTTGCCTTCACCCATCCTTTCCTTTTCCTCATCTTGACTTTTGCATTGCATTACTAATTTTTCCTTTTCCCCGATCTCTACAAACTCCTTCTTTCCTGCAGAATTAGAATCTTAATATTGAAACCCTGTTTGAGTGACTTCACAGATGGATAGATTTGGAGAATCTTCATAGCCTAAGGCAGGCTTTGAACATGAGAAATGTGTATTTCTCTGCACTGTTTGCCACAAGCCAGGATTTCACATTTCTTCCTTATGCCCCTGCCCACCTTCAACTGCACTGAGAATTTTCTCTGGCTGCTCCTGCTTATTTAAATAAATGCTTTTAATTCTCTGTGTGATGCTCATCCCATTCCAGGGCTTAAGCTGCTTGCTTAAGTAGAGGCACTGTGTCTGAGATCAGGTTTGGGGAGGAAGAAAAGAAAGCTTTTGCAAAAGAGGTACAGTGCTGCTGGTGTAGATTAATTCCGGATTCCAGAGTGCGTAGTGGAACCGGATGCTGCTTCAGATATGCAGACCCTAGCGCAGTGTGGGAAAACTAGTAAATACTTAATAAAAACTTGTTGGTTGAGTGATTAGCATGCAGCTAATTATGGGCTTTGAAGTCATCCAGCTATGCTAATGAGCCTACGTAAAAGAAGTTGAATTCTGCCTCTCCCCCCCCCTTTTTTTTTTCTGTTTCATTTAGTCTTTTATGAATGGGAATTGAGGACTAGTAGAAGGGATGTTGAAACACGACTCTTCTGTCCCTTTTTGGTTCATTCACTGCTTGAATTTGCCCCCTCTCTGCAAGTCTTTAACTTGGCTGATGCTCTTTAACAAGTCACTGCAGAATTGAAGAAATGATTTTAGAGGCTCAGATGGCTGGCATCTCTTAATCTTCCTACCTGAAAGTAAACTGGAACATGACATCATTTATTAGTGAATACTTTCGTGTGGTCTTTCACAAGCGAAAAGTTATCTCTTTTAATATAAAGAGTAGATCTGTCAGCTTAAAATATTTGGGGGCTATAAATTGATCTGCAAACTGAATCACTTGCCTTAAATAATTTATAGGCTTCCTTACTGCTTCAAATATATATGAGAAGTGTGGTACTACATGCATATGAGAATTTGCCAAAGTATCTGGAAATGTAGTCCTCCTGACACAAGGTACTAGTAGGAATTCATAAGCTGCAGTATTGGTTTTTTTGTTTTGTTTTATTTTTGTTTGTTTTTGTTTTTGGGTCTTTTTTTTTTTTTTCAGTATTGCTTTTTTGATGATAGGGTAGTCTCTTCTTAAAGCAGTTGGGGATTTACCGTGAGTATTGTACAGGAGCATGTTCAAGGCAATTTTGCTTTAAAAATATTACTTATAGATCACCTGACATTGTACCCAATGTTTTATATTTAAAAATAGCAAAGATACAGTGAAGGTGAAAATTCTGATACTGGTTGAGATATGTTCTGATTTCTTACTGATAATATTGAGGCATATTTAGCTTTTTAACTTTATGTGCATTAATTTCACGTTGAACAGTTTTGTCAGAATGAAATACAATGTTTCCATTTTGCTTACTTGATTTTTAGAAGTGGTAGTTCTTTTTTCCTTTCTTTTCTTTTTTGGAAGTGGTAGTTCTAACAGGAACATTTCCATGGAATAGAGATTGTGCAGCTCTTTAAACTTGGCATTTTAGGGAGAGGGTGAGAGAAAGCAATACATGGGTATTTTTATTCTTTCTGGTTGGACAAATGAAGAGGATATTGGTGTTTCTGAATAACACCAAGTAAAAGTAAGGAATATGATTGAGAATAAAGTATGAATAAAGTCCATTAGGTGAAATAAGTAACAGTACTACATGTCTTTGATAAGTATTCATTGTGCTTTATGAAAATGAACAGTATCTAGTTTTGTCCTTTATTGGTGTTGTTAGATATCACAATCTCAAGTGGCACCTCTTGCAATAAACAAGAAATTCTTTTTTTTTTTTAAAGCTTTTTTTTTTAAAGATTTTATTTATTTATTTGACAGAGATACAGCGAGGGAGGGAACACATGCAGAGGGAGTGGGAGAGGGAGAAGCAGGCTTCCCGGTGAGCGGGGAGCCCAATGTGGGGCTCGATCCCAGGACTCTGGGATCATGACCTGAGCCGAAGGCAGATGCTTAAGGACTGAGCCACCCAGGGGCCCCTAAACAAGAAATTCTTGACTGTGACTTTTAATATATCACCTTCTTGGGTTTGCATTGCCATCAGTAGTAGGAACATGTACACATCTTTTTTTTTTTTTTTTTTTAAAGATTTTATTTATTTATTTGAGAGAGAGAGAATGAGAGAGAGAGAACACATGAGAGGGGATAGGGTCAGAGGACGAAGCAGACTCCCTGCCGAGCAGGAAGCCCGATGCGGGACTCGATCCAGGGACTCGATCCAGGGACTCCAGGATCATGACCTGAGCCGAAGGCAGTCGCTTAACCAACTGAGCCACCCAGGCGCCCCAACATGTACACATCTTAAATCTAATGAGGCCTGCAGGATCACTACTTTGAAGCCTGAGTGACCATATGCTAATTATTCAGAGAATTTTAACTGGGTTTTAATTCTCAATCCTTCCTTCTGCTCTTGTCATCAGAATAAACACATGTGAAACATCAAATCAAGTCTCATATTGACTCTGACTATCCATTTGATGGCCTTTCTTAATATCCCCCCCCCCCCCCACCCACACATACCTACTAAGTATATGTTCAAATACATAAATCACATTTAAGGATCTGGTACTGTCTGCTCTGATAAACCATTTGTCATTTTAACAGATTAGACTTTTTTTTTTTAAGGTTTTATTTTTAAGTAATCTCTATACCTAACATGAGGCTGGAACTCACAACCCTGAAATCAAGTTTCATGCTCTACTGACTGAGTCAGCGAGACACCCCCAGATTAGACTTCTGTTTACAATTTCTATCTTAAAGCACATTGTTTAATTAAGGACATCTGCTAGTCAATTACAGACATATGTGTTTTTGAAGATTCCAGCTTTCTATTGTGAAATTTAATACTTAGAAAATTCAAAGAAATTTGTGAGAGTGAATGCACACATTAATTCAGTAGTTGGTCATCCATTTGGGGCGTTATAAGCAATTATATTTTAGAGCAAAATATAAATAAAATGGACTTTATTTATTTGATACTTGTTTCTCCTGGATTCAGATTTAAACCTATGTGTATGCTTTCAATGTAGTATATTATAAAAATATTTTTAACGGGTCTTTGCCTGATCACCAGGAAATAATTACAGGTGGCTAAAGATAGCTGTGTGATGAATGTATGTTTCTATTCCCTTGTAAATGAATTAGCTAAAATTCATTTTTAGCTATGAGTTTTCTAATTTTATTTTCTTTATATGAGTCAGGACCTTTTTATTTAAGTTGAAATCTTAACTTTGAAAATTTTTAACTAGAGATTATTAAGAGATTTCTGGGGCCTAACATTTAAAATGTAAGTGAAAGTAGGGAGATGTGCCTTTTCTCTATGGGCCCAACTTTACTCAAATGTACACATGTAATTATTGTCCTTATGAACTCCTGGGTTCTCTCTTAATGTTTACCCTACTATAATTGCCCACCCTTCACAATAGACCTAGAGCAAGATACAAAATATCAGTTGTTGAAAGTTGTTCCACGTTAATGGTTAATCCTTCCAACATAGCTTGAGAGGGATGTAGAGAAAATCGTGACTGTTAACATCATAGATATGAACACATTTGTGATCATATATACGGTTATATGAGAAAATTAAAATGCTGCTCATATTAAATATTCAGACTTCCTTTGTATTTTTTTTTTTTAGAACTGCTTACTGTTAAGATAGGTGGGAACTGTCCAAGATATCAGGGTTTTAGCATGATGTGGAATTAATTAGGACTCTGATACATTAAACTACATTGATGTCACTTAAATCTTATTTAAGCTCTTGTAGAACATTATAGGAAGTGTGATTAAACTGTTAGTTGGCATTTTGGTGATCATAATACAAGTGCTGAGTAGCCACTGTAAACAGAAGAATTTAAAGCAAAGCCTGCATATTCAAAATAATCTAAATTACACCTCAGAGATAGTAGTAAATGTCAACTTAATCTCTTGCCTAATATTAATTGCCTTTATATTATAAGCACAGCACCTCTTTTTTTTGTTAAAAAATAGATTTTGACATATGGGGAGGATTATGTTCTTGTAGATCAGAAGCATAATAACTGACTTAATTTCCTCTTGAGATTTTTATTATATAATTAGTTTCAGATGGAGAGGATGAGATTTATATGACTATCAAGACCCCTATGCAATACTACCATTAATCTAATGAAAGAAAAATGGGAACAAATACTTGGAAACAAATCTATGTGAAGGTACAGCCATTTCAGTTTATTTATGAAGGAGTTAAAAATGGCGAATTGAGTTACACATTGAGAAAATAACTAAAATCTATTGGGTGCTTACTTTGTCCTTGTACTATGGATAAGTAAACATCTAATACGTCTTGCCACATTTTATCCTCATAACCATATGAGCAGTAAGTAGTAATATTGTCCCTATTGTATAAATGAGGACTTACTCAGAATCACACAACTAATACGTTTTAGCACCAGGGATCACATCAGTTCTTTCTATATATGAAGCCAGTACTCTAGTAGTTCTCAGTCTGACATTTTCACTGATTAATAAATTTTTTTTTTTTTTTTTTTTAAAGATTTTATTTATTTATTTGACAGAGAGAGACACAGCGAGAGAGGGAACACAAGCAGGGGGAGTGGGAGAGGGAGAAGCAGGCCTCCCGCGGAGCGGGGAGCCCGATGCGGGGCTCGATCCCAGGACCCTGGGATCATGACCTGAGCCGAAGGCAGACGCTTAACGACTGAGCCACCCAGGCGCCCCTGATTAATAAATTTTTTTAAAAAAATTGAGTGCCAACCTCCATGTGAACGTTTTCTTTTGTATGGTAAGAATGATTTAAAAAGTTTACTGTCACCATCATGTTATAAAAGAGTGGACATTTGTACACCAGCTAAGATGGCAGAACTGAATATCAAAATATAGTTCTTAGAATAAATTTAGCTTTCTATGCGTTTTTCTACATTGCACTTATTTTTCTAATTTAACAAAGACTGATGAAAATTTTATCACAGTCTGGTAATTTATTTCACCATCTTCTGTAGTCTGTGCTTGGGAACCCTTCTCAATGTGAACCTCTGTAATAGCCTATCTTCCCTGTGCACCCTGTGCCCATAGACAGCACAGGCTAGTATGGTAGTCATATCCATCACTTAATGAGACATACACAACCCTTATAGCCATTCCTTTCTCTTGCCAGGCGCCAGCCTGGGCAATAAAATTTGGACCCAGGAAAGATGCTAGCAATTGCTCTAGCCTCAGTTTACTGTGGCAGTGTTTGTTGAAAGGATTAGAGAATTGGAGGTGACTTGTTCCTTTATGGGGGTTAACCGCAAATCACTGTCACTAAGATGGTGCCAATCTGTGTCCTGGGACAAGAGATGAATGCCAGGCAGAAATAAAGGAGCATGTCTCAAGAACTTATTCCTCTGTCCTTCCCCCAAACCTGTGCTTTCCAGCCTTTAGGGATCCTTTTGTTCCTTTTTCACTTCTTTGCCTTGGTGAGGACAAAGAGGTTTTGCTTTAGGTAAGAAAGAAAATTGCAGAGGTAAACTTCTAACTGCTTTTGTAAACCTGACCAAGGCTGTTAAATACCAACTTGCTTTGGATAGAGACTATTGGGGCCATTGAAGAGGGAAAAAATGCCAGTGGGGGTATGTGAAATGTAGCTAAATGGACCTAAGGCGTTGTTTAGTGTCCCTGCTAACAAACCAGTCTGTACATTGAAATTACCTGAAGAGATTTGTGTGTGTGTGTGTGTGTTTGTGTGTGTGTTTATTTTAATAGAGATTGTCAGATCCCACTGATACAGATTCTCATATGCCTGGGATGGGTTTACAGAATCTATTTTTATTTGTTTATTTTAAGATTTTATTTATTTGTTTGAGAGAGAGAGACCATAAGCGGGAGCAGGGGAGGGGCAGAGGCAAAGGGAGAGCAGACTCCCTGCTGAGCTGGGAGCCAGATGCCCTTCAGCTCAGATCATGATCTCAGACCCTAGGATCATGACCTGAGCTGGAGGCAGCCCTTAACCGACTGAGCCACCCAGTAGCCCCCAGATTCTATTTTTATAAATACTTTTCTAGATGATTCTAATATACAGTGAGGTTTCAAGCAACTGATCTACTTCCAGTTCATCATTTTTAAGATTTACTTACTAATTTTTGTTTATTAAAAAAATAGTAGTTTTTAGCACAGCCAGGCTTATTCTCCACACCCACGCTTATTTTTTAAATTGTGCATTCATTTATATCATAAATTACAATGACAAATTGCTATTAAAACAATTTAATACATACTTTTCTACAGAGTTTGTTCATAGGACTTTGGATGTCAGGGAGTCTTCACAACCACACACTTACATTTTAACATTCAGGGACTTGAACTATCATAGGAAATGCTAGAATCCTAGTAACCATGTTTGTGCATTTGATTTCATTTTCGTGATGCCCAAATTTCAAAATACTAAGAATATAAAATAGCCCTAGATCTTCAAGGAAAAATAGAGTCAAATCTGAAGTCAGAATGCAGTCTCTGGGCAAGCTGCTAGGGCTCAGTGATCCTCTTCCATTCTGAGCTTTTTAAAGTAGTGACTATTAACAATAAAAGAAAGTAGTAAACAACTATTTTAGAAATAATAAAAATGGGCAGAAGTTATGACCTGGAACCTAAAACAGATAACCCTGGGAATAATAAAAATGTTCACTGCTACAAGTATGAAGGGCCAATAATCTGTAAGGGGAGCAAATAGAATTAGACTGAACCATCAAGTCCATGTCTACATATTTAAGAAACAGAGCAGTTTCTTTTAATATTACTTATCAATATTACTTTCAATATTACTTCTATTACTCTGGTTTTGAACAGTTATACTTTCTAAAATAGGCATGTGGATTCCTTTTGATAGAAACCATTCAATTTTAACTAGGGTAGATTAGTTGGAAAAAAAAAAAGCATTATGTAATATTTAAAATAGCTTCACATTACTGTAGAATGTTTCTTCCCTTAAAAAAGATAGAAGTTACTATGTTCTGGACACTATTCTAAGTGCTTTACAAATATTAATTCATTTCATCATAACAACCTTCCAAAGTAGGTTTTATTAGTACCTCCATTTTACACACAAGGAAATTGGGACACAGAAAGGTTAAGTAAATTGTCCCAGACTAAGCTGATGAGTGACAGGGCAAGGACTATGCTATTTTGATGAAATGGTTAATAAAACAACTTGCTTTCCATCACAAAGCTCGAAGTAGCAGAATTGAAAATGGAACTCAGATTCCTAGGTCTTGTTTCCTATTTGAGTAAGTTTTGCCTTTAAAAATGAAGGAAGAAAACCTGACCAACAAATCAGATTTCTAGAGTGGGAAACAAAAGTGTTTACGTTTCAGAAGTTATAGCACTGGATTAAGAAAGACAGTTAATTATGAAGGAGACAATAAATGTGGAAAAATTGGAATGGATTTCTTAAGTATGTTGTCTCTACTTAGATGCAGATTACCCCCCAAAATAAGAAGAAATTAACATATAGAAAAATAATTAAATTGTTAAGTAAATAAGATTTCTTTATATAGACCTTAATCCATAACTGAGATATGTACCTGTAACTGATCTAATAAGAAATAGCTTATTTTCCTGTGATATTGCTGATAAAACATTTAAATTACATTAAGAAATCTTATGAAAGGATTGGGGAAATCCTGCTGAAATTTCTGGCTTTTTTTCTCAAGTGTTTTAAGTTTTTTATATGATGGCATATCTTTACTAACTTGTAATTAGTACTCTGTAAGAACTGATGTATTAATCTTTGATACAATACATTTTCTCTTTCTGACCTTTAGTTGATTTTCAGCAACTTTCTATTGCTTACTGTTTTTAATGCATGATGACAATATTTTAATGATTTTTCTTTAGTCTTTAAAAAATTAAGCACTATTTTAGATTGATAGTTGATTAGATTATGTAAATTATTTAAATTATATAGCATCAATAATGAGTCACTCCACCTGCCTGGTTTTTTAAAAACTAAAATTTGCACTTAAAAACAGTGCTGTTTTCAGAGTCTATAAATGAAATGAAGGTTTATGAGGTTACTAACTAGTATCAAGACTGTACAGTTTTTCCTTTTTGTGGCAGTAAATTCCACCTCTTTTTTTCTGAATTCACAAGGCTCATCTTTCTTTGATTCTCTTGATAGTTCAGTCTCAAATGGGACTATATGTCGTTTGTCCTGAAAAATGTTAGAGGCCAGACTGTCCCTGAATACGGTTCAGATTTTACACCTCTCCTATAGGTTGTCAGTGTGCCTCTGTATTTTCTTCTTAAGTAAATAATGTGTTTATTTCTCAGTACTCTTTTTCTTCTCCCATATCTTTTCCTTGCTCCTCCTCTCCTTTCATCCTTCTTCATGGTGGTCTCTGCTTTAAATGGTCTTTCTTCTATGGCTTAATAAATCCACATGTAGCAGGACTAGACTATTAGTGGCTCTTGATTTGTTAAAAAAAAAAATTAAAAAAGAGCTGTTTATTTCATCAGTTAGTTTTGAGTAGGTAAGAGACAGACGCTCTAGCTTTTGCATCTGGGTCATTTAGCAGGAGGCTGGGATACTAAATTCACATCTCATTACCTTTGTCTACTTTTAGAATTGTGTGCTTGGGCCCTGTGGTCAGTTGGCAGTTGGCCGGCCCATGACTCCGAGGGAATGCTGTGTTATTTGAAGGGATGCCAATTTCAGTTGCCACACGATTTCCATATTTCTTGGTCAGATTTTCCATATAAAACATCCAGTATGTGTTTTATTACTAACTCTAGGCTATTGACTTCATGTCAAAAATTTATTATGTTATTAACTGATAGATTGTAATGAGCAATTTTAATAATTTATTTTCTGTGGCTTTCACTCCCTGATTTTGGGTAGTGTTTCCCCTATTTGATAAAAGTAGAGCAGACATTTTTGTCATAGATTTTTTAAGAGTTTTATTGTTGTGCACTAAGTTGAGATGAATCGTAGGTAATTGGATGGTGCAGCTGAATTAACACATTGAATTGCTAGTTATGAGACACTTCATTTGCTGTTGCAGACAACAATAGGCCCATTTTGCTTCTACAATGCACAAATTCTTATTATCTATATAAAGTTCTAATTCAAGTGGGATAATGTGTATGCATCATTTCCATTCCTTTTGTAAGGAAAAATAACCTTCACAAATATAAGAGACTTGCAACTATCTCATTAAATAATTTTGAACTTCAATAAATATTTTTTTCTGAGAATGTTAATCAGTTGTCTCATTCTCCACAAGAAGGACAGAGTATAAGGCATTTCATAAACATGAAATCAGTAGTATTGCTTTTACCCTGTGTACCTTAAGACCTATGCAGATGTGCAGTTTGCATTTCTTTCAACAGAGAGCCTTGTCTGAATCATTAAGGGCAGCACTGTTGCCATCATGACTATGTTGATATTCAGTAGTGTAATAATTTTGTTTGCTCTTGGTTTCTTTTCATTTTAAGGGTTTTTAGCATAGCTTCTCTAGGACAGTGGAATTACTTTTAAACAGGTAAGTATCCATTTTAAGAGGAAGTATTGATACATATCTTTATTTATTATATGTTCTTTTGAAACCTCAAGAGTCAAAAAGATATCAGACTGTTACAAATTGGATAGAGTGAAGCAAGGCAGAGGAAACTGCCTGGGAAGACCCTGAACTCACCTCCTTCCATGGACATACCAAATCTTTGGCTATATATGAATCATTTCCCTCTGAAAAGGTTCTGAGAACTAGATGAACTTCTTCTCTACATCAGAGGATAAAAAGACCACATTGAGAAAGGTAGGAGAGGCAGAGACCTGATGTCACAGAAACCACACCCTAGCATGGCCCCACACAAGAGGGAGGGATCTTACCAGTGCAGCACTTCTCCTGGAGGAGCAAGGGGTTGATGCCTCACATCAGGCACCCCAACTCCCCATGATCCACAGCAAAGAGATGAGCCCCCAAAATGTGAGTGGGGCTGATGTCCAAGGGAGCCAAAATACTGTAGGAAATTGATATTTTCTTTTTAAACGGCTCATGTCTAGTCTCACTCACCTCAGACCCAATGAAAAAACAGCAGTTTGAAAAGCACCTAGACTGCATGTGAAGGATATTTAATGCTGATCTGAAAGCATCTGCTGGAGGGACAGAGGACAGTTGGAACTCTCCCCAGAGATGGAGGTGCTGACAAATGCTGTTTTTGCACTTTCCACCTACCCTGCTAGCAGGTGGGTGAGCTCATACATGGCACCCTCTCATTGCCTTGCTAAGTCAGTCAAGGGCTAGCAGTCATGGCGCTATCCTGCCTTGAGAAGCCAGTGAGCATGAGTGGTTGCACCTGGCTGGGGCAGGTGATTATGAATTGTGGCATTCTCCTGTTCCCTAGCTAAAGTTGGTTAGCTGGGTGGTTGTGACACTCCCTTGCTTCTTGGCTGAGCCTGGCAAGTGTGAATGATCATGGCATTCTTCTACTACCAGCCTGAAGGCAATGAGGGTGCATAGACAAAACACTCTCCCACTGTATTTGTAAAGACCATGAGCACACATACAGACATTTTCATGCTGCCTTTTTGAAGTCAACAAGTGTCCCTTACCCCCTGTACTCTCCAGCTGCCTGTAAGCCAGGAGATGCATGCAGTCTATAAAAGGGGAGGCTTCTTAACTGCCTGACCCTAGTGGCCAAGGGGACTGGCATTCCTGAGCAACATGGGAATGCAGCGTTTGGAAAGGCAGGTCTTCGCAGGCCACCACCTTCAGGGCATTGCACAGAGAGCAGACTGAAACACAAATGCAGTCTTCCTGTGAAAAAGGCTTCTTAGTCTGAAGCTTCAACCAGAGGGACATGCTTCAGGTTTCATGAACATCTATAGATTTAAGGAAGTGCTCCCAGGAAATGTAAACAGGGAAATACCATCCTTGTGTTCCCTCTTGGCCTCATTACAGCTCAACAAGGCCTCACAGAAAGGAACTTATAAACTCATCTGGAGCCCTGATTTTTATAACTGTTTTCCAGGGACACCTGTAGATCTCCTGGCATAGAGGCCATCAGGGATTACAACTGTGGCTCATTGGGACTGCATATATTTGCATACTTCCAAAGCTACTGCGTGAGGGTCTGACTTCCAATTAGTCTGAAACTCAGTGCTAAATGAGATTACTGTCCTTGGAAAACTGACAGCTCTTTCCACACCCTTAAAAATGGGGGCATATCAAGGATTTGAGAGACAAGCAAAAGCTAGGGCAAGGTTGGATGAGAAGTTTATTACCTACACAAGACCACTCCTTCAAGACTGAGAGAGGCAGCTGTTTCAGCTAATACATATAAGCAAACACAGGGAGTTAAGGAAATAAGGTAACTGAGATATATGTTCCAAACAAAAGAATAAGAGAAAGCCTCAGAAAAAGACATTAATGATACGGAGATAAGTAATTTACCTGGTAAAGAATTCAAAGTAAGGTTATAAAGATACTTACCATACTCTGGAGAAGAATGGATGAACACAGTGAGGACATCAGCAAAGAGGTAGAAAATATAAGAAAGTACCAATATAAGTCACAGAGCTGAAGAATACAGTAACTAAGCTAAAAAAATATACCAGAAGGCCTCAAAAGCAGGCTGGATAAAGCAGAACAAGTCAGTGAACTGGAAGACAATAGAACTCCTCCAGACAAAGCAGCAAATAGAAAAAAAGAATTAGAAGATAAGATGACCCAAGGACCTATAGGACATCAAGTGGAATAACATTTGCTTTGTAGGGGTCCCAGAAGTAGAAGAGAGAGAGAAAGCAGGTGAAAACTTACCGGAAGAAATAATGGCTGAAAACTTCCCTAATCTAGGCAAGGAAAGAGACGTCCAGGTCCAGGGAGCCAGGGGAGTTCCAAAGAAAATTAATCCAAAAAGCTCCACACTAAGATACATTGTAATTAAAATATCAAATTTAAAAAGAGAATCTTAGAAGCAGCAAGGGAAAAACAAATTATTACATATAAGGGAACTCCATTGGAGTGTCGGCAGATTTCTCAACAGAAATTTTGCAAGGCAGGAGGGAGTCACATGACATATTCAAAGTTCTGAAAGGAAAAAAACTTCCAACCAAGAGAATTCTAATTGGCAAGATTATCATTCAGAACTGAAGGAGAGATAAAGAGTTTTCCAGTTGAGCAAAAGCCAAAGGAATTCATCACTACTAAATCATTCTTATAAGAAATGTTAAAGGATCTTCTTTAAGCTGAAAATGATGGTGTTAATTAACAAGAAGAAAATATAAAGTAAAAATGTCACTGGAAAATGTAAATATATATGAAAGGTAATGGATCAAATACTTGTAAAGCTAGTATGAAGGTTAAAAGATAAAAGTAGTGAGTTAACCAAAGCCACAATAATTAGTTAAAGAATACATAAAATACAAAGATGTAAAATGTGACATTAAGACATAAATTGTGCTGGGGGTGGGGTAAAATTGTGGTTTTGGAATGTGTTCAAATTTAAGTTGCCATTAACTTAAAATAGATCATTATATAGAGAAAATGATATATGTGAACCTCTTGGTAACCACAAAACAAGAACTTATGGTAAATACACAAAAGAAAATACAAAATACATATTATCAAATATGGGAGAGATGCTTTCCCAAAGGAAATTACTGTGCTCTTAACAGAAGCAAGGAGAATGCTTCAGAGTAGGCAGGAACTTCAGATATTTACAGCAATAATTAAGGGATCTTCTCTATTTACAAGACTTGAAATACTAATTTAATGATCAAGCAGCCTGTTCCAATAGAGAAGATCTTGGAGTTAAGATCAGAAGACCTGGAGGAGAGGCAAGATGGCAGATGAGTAGGGGACCTCTTTTTATCCAGTCCCTTGAATTGAGCTAGGTATCTATCAAATCATTGTGAATACCTGTGAATTCAACCTGAGATCTAATAAAAGAATTGCTGCAGTTATACAAATAGAAAAGCGACCACTTTTTGCAAGGTAGGAGGTGCAGAGACATGAATCTGAGGGGGTATATCAGAAAATAAACCTCGGGGGGAGGGAGCCTCTGTAAGCTGGCTACCAAAAAGTGATATAGCAGTGGAGTGCAAAATCAGAACTTTTAGAAGTCTGTGCCTGTGAGGGACTTCTCTGCCTAGAAGGTGCTCAGGTGGCAAAGCGGGGCAGAATCCAAGGTGGGACAGTGTGGTCTCAGGATCCTCAGAGTCTCAGAAAGAATGGGAGTGCCTGAGTGCAGCAGAGTTTCCAAACATTGATGCCGGGAAGCCAGCTACAATTAGCGAGCCCCAGAGTGGCCTCTCAGCGTGGTGTTGCCGTAAACCATGAACTGCAGCAAGATCGACTGACCGCTCTCCAAGCAGGGACCCAACAAGCAACAACCGCTGTTAGACCCTTCTTCTTCCCCTGAGAGGAGTGGCACAGGTGTGCACATGATTGGGCAATATTCCCCGAGCAGGGGCCCAGGGAGTGGCAGGGCACAGTGAGACCCCCCTCCTTCCCCTGGGAGGATTGGTGCAGGTATGCATTGCAGGAGTCTCAGGAGTTTGGTGCACACAAAAGGGACTGACTGCTTTTCCCTGAGGATGGATGAAGAGTGGGGGAAGTGATCGTTCAGGTCTGGGGCTGGAGATCAGGGTGCTGCCATTTATTAGTTTTTTTTTTTTCATCCTCTAAAACAGTGCGAAAAGCCTTCAGGGAACGAAAGCCAGATAGAGCAACTCAAAGCACCTTACACTGAGCCCTGCCTCCTGGCAAGGGTTGGTACAACTCCACCTAGGCAAAGACACCTGAGAATCAGTACAACAGGCCCCTCCCCCAGAAGACCAGCAGGAACAGCAGGTGAATACCGAATTTATGGATCACACAGAATTGAAAAACTCCTGAGCTACGAGAAAATAGTGTATAGAATTCAAGGCTTTTTTCTCACGAATCTTTAGTCTTTCAGTTTAAAAATTTCCTTTCCTTTTTTCTTTTTTTTTCCCCTTTTCAACTAGTTTCTTATTTTACAACTCTTTGTTTTTAAATCTTTTTAATTTTCATTTTTACATTTACATTTTATATATTCTTCATTTTTGGCTTCCTTTCACTGTATTCAGGTTCTTTTTGTTGTTGTTGATATGTAAGTTTTTCTTTCTTTACAATTTTTGGATTTAGTGTCTTCTAATCAACAGACCAAAATACACCCAGGATCAAGTGGATCACCCCATTTTGTCCACCTGTGAGATTATACTCTCTCTTTTTTCCCTTTTTTTTTTTTTTTCCTTCTTTTCTCTTTTGGTTTCTGACCTCTTTGGATTTGTCTAGTGTGCATTTTGCTGGGGTCGTGGTTGATATTTTTGATTTTGTTCTCTCATTTGTCTATTCTTCTCTGGACAAAATGACTAGAAAGAAAAATTCACAACAAAAGAAAGAACCAGAAGTAATACTCTGCCACAGATCTAATCATTATGGATATAAGTAAAATGTCAGACCTAGAATTCAGAATAACAATTGTAAAGTTACTTGCTGGGCTTGAAAAAAGCATAAAAAATACTAGAGAATCTCTTAGTGCAGAAATAAAATCTAATCAGACCAAAATTAAAAATGCTTTAACTGTGATGCATTCTAAAATGAATGTTCTAATAGCTAGGGTAAATGAGGCAGAAGAGAGAGTCACTGACATAGAAGACAAAATGATGGAAAGGAAGGAAACTGAGAAAAAGAAAAACAACTAATAGACCATGAGGGGAGGCTTCGAGAAATCAGCGATACCATAAAGTGAAACAATATTAGAATTATTGGGGTTACAGAGGAAGATGAAAGAGAGGGGACAGAAGTTATATTTGAGCAAATCATAGCTGAGAACTTTCCTAATCTGGGGAAGGAAAGAGGCATTCAAGTCCAGGAGGCTCAGAGAGCCCCCCCGCCCGCCTTCAAAATCAATAAAAAGAGATCAACAACCTGACATATAATAGTGAAGCTTGCAAATTTCAGAGATAAAGAGAAAATCCTGAAAGCAGCTTGCGACAAGAGGTCCTTAACCTACAAGGGTAGGAACATTAGACTGGCAGCAGACCTATCCATAGAGACCTGGCAGGCCAGAAAGGGCTGGCATGATATATTCAGGGTACTAAATGAAAAAAACATACAGTCAAGAATATTTTATCCAGCAAGCTGTCATTCAGAATGGAAGGACAGATAAAGAGCTTTCAGGACAAACGGAAATTAAAAGACTTTGTGATCACTCAGCCAGCCCTGCAAGAAATATTAAAGGGGATCCTGTAAGCAAAGAGACAGCCCAAAAGTAACATAGCCGAGAAAGAAACAGAGACAATATACAGAAACAGGGACTTTACGGGTAACACAATGACACTAAATTCTTATCTTTCAGTAGTTACTCTAAATGTAAATGGGCTAAATGTTCTAATCAAAAGACACAGGATATCAGATTGGATTAAAAAAAAAAACAAGACCCATCCATATGTGTCTACAAGAGACTCATATCCAAAGACACCTCCAGATTGAAAGTGAGGGGGTGGAGAATCATTTATTATGCTAATGGACATCAAAAGAAAGCTGGGGTAGCAATACTTATATCAGGCAAATTGGATTTTAAAACAAAGACTAGTTAGGGGTGAAGAGGGGCACTATATCATAATCAAAGTGTCTATCAAACAAGAAGATCTAACAATTGTACATATTTATGCTCCTGACTTGGGAGCAGTAAATCATATAAACCAATTAATAACAAAGTTAAAGAAACACATTGATAATAATATAATAATTCTAGGGGACTTTAACACCCCACTCAGAGCAATGGACAGATCATCTAAGCAGAAGATCAACAAGGGAACAAGGGCTTTGAATGACACACTGTACCAGATAGACTTCACAGATTGAGAGCATTCCATTCTAAAGCAACAGAATACACATTCATCTTGAGTTCAGTGGAACATTCTCCAGAATAGATCACATTCTGGGTCACAAATCAGGTCTCAACTGGTAGCAAAAGACTGGGATTATTCCTTGCATATTTTCAGACCACAATGCTTTGAAACTTGAACTCAATCACAAGAGGAAATTTGGAAAGAACTCAAATATTCAAAGAACTCAAATGGAGGCTAAAGAGCATCCTACTAAAGAGTGAATAGGTCAACCAGGAAATTAAAGAAGAATTAAAAAAATTCATGGAAACAAATGAAAATGAAAACACAACTGTTCAAAATCTCTGGGATGTAGCAAAGGCGGTCCTAAGAGAGAAGTACGTAGCAATACAAGCCTTTCTGAAGAAATTAGAAAAGTTTCAATTACACAAGCTAGCCTTACACCTAAGGAGCTGTAGAAATAACAGCAAATAAAGCCTAAACCAAACAGGAGAAGAGAAATAATAAAGATTAGAGCAGAAATCAATGAAATAGAAAACCAAAAGAACAGTAGAACAGATCAATGACACTAGAAGGTGGTTCTTTGAAAGAATGAATAAGATCAATAAACCCCTAGACAGAGTTATCAAAAAGAAAAGAGAAAAGATCCAAATTATTAAATAATGAATGAAAGAGTAAAGATCATGACCAACACCAAGGAAATACAGATAATTTTAAGAACATATTATGAGCAACTATATGACAACAAATTAGCAATCTGGAAGAAATGGATGCAGTCCTAGAAACTTATAAACTACCAAAACTGAAACAGGAAGAAATAGAAAACCCGAACAGACACATAACCAACAAGGAAATTTAATCAGTAATCAAAAATCTCCCAACAAACAAGAGTCCAAGGCCGGATGGCTTTGCAGGGGAATTCCAACCTGGGAAGAAATAAAAGGCTTTCAAGAAGAAGTCAGACTCTGACTGTTTGCAGATTACATGATACTTTATATGGAAAACCCAAAAGACTCCATCCCAAAATTGCTAGAACTCATACAGGAGTTCAGCAACATTGTAGAATATAAAATCAATGCACAGAAAACGAGTTGCATTTCTATACAGTAACAATGAGACAGAAGAAAGAGAAATTAAGGAATCGATCCATTTATAATTGCACCAGAAACCATAAGATACCTAGGAATAAACCTAACCAAAGTGGTAAGAGGATCTGTACTCTAAAAGCTACAGAACGCTTATGAAAGAAATTGAGGAAGACACAAAGAAATGGAAAAACATTCCATGTTCATGGATTGGAAGAATAAATATTGTGAAAACGTCTGTGCTACTCAGAGCACATTCAGTGCAGCCCCTTTCAAAATATCATTGACGTTTTCACAGAGCTGGAACAAATAATCCTAAAATTTGTATGGAACCAGAAAAGATCCTGAAGAGCTAGAGGACTGTTGAAAAAGAAAACCTAAGCTGGTGGCATCAGAATGCCAGACTTCAAGCTATATTACAAAGCTGTAATCATCAGAGAGTATGGTACTGGCACAAAAACAGACACATAGATCAGTGGAACAGAGTAGAGAACCCAGAAATGAACCCTCAATTCTATGGTCAATTAATCTTCAACAAAAGCAAGAAATAATATCCAATGGAAAAAGGACAGTCTCTTCAACAAACGGTGTTGGGAAAATTGGACAGCCACATGTAGAAGAATGGAACTGAACCATTTTCTTACACCATACATAAGAGAAGCTTAAAATGGATGAAAGACCTAAATGTGAGACAGGAATCCATCAAAATCCTAGAGGAGGACACAGGCAGCAACCTCTTTGACCTTGGCTGCAGCAACTTCTTGCTAGACACGTCTCCAAAGGCCAGGGAAACAAAGGCAAAAATGAACCGTTGGGACTTCATCAAGATAAAAAGCTTCTGCACAGCAAAGGAAATAGTCAACAAAACTAAATGGCAACCTATGGATTGGGAGAAGATATTTGCAAGTGACATATCAGATAAAGGGGTAGTATCCAAGATCTATAAAGAACTTATCAAGCTCAACACCCAAAACCCAAAAAATCTAGTCAAGAAATGGGCAGAAGACATGAACAGACATTTCTGCAAAGAAGACAGAGAAATGGCCAACAGACACATTAAAAAATGCTCCACATCACTTGGCATCAGGGAAGTACAAATCTAAACCACAATGAGACACCATCCTACACCAGTCAGAATGGCTAAAATGAACAAGTCAGGAAATGACAGATGTTGGCAAGGATGCAGAGAAAGGAGAACCCTCTTACACTTTTGTTGGGAATGCAAGTTGGTACAGCCACTCTGGAAAACAGTATAGAGGTTCCTCAAGAAGTTAAAAATAGAGCTATGCTTCTACCCAGCAATTGCACTACTGGGTATTTACCCCAAAGATACAATTGTATGGATCTGAAGGGGCACCTGCACCCCAGTGTTTATAACAGCAATGTCCACAATAGCCAAACTGGAAAGATCCCAGATGTCCATCGACAGATGAATGGATAAAGAAGATGTGGTATATATATATATATATATATATATATATATATATATATATATATACACACACACACAATGGAATACTACCCATCCATCAGAAAGGATGAATACTTACCATTTACATCAATGTGGATGGAACTGGTGAGTATTTTGCTGAGTGAAATAAGTCAGAGAAAGAAAATTATCATATAGTTTCACACATATGTGGAATATAAGAAACAATGCAGAAGATCATAGGGGAAGGGAGGGAAAACTGAATGGGAAGTCATCAGAGATGGAGACAAACCATGAGAGACTCTTAACTATAGGAAACAAACTGAGGGTTGCTGGAAGGGAGGTGGATGGGGGGATGGGGTAATTGGGTGATGGGCATTAAGGAGGGCATGTGATGAGATAAGCACTGAGTGTTATATGCAACTGATGAATTATTGAATTCTACATCTGAAACTAATGATGTACTATATGTTGGCTAATTGAATTTAAAAAAATGCAAAAGGAAATCTAAACATAACACTAAATAGTCATCAAACCACAAAAGAAGAGAGAAAAACAGGCCAAACTAAAAGATATAGAATGGATTAAAAAAAACCATACAAAACAATACAAATCTATGTGCTGCTTATAACTGACTCACTTCAGAAATAAGTACACACAGAGACTGAAAGTGAAGGGAAGGAAAAAGATATTCACTGCAAATGGAAATGAAAAGAAAGCTGGTGTAGCTCTGTGCTTATCAGACAAAATAGTCCGTAAAACATACTGTAATAAAAGACAAAGAGGGGTATTGCATTATGATAAAAAGGGTCAATCAAGCAAAAGATATAATATTTATAAATATATATGCACCCAGCATAGGAAGACCAAAATATATAAAGCAAATATTAACAGACCTAATGGGAAAAATTGAAACCAATACAATAATAGTAGGAGACTTTAACACCTCACTTACATCAATGGGTAGATCATCCACACAGAAAATCAATAAGGAAACATTAGCCTTAAAGGGCATATTAGACCAGATCGACTTACTGTATATAAAACATCCCATTGAAAAGTAGCAGAATACACATTTTTGTCAAGTGCACATGGAATATTCTCCAGGATGAGTCACGTTAGGCCATAAAAAAAGTCCTAATAAATTCAAGAAGATGGAAATCATCAAGCATCTTTTCTGACCTCAATGGTATAAAGCTAGAAATCAATTACAAGAAGAAAACTAGAACAACTACAAATACCTGGAGATTAAACAAGTGGTTACTGAACAACTACTGGGTCATAAAAGAAATCAAAGAGAAGAAATATCTAGAGGCAAATGAAAACAGAAATCTGACATATCAAAATCTATGGGATACAGCAAAGCAGTTCAAGCAACAGGTCTACCTCAAGAAACAAGAGAAATCTCAAACATTTTAACTTTATATGTTAATGAAGTAGAAAAGGAAGAAGAAAGCCAAAGTTTAGTAGAAGGAAGGAAATAATAAAGTCAGAACAGATATAAATGGAATAGAGGCTACAAAGACAATAGAAAAGAGCAATGAAACTAAGAGCTGGTTCTTTGAAAAGATAAACAAAATTGGCAAGCCTTTAGCTAGATTCACCAAGAATAAAAGAGAGAGGACTGAAATAAAAGCAGAAATGAAAGAGAAGTTACAACTGATACCACAGAAACATGAAGGATCATTCGGGACTACTATGACCAATTATATGCTAACAAATTGGACACCTAGAAGAAATGGATACATTTTTGGAAACTTAAAATCTTTCAAGAATGAATCATTAGGAAATAGAAAATCTGAATAGACCAATTACTAATAAGAATATTTTGAATAGTAATAAAAACCTCCCAATAAATGAAAGTCCAGGACCAGACTGCCTCAGAGGTGAATTCTACTGAACATTTAACAGTTTAATACCTATCCTTCTCAAACTCTTCCAAGAAATTAAAGAGAAGGGAGAACTCCCAAACTCACTTTACCAGACCAACATTACCCTGATACCAGAACCAGGCAAGGATATCATAAAAAGAGAAAATTGCAGGCCAATATTCCTCATGAACATAGATGCAAAAATCCTCAATAAAATATTAGCAAACCAAATACATTGAATTTATCGTACAGCATGATCAAGTGTGATTTGTTCCAGGGATTCAAGGATGTTTCAACATCCACAAATCAATTAAAGTGTTAACACCATTTAACATTTAACATTTATATGCTGAAAAGCATATAAAACATTGATGAAAGAAATTGAAGAAGACACGAATAAATGGAAGAATATTCTGTGCCCAGGGGCGCCTGGGTGGCTCAGTCGGTTAAATGTCTGCCTTCAGCTCAGGTCATGATCTCAGGGTCCTGGGATAGAGCCCTACATCGGGCTCTCTGCTCTGCGGGGAGCCTGCTTCTCCCTCTCCCTCTGCTTGCTTCTCCCTCTGCTTGTGCTCTTTCTGTCAAATAAATAAACAAAATCTTTAAAAAAAAAGAAAGATATTCTGTGCCTGTATATATTGGAAGAATTGGTATTAAAATGACCATACTTCCCAAAGCAATCTATAGATTTAATGCAGTCCCTATCAAAATTAAATGGCATTTTTTTACAACTTGAAAAAATAATTCTAAAATCTACATGGAAGCATAGAAAATTCTGAATAACCAAAAACAATCTTGAGAAAGAGGAAAAAAGCCAGAAGTATCATGCTCCCTGATTTCCAAATATACTACAAGGTTATGTAATCAAAACTGCATGGTATTGGCATAAAAATAGACACATAGATCAATAGAACAGAATGGAAAGCCCAGAAATAAACCCACCCATATATGGTGAATTAATTTATGATAAAATGGACAAGAATATATCGTGGGGACAGCACAGTCTCTTCAATAAATTATGTTGGGAAAACTGGACAACTACAATCAAAAGAATGAAACTAGTTTACTATCTTATACCATATACAAAAATTAACTCAAAATGGATTAAAGACTTTAATGTAAGACCTGAAACCATAAAACTCGTAAAAGAAAACATAGAAAATAAGCTTATTGACAGTGGTTTTAGCAATGTTTTTTTGGATCTGACTCCAAAGACAAGGGAAACAAAAGTAAAAATAAGCAAATGGGACTATATCAAACTAAAAAGCTTCTGCACAGTTAAGGAAACAAGCAACAAAACAGAAAGGCAGCCTACTGAATGGGAGAAGATATTTGCAAATCATATATCTGATAAGGGGTTAATATAGAACTTATATTAAGAACTTACAACTCGGGGCACCTGGGTGGCTCAGTCGTTAAGCGTCTGCCTTCGGCTCAGGTCATGATCCCAGGGTCCTCGGATCGAGCCTTGCATTGGGCTCCCTGCTGAGTGGGGAGCCTGCTTCTCCCTCTCCCACTCCCCCTGCTTGTGTTCCCTCTCTCGCTGTCTCTCTCTCTCAAAAATAAATAAATAAAATCTTTAAAAAAAAAAAAGAACTTATAACCCAATAACAAAAAAAAAATCTGATTTAAAAATTGGCAGAGGATCTGAATAGACAGTTTTCCAAAGAAGATGACTACAAGCACATAGAAAAATACTTGACGTCACTATTCATCAGGGAGATGCAAATCAAAATCATACTGAGAGATCACTTTACACCTATCAGAATGGCTATTATCAAGAAGACAAGAAATAACAAATATTGGTGAGGTTGTAGATAAGAGGGAATACTGCCAGTGGGAATGTAAATGGTCCTGGTACTATGGAAAGCAATATAGAGGATTCTCAAAATATTAAAAATAGAAATGCCATTCAGTCCAGCAATTCCACTTCCAGGTATGTACCCAAAGAAAACATAAACACTAATTTGAAAAGATATGTGCACCTCTATTTTTATTGCAGTATAATTTCCTAAATATCAATATGGAAACAACCCAAGTGTCCACTGATGGATGAATGGATGAAGAGGATGTGATATATATTATCTATTGTGTGTATACACACAATAGAATACTACTCAGACATAAAAAAAAGTGAAATCTTGCCATTTGATACAATATGGATGGACCCTGAGGATATTCTGTTACATGAGCTAAGTCAGACAGAGAATGATAGAATACCACATAATTTCATTTATATATGGAGTCTAAGAAACAAAACAAAATCCAGACTCATAGATATAGAGAACAGATTGGTGGTTGCCAGAGGAGAGGGGCACTGGGCAAGCCAAGTAGGTTCAGGGGGTCAAGAAGTAAAAATTTCCTGTTATAAAATAAATCATGGGGATATGATGTACAACATGGGGAATATAGTCAATAATATTGTGTTAACTTAGGCAGGTGACAGATGGTAACTAGACTTATGGTCATCATTTCACAGTGTATACAAATGTTGCATCACTATGTTGTATACCTGAAACCAACATAATTTGTATATCAATTATATCTCAATAAAAAAGCAAGGATTAATAGAATAATTCTCAAATTTCTGAAGAAAGACAATTTGCAACTCAAAATCCCATATCTACTCAAAATATCAAATGCAAGGTTAGAATAAAGACATTTTCAGACATACAAAGACTAAATATATTTTCCACAAATATAGCCTTTCTTAAAAATTACTTGAAGTCCAATTCCAGCAAAGTCTAATTGAGAAAGAAAAAGACATGGCATGATAGTTATGAAGCAGTCCTAGACGGCAAACAGATTATGTTGTTCCAGTGCCATGCAGAATTAGTGTAAAAAATGGAGTGCTTAAGTCAGTGAAAGTCTCTCTGACAAAAGGAGACATTATAGAACAATGTCTGTAATGTTCAAGGTATATTTGAAAAGAAAAAAAAAAACAGTGCCAGGAGAAAAAGAGTAGAAACTCCAGGAAAAAGAAAAGAATCTGTAAGAAAGGAAAGTAATCTAATCATAGAATTTTAGTTGACTCTTAAATGAACATATTTTAAGCGGCACCTGGGTGGTTCAGTCGGTTAGGCGTCTGCTCAGGTCATGGTCTCAGAGTTCTGGGATGGAGCCCTGTGTTGGACTCCCTGCTTAGTGGGGAGTTTGCTTCTCCCTCTCTCTCTGCTCCTCCCACCCTGCTCATGCTCACTCTCTCTCTTAAATGAATGAAATCTTTAAAAAAAAATGAACATTTTTATGTTAATTAAATATAAATGATATTTACTGATTTTCAATTTTTAGTATCAATCTTTATATAAAATGTCAAAGATAATCATGACTATAGCAAAGAATGCAAACATTATCAGCACTGGTAATGTTATAGTAAACATAAAGATGGTGAGGGCTGGGAGTTTGGTATGAGGTTTGGAGAAAGCAGCAGGGATTGGTAGGGATTGGAAGATTAGCATATTACAAAGTGGGGTCAAGAGATAGTGTTTACAGTTGATGACAAGAAATAGCAGTGATGATATATTCCGTAAAATTAGAAAGATAACCAAGAGGAGGAATAATGAATATATTAAGAGGAAGAGTACAGAGAAGTGGGGAATGTGGCGAGTGAGATAATTCACATAATGTCTAAAATACTTTGAGTCCATTTGTGTGGTCAAAGTATCCTTCAATTTGATTTTTTAAAAATGTGCCTGCATTTAGGTGGTTATGTACTCTCCAGATTTTTACAAATTCCAGTTACTCTGTTAAATCACCTTGGTTCATGAAGACATTTGAATTTAAGGCTTCTATTGTGGAAGTAATAAACAATTAAATATGATTCCCTCTGGGGAGAAGAACTGGTTGGATTTGGGGGTGGGGGCTGCACTACATAAAGAAATATAAATACTGAACTGAACGCTAGCATAGTAGCAGTCAACCCTTACGGAATTAATAAAGATCATGGGACTAAGAGGAGAAGAACTAGATTCTAGTCCAGAAAAAAGCATTCATAAAGTCTGTGGCATATCATTTAACTTTTCTGGAGCTGAATTTCCCCATCTTTAAAATAAAGCAACTGGTGGGTGGGGGAATGGGTTAAATGTGGGATGGGTATTGAGGAGGGCATGTGTGATGAGCACTGGGTGTTGTATGTAAGTGATGAATCACAAAATTCTACTACTGAAACTAGTATTACACTATATACTAACTCACTGGACTTTAAATAAAAACTTAAAAAAATAAAGCAACTAATATGAAAAAATACCTGGTATCACTCTATATTCTACTGTTTATTTTTACAGAGATAGACCTATTATTTTCTTTGAGAATGAAATGAATTTTTGTAGGTATGATAGTTGTCAAGACTGACTCAGGCTTCTTACTTGCTCTAGCTCTTTATTAAAGGTATTAATTGCCTTTTTAACAGTGGTCCTCATTCTCTTTATTTCTTTACCTTGCTTGTGTCTAACTGAATTGACCACTCAAATCAGAATCAGGTTTCTTAGTTTTATTAATCTGTAATAATCACTTCCCAAATAGAGTTGTTTTGATAGAATTTTTTCCATTATGCAAGACTTTATTTCCTTATAAGTAAAAAAAAAAGTAACTTTTTTTTTTGCTGATGTAAAAATGTAACACATTACTGAAAGCTTCTTTAAAAGATCTTATCTCCATTCCACCTCTGTTTTCCTGAATATTTTAATAGCCCTAAGCAATAATTTTAAACAACATTTTGTAGTGGTTTCCAGATAGAGATGGTAAATTTTATAGCCCTCTGTGTTACTAAATTACACCAGTTACCGTGATTACCTGATGTGCCTGCAGATTCACAGAACAACTGATAGATGAAGGATGGGCATTTCACTGTTACACAGATGTGAGGTTATTGCCATCTTAGATGGGCAGCTGTTCTTGAATTTCTCACTGCTTCTTATCATTTGGGCTAACACTTTAATTTCATAGCTAATCAGAAATAGTTGCTCTAAAAATGCTAGATATTCCTAACAGATGTGAGAACACAGATGTGTTTCCTGAGAGATTTCTAACCTACTGGTTATTGGAATGATTCTGTGTGTGGTACGTGCCTGCATATGGGTGTTAGGTATCTGTGTGTGCTTTAGCATCTTTTAACTATGAACATCAGTTCAGTAAACCAAAAGAAAATTTGTAGTAGTTTTAGAGAGAGAGGAATGAAGTTTCCCAGTTTTCCTCCATAACTTGGGATGTATGTAACATGAAAAGGTATTGTGGAAAATTGAGAAAAAAAATTACTTTTAATTGGTATGTTAAAATATAATTTTTTTTTTTTTGAAAGAGAAAGAGAGAGTATGCGCGTGCTGGGGAGGGGCAAAGGGGGGAGAGAATCTTAAGCAGGCTCCACACTGAGGCGGGGCTCCATCTTGGACCCTGAGATCACAACCTGAGCCAAAATCAAGAGTTGGCAGCTTAACTGACTGAGCCCTGAGGGTGCCCCCCAAATATAGTATTTTTATGGTATGAGAGGTTAGGGGATTCTGAAGTGAGAAAAAACTAATTATGAGGCATTCTTTAAAGCTGTGAATATCTGGTTTCTGTTGACAGCTTGTGCTTATCATCTCTTTGGATAACCTCTTTTTACCATTTTCTGAGTGATCTGGTTTTTGGACGGTGACTTGGGTGTAGCGAGAGTTGATTTGTCCTGTTATATCACTTGATCTGTTGAATTAGGGGTCCGTTAAATTTCCTTTTAAAGGTGACATTTTTGGCAGTTAATCAGAACCTTTAAGTATACGAACTACCCCTTGATTATAAGGTAGAAAAAATGTAGACTTTCAAGTTTGGAGGAGACAAAGAAACATGGTTGTGTTAAAGATACAAGTTTGAACGGGGGGCTTGCATAAATGCAGTTTAGAAACTATGACTCATCCAATTACTAATAGACTGGCAAATGAGTTACATAGCCTCTGTGGAATTTAGTTACCTGATCTTAAAAATGAGGGTAATAGTAATAATAGCTAACACTAATAAAACCCAGGTCTCTAACGGGCATGAGGTTCCCTTTTAAGTGCTTTTCGTAAGATTAGGTCATTTTATTCTCACAGTAGTAAGAGCTAGATATTTATTTTCACCCACCTAATAAAAATTACAAGTATTTTAATAGGTTGTTCTGAGGGTTGAGGTGATAATGCAGGTAATGTATCAATTATTGTGCTTGGCATTTAGCAAGCACTCAACAAATGCTAGCTATTATTAATATACCTCTTCTTCCAGGGTCCTGAACTGGTATTTAGCATGACAGGTGCCTAGTAAATCTGGCCTGCTTAGCCAATTTCCTAAATAAAATGATCAGACCTGGAAGAGTTATTGTAAAGAGTAACTGCAAAATCAGATCCCAGGAGACAATAAGTAAATAGAAGTCAAAGATAGGATTGAAGCCAAGCAAAACAGAAGCACAGTTAAACTGTATTAACGAGATATTTAGAAATTTTTATTTAAGAGAAAAGAGAAGGTAAATGTGTGAAGGCAAAGATACATGATGATGAATATTATATCATAATATTGTACAAATTGTACACAATGCTTAACACTGAAGTGCCTCTTTGCAGAAAGTGCATCTAGCTTAGAAAAAGGGTGGTAAGCCTCTATTCGCTTTACCTTTATTTGGAAAATTCCAGTGTCACTGCTAATTTTTGTTAGGTGTTCTTGGTTAAGTTGAGCAGTCATCCTCCATTTTCCCTTTAGTTTTTTGGTCAGCTTTGTGTTAGTTTTCCTTGAGGATGATCCTAAGAGAAATGGAAAGATGAGAGCTTTTTTGTGTGAGAATACAAAAAATAGTAAAAATTTTAAAACATGTTGTCATCCTAGCCTTAGTCCCTGAATGAAAAAAGATGTGACATATTATTTTTTGTGCTTTAGAGACAGAGATTTCATATTCAGTATGTGATGTCTAGTTGTTTTTAGTGATTTTTTTTAAATAAATGCTTAACTGGAGGTTTTCTATTTTTTTATTTAGAAGAACACATAACTTGAAATAACAAATTATAATTGATACCTCATTTAGAAATATTTGAATTCTAATTCTCTTTTCTTATCATATCAGGAAAATGTGTTGTTTTAAACACTGATAGTTTGTCATTTCCTCCACAATAATTTGAACAAATGATAATTATACATAAATTAATAAACTGTTGGTGGGAATCTAATGATGCATCATGCTGTTTTTGATTTATTTCTGAATCATTTGTAGACTGTTGAAATGTTCCAGAACTAATTGTTTAATGTAACCTACAAGTTCCTCAACTCCAAAAACATGTTCAGTAAAATAGAATAGTTATTTTAAAAAAGTAACAAAGGACTAATTTACATTGTTTTGTGAGACTTAATCATGTAAGAAGTGGTTTTTTTTTAAAAAATTTTTTTATTGTTATGTTAATCCCCATACATTACATCATTAGTTTTAGATATAGTGTTCCATGATTCATTGTTTGTGCATAACACTACTCCATGCAGAATGTGCCCTCCTCAATACCCATCACCAGGCTAACCCATCCACCCACCCCCCTCCCCTCTAGAACCCTCAGTTTGTTTTTCAGAGTCCATCGTCTCTCATGGTTCTTCTCCCCCTCCGATTTCCCCCCCTTCATTCTTCCCCTCCTGCTACATTCTTCTTCTTTTTTTTTTTTTCTTTCTTAACATATATTGCATTATTTGTTTCAGAGGTACAGATCTGAGATTCAACAGTCTTGCACAATTCACAGCGCTTACCAGAGCACATACCCTCCCCAGTGTCCATCACCCAGTCACCCCATCCCTCCCACCCCACCCCCCACTCCAGCAAACCTCAGTTTGTTTCCTGAGATTAAGAATTCCTCATATCAGTGAGGTCATATGATACATGTCTTTCTCTGTTTGACTTATTTCGCTCAGCATAATACCCTCCAGTTCCATCCACGTCGTTGCAAATGGCAAGATCTCATTCCTTTTGATGGCTGCATAATATTCCATTGTATATATATACCACATCTTCTTTATCCATTCATCTGTTGATGGACATCTTGGCTCTTTCCACAGTTTGGCTATTGTGGACATTGCTGCTATAAACATCGGGGTGCACGTACCCTTTCGGATCCCTATATAAGAAGTGGTTTTATAGGATACTAAATAATATATGTGTTTTATCTGTGTTTAAAAATTCTTTTCATATTACAGATAATGAAATTATTAAAATAACTTTTTGTTACTTTGTTCTCACTGTGATTCAAATAGTTTTCTAGAACTGCCTGGAAATAATGTGGAGTCCTCAGTGGGCATTTGCTTAGTACTCCTTTTTCCTCCCATCATGAAGTATTGTGGCCACCTGAATAATGTTTTAAAAGTTATTAAAAAGAAAACTTTATTATAAGCTTCAACAATCTTGTAAAGAATTTCTACATGAGAAATATTTAAAATCAAGTGATGACTCCTGTGATGTCTGGGAACCATGCATGAGGTTCACAGTTTTCGATCAAGTTTACATTAAGTCACAGACAGACTATTGATTCTCTTGTACCGTTACATCTATCCGCCAAAGTATTACATGACCTATATTTTATAGTGTGATAGTCTACTGATAATTAACCTTGTAAGCTTGCTTTGTGATCAGTTTTCATTTTATTTAACAAGTGCTTTGGAAGTTAGCGACTCACAAAAAATATTCTCCATCATTATAAATATAAAACCAAGATATAGGAAGTTTAATAAAGATTGATTTTGCAGTGCAGTTTTAACTAACTCTAAATCAAAGATACATACGGTTTCCTGTCATAGGACCAGGCTAATGCCCACCAACTGAGTGGGTACGCGTGTGTGTATGTGTGTGTGTTTCCCAAAGGGCTTCTACTGAAAGTTGAGTTTTTGTTTTTATGGGTTCCCTGGAGTTCTTAAGTGTGACCTTCACCATTTTGTGTTTGGGCACCACACAAGCTAGAAAAAAAGTTACTGATCTTATTTTTTGATAATTCAGATTTATTCTTGACTTTTAGTTGCTTTATTAACTATAGAGTTTATTTTGACCTTTATTGGACCAAATTAAATTCTGGTCCAACTTTTTAAAACTCCATTATCTCAAACCTTATTTTCAGTATAACTATCTCGTCAGGTTTAACTCAGTAGTTTTAGTTTTTCACTTAAAAACCTTTCATATACCCTAGCACCTTGCCACTTCTCTCCGTAATAACCCACTCTAAAACTCCCACATTTAGTCATTTTTAACCAATGTTATTTTCTGTCCATCTATCTTTTTATTCATATATGTATTGTATTTATTGTATGTACATATTATATAAGTACTTACTCGCCATGAAAAAAATTATGTGATTGAATAAAAATGCACTATATGCATCTGTATTTTATTGTAATTCCCTATATCTCATACACTTTTAATTAGCCAAAGGGCTATATCTCATAATAACTTGATATATACAATTGTGGGCCAATAAACTGTTGTCACATTTTAATACAGAAGTACCCTTGATTGGTGCATGAAATGTACCTTTCCTTCTTAAGCAGTCAGTATACATAATCAATTAATAAATCTGGCCAGTGGTTTTTGGATCCATTTATTTTAAGGCAACATGTAAATGCAAGGTCGGGTGCTTCCAAAATTTCATCAAAGGGCACATACTTACAAATGAGTTTTCAGCAATGGGCTTATGTTCACTGCATGCAATTACTGAGTGCTTTTGCAATTCTAAACACCTTGGGGTCCCCTAGGCAAAATCCCTTTTTCTGTGCCTCTGCTCTTCTTGCTTCCTGTCAAGTTTCTGCCTTACTGAAGTCTCATACCATTAAAAAGATGATTTTCTCTTTCCCACTTCCTGAGGATTATTTTCTTATTCAGAGTTGAACATCTGCAAAATAGAGCTTCATATTTTCATAAGGCCATGTGTTCCAACAAGAAAGGGCCTCATACCATAAACAAATATAATTATCATATTTCTGTATTAACATTATTAACTTATGATTTGAGAACATTACTACATATTGGTATTTTGTAGAAATTTTACTTTTTCTTCTCTGTGTTTTTCAGTAATTGTGTTCATACCATGTTATTCATGACTGTATTTTCTAGGAAATTATGCACCTCATTTGTTCATTGTGCAGGGGCTTGAAGGACAGTGAGGTTCTTTATTTCTAGAACTGTGATCTGATCATATGCTTGGCTGATTGCCATCAAGCAAGTCATCCAGAGGGCTTAAGAATTCTGATGTCACACCACATATTAGTCTCAGGGGAAAAAATTCACACTGCACCCCAATCTCTTAACTTTTTCACATGTTACTTTCTCAATCCAGGTTTACACAGTCTATTTATTAGATATTTTATGAATTCTTACTGTTATGCTCTTACCCATATGTAGATCTCCCTCTGTAAGGCCACATGACCTTGTTGGGATGGCCCAACACCAACACCAGGAAGAAGGAAGGAAGGACAGAAAAGGAGCTAGCACCCCAGAATTGGTGCTGTGTCATGGTTGGCCTGTTTCTCCTGCTTCCCTGACCTTGGCTTTTAGTTCTGTTAAAGCTGAACAGGACCGAGCTTTCCTTTTTTCATACAGCAAGTCTCAGGAGTGAGATCTGGTCACTGGTATTTATTCTCTGACCCTTAGCTGTGCTTTCCTTTGAAATGGAACTAATCAAGGAGTTGTCCTGCATATGGATGCTCCTGAAGCATTCAGTGTAAGTATGTATATTTTTGCCTGTTCCTAAGTTTAATAAAATCTTTCTTCAATCTTCCTAAATTGTAGATTTATATCTACATCTATCAGTCTTTCATAGATTATGAAATCCAAGAAGACGGTACAACACAGTTCTTTTTGTGCTGCACCTAGCAAAATGTCCTCCACAATTAAGTCCTTACTACATGCATTTAATTAGATTGCACGTGTACAGATAGGTCCCTTGGGCCTTCCAAAGTAGTAGATGCTACTTTGAAAATGACGCAGGCTAAAAAGGATTTAGGTCACTCAAATTTTTATCTGGCTTTCCCAGTAGGATAGTTGAAAATGTATTTCTACTCTGCTATGTTAATGTCTTCCTTGTGATTTTTTTTTCCTCTCAGATTCCATTGTCAGCTAGTCAAAGATTGTACAACTTCTTGTCAAACTCAATGGGTATTTGAAATGGCGGTGTCTTTTAGATTTTCACCAGAGTGGCCTGAGGGTTCTGCCACCTCTGTCATTTTTAAGTATTTGTCTGGAACCCCTTTCTTTTGCAAGGGACAGAAGTCACAGAGTTTAAGACTGAGAGGGATCTTGAAGGGTGATGCCACCACCCCGCCTGCCCTCAGGCAAGTTTGTACCTAGTCTAAACCCAAGACTGACTTGCTTCTCTAAAGAAAGCTCTCCCACAGCATTTAGTCCATTGCATACTCCACATTGCCAATAGAGGGATTGCTCTGTAATTCTGAACATGTCATTCCTGAGTGTAAAAACCTTTGAAAGCTCTACAGGGTAAATGTCAAATTCTTCAGTGTGTCATTCAAGATCATTCATAGAAACCTATCCCACATGACCTTTGTAGCTTCATATTTCATCTTTTAACCCTTCCAAACCTATTTTCAGGAGTCCCTGGATTACTTCTCTGTTACCTGGACATGTCAGAGATGTCCATGGCTGTTCTTTGCTCATACTGCTTTTCAGCCTTGAACTACTTATCTCCTCACAGCACAGATCAGTTCAAATGATACTTCTTTTTTTTAAGGAATTTTCCCAAGTCTTCAAGCCAGAATCATTCTATTCTTGTTTTCTGTTCCCATAGCACTTTGTTCCTAGTGCTGTTGCTAACTTGGACCATGTCTATCATAGTTAATTGTGTCCTCATCTGTCTCCCATTTTAAATTATATGCTTTCTCACAATGGAGGCATCATATCTCTCATTGTTCCCCTGAGGCCTACCAAAGTCCGTAACATAGCTAGTCATTCAATAAATGTCTTGAGAAATTGTTAAATATTGATTCGGTCGAGAAAGGGTTATGAATTTAATGATGCCCTATTGAATGAATCTTTGTGACATTCCTGGTATCTTTTTCTGGAATATGATGGGGATATAAAAATATTAGTGTAATGTATTCCAAAGTAATCACCACAAATTTATCAAAATCATGGATTCAAGAGGCTGCTTAAAAACCATTTAATTTCAACAACTAGCCAGCACTTGAAGTCCCTTTCCACATGTCTGGAGTATGGACATTTAACTTTTAGTTGAACTCTTCCTTAGGCCGTTTCTCTGGGCAGCCCATTCTGTTTTGGCATTCCTCACAGTAAGAGAGCTTTTCCTTGTGCTGAGCTTAAACATGATTCCTTATAACTTTTCCCATTGGTCTTATTGGTCTCAGTTCTGCTTTTGGGGAGAACAGAAAACAAATTTACACTGCTTTCCACATTGTCAGTTTTTCACATAGGAATAGCACTCAGGTTTCTGCTATATATTCTATTTTATAAGTTGAAGGGCCCCCAGATACACTATACACTGTGTGTGTGTGTGTGTGTGTGTGTGTGTGTGTAGCCAGAAAACCATTGGAAATAATTTGAATTGGAAATAAGATAACTTGCATAGTTAGAAGTAGAGACAGAGACAGAAAAATTGATTACCATACAAACAATTTACATTCTGGTCAGTATATGTTTATATATATAATTTCAGATACATAAATAAAGGACGTTAGATTAATTCACTATACTTCCAGATTTTAGATTCTAGGATGATCACATTTTTTTTCTGGTTATCTTATTGCTATGCAAGAAATTATCTCAAAATTTATTGGCTTAAAACAGCAATTTATTTATAATCTCTCATAGTTCTATGGGTTGACTGGGCTAAGCTGGGAGATCCCCACTTAGGGTCTCTCCTGTAGTTGCCATCAGGTGGTAGCTGGGGGTGGAGTCCTCGAAAGGCCAGATGAACTGGATGTCCAGTATGGCTTCTTTAGTCACATGTGTGATGCCTGAATGCTTCTCAACATGGCGGAGCAGCCTGCACTTTTTATGTAGCAGCTGAGGGCTCCAAGAGGCAGAAAACAGAGGATACTAGGCCAGTGAAGGGCTACTCATGGAAATGGTACAATATTGCTTCTACCATATCCTTTTGGTCAGAGGAATCCTGGTGTCTGCTCAGATTCCAGAAAGTAAAGGAATAGTTTCATCTCATGATGGGTGGAATGTCTGGGTCACTTAGCAGAAGAGCATCCTGGATGGGAGATGTGACCATCTTTGGAAAATACAAACTGCCACACCATGCATTTGGATGGTGTAGTGGAGTAAAGGATGCATTTTTGATAAATTTTAACTTATTCTCAAAAAAAATTAATACACATGTTATTTGTTTAAACAATGGTATAAAACATGAAGAAAGCACAAATATTGGCCATAAAACATACAATATAAAACTAACAATCTCTTGGGGTGCCTGGGTGGCTCAGTTGGTTAAGCGACTGCCTTCGGCTCAGGTCATGATCCTGGAGTCCTGGGATCAAGTCCCGCATCGGGCTCCCTGCTCAGCGGGGAGTCTGCTTCTCCCTCTGACCCTCCCCCCTCTCATGCTCTCTTTCTCTATCTCATTCTCTCTCAAATAAATAAATAAAATCTTAAAAAAAAAAAAACTAACAATCTCTACCTAAGTTCATCATATATTCACATTATATTTCTAATTGGATTTCATGATTTGAAAGGCCTCAGTTCTGAATTTAGGTTTAAAGATGTTTAGGGTGCCTGGGTGGCTCAGTTGGCTAAGCATCTGTCTTCTCCTCAGGTTGTGATCCCGGGGTCCTGGGATCGAGTCCCTCATTGGGCTCCCTGCTCCATGGGGAGCCTGCTTCTCCCTATGCTTCTGCCCCTCTCTCTCTCTCTCTGTCTCTCATGAATAAATAAATAAAATCTTAAAAAAAATAAAGATGTTTAAAAGAGTCTTTGCTTTTAAAAAATAACTAGTATCTAAACAATTTTTAGTTTCTGGAAATTCATATTAAATGCATAATATTATCTCTTCTACTTTTATAGATTTTTGAAAAAAATTATTTGAGAGAGATAGCGAGAGAGCATGAGTGGGGCTGGAAGGGGCAGAGGGAGAGGGAGAAGCAGGCTCCCCACTGAACAGGGAGCACGTCTCGGGGCTTGATCCCACGACCCTGGGATCATGACCTGAGTTGAAGGCAGATGCTTAACTGACTGAGCCACCTAGGCTTCCCTTTTCTGCTACTTTTATGCTATTTCATTATTTGGATTTTAATTGTAAAAGCCTTCATACAATTAAATATAAACTACTAAATATTTCCTTTTATGAAATATAAATTTCTCTATTTGACTTATTCTTAATGTATCCTGATTTCCTAAATGTTAATTCATTCCATTTTTCTTCTCTGAACTCCTTTAAATTCTTCATTTTAAGTATGACTTGGCATATGAACCCTAATATTTGATAATGTCGGTGCTGGTCAAATAATCATTAAATTCACCACAGAGAAACATTTTCTTTATTCTTACCTGCAAATTCTTAAATAATATGTATCACTTAGAAATTGTGTTCAGTGTATACCCAGAATAGCATAAAGAAATTAGTGATTAATTTTTCTCTCACGAAATATGAAATCTTGATATTGGTAGCCCAAGTGTGACAAGAGGGCTACCAAGGGGCTTGGATCTTTGTAGCCATCCTAAGATTCATGTATTCAAAACAGGTGCCAGAGTTCTAATCATTATGTCTACATTTCAGATAGGCAAAGGCCAATGAGCATAAAAGCGCACAAAGCTGGGGAGCCTGGATGGCTCAGTCAGTTAAGGTCTGACTCTTTATTTTGGCTCAGGTCATGATCTCAGGGCCGTTAGATCTAACCCTGCCTCGGGCTCCGAGCTCAGCAGGAGTCTGCCTGAGATCTCTCTCCCCCTCTGCCCCTCCCCCTGCTCTCTTTCTCTCTCTAAATAAATAAATCTTAAAGAAAAAAAAAAGGTGCATATAGCAGCAGAGGAAGGAGAGAATAGATATTGGGAAGGCAACTGTCATTCCAGCCACATCACATTAAAAAAAAATCACATTTTATTAATTTTTTGACAATTTCTTCTTATAATGCCCCAATTTTGTCTATGCTAGTCTCCAGCTCTTTTAATGCTAGTTTTATCTGATTTATAGCTGTGCATTTGGTTCTTATATATGTACTTTGTTTCCTTTGTTTCCACTGAGTTTTTGTAAACTAGTATTCTTTCTTTCTTTTTGGCTTGTAACATGATATATATTTTTGCAGAAGATTTGCAAAATTAAGAAAAGAATAAAAAAGAATTAATACTACTTATATTTTTACATCATTCAGAGATAACTATTAACATATTCCTGTATAGTCCTTCAATCTTTTTGAATTTTATATACATATATGTAAAATAAGTATATATTTGTAATGCAATTGCTACTTTATTCATATTATTTTAGAAAGTATATTGTTTTAAATATATTTAAGATTTCTGCATATAAATAAGTACTATTTGAGACATGAGTTTTGTGACTGCATAGCATTCTATTATCTGCACAAGTCACAACTTATGTATTTGATCTCTAATCGTTAGACACTCCAGTTACTTTTAAGGATTTACATGATGAAATTCTCCTAGCATCCATCTTTGCTTGTATCTTTAATTAGTTTAGAATAACTTTACAAGTGAAATGGGTCAAAAGAGGGATGTATAAAGGAAAAGGTAAAATTTCTGCAGACTAGCAAATCCTGAAGTAAAGGTATAAAATATGCCATGCTTCAGTGCATGTGTGCTGCGAGCGGGGTGGAGTGAGTTCAGCAAAAACTGTTACAGCTTTCGTGTCAGGGGATAAAGGAGCCAACATTTTCTCATCTCCAGGTAGACAGGACCAGGTGATGGAGAGGCTGGTAAATGTTTGGAAAAGGCACTTTGCCGGTTCCTTCAACATTCAACAACAACAACAAAATGAAATAAAAAGAAGGGAACAGAGAATTGACTGAGAGCCCACTTGCGTTAGGAAACAGATCTTGACTTCTCCCAAGCTGGGCAAGTAGAGAAGAGGGATAGGTAAACAGTTTTCAGTTAGAGAATGCCACAGTGTAGATACTGTCTATAATGTAGAACACATTGTCAAAAATCAAGGATCAAAGGTGTCCAGGAACTTGGTCAAGGCAGTACCTATGCATTTAACCGTGGAGTATAGACGGGATATGGAATTATGCACTCATGTAAGTTGGCTAGTGGTCTTCAGGAGAATTACGTTTAAATAATGTACAATATCTAGAAACTTCTGATTTGTCATACTTTTCATGATTGAAATTATCATAGGATTTTTATCAAATTGTATTTACAATAGAAATTGTGCAAGGGAGTTAGTTTAAGGTTCTTGAAGGCCACATGAAAATATTGGGGGCAGGAAATGAGCAAGTGAGGGAGAGAAAGAAAGAGATGGGGAAGGAGGGAGAGGGAGAGGGCGAGAACATACTAGTGATGAATTTAGAAGTTATAGATTAATCAGCTTGCTTTGATATCTAGGAAAATAGAGGAATCAATAAAAAAGACAGTTGATTTTCATACACCTCAGAAGAGCAAAAGGAATGGGAGTAAAAAACAAAATGATTTTGAGAGAAGTAAATCACTCTCAATCTAATTTTATGCTTTGACACAATGACAAGATTTAAATATGAGTGGAAGCAAGAGTTTGTATATCTTCACTTCAGTGAAGTTTTGTTTTTGTTTTAAATGACATGTGAAGGGAGGCATAACTTGTGATTGTCACTGGATCAGTGACCTGCCAGGACAAACCAATGAAGACTTCAGAGGGTTGAGTGGGTGCTTCTACTGAATGAAATTTGTATTCATCTCCAGAATTAAAGAATGTAAAATATGGAATCTACAGACTAGAAAGTTGCTACATCTGTAGGGAATCTGCAAGAATTCAAGGTGAATACAGGAAGAAAGAAAGGTTGCTGAAGGAGGTAGAAGATCGTTGAGAACCATCAGTTAAAATGGCAATTAAAAAAAAGGGTAATATCTAGTGTAATAAGATGTAAATGGTAATAGCTAGTGTACGTAAAATGGTAACATACGGGCATTGGAACACATTGTTGCCAATTAGAAAGGAGACCTGGGATTGCTGCCTGGTTTATTCAGGGGAAACTGTAGTGATTCCTGCCTTCACCTGCACCACTTGTCATGTAATAATCAATCCTTTTGTATGTCCCCGTTACAGGACTGTAACACATGTTCATCTAGTTATTTTCTTTCCTTAGGTCCTATAAATTACTTGACTGTTGCTTTGTAAGAGAATAAGGAATTGTGTTAATTCCTCCAAAAATAAGCAATTATTTTACTAAAATTGTTCTGTTTCCATTATTTTCCATACTAACAGCTTTTTATTTCAAGTCAGATTTTTGGGTAACTTCTTTTGAAGACATCTTAAAAGGTAGTTCAACTCAACATGTATAATACCAAGAATGTATAGAAATCAATTCAAGACATGACAATAAATGATGAACTAGGGCCAAATCAAGTTTCAAACAGGCAACAAATACTATGTCATGACCCCCACTGGCTGCAGTGATTGTAAAATATAACCTGATTGTAGGGTTCAAATATGAAAATTGTACATATCAGTATTAATAAAATATGTCAAATACTATTAATATAATTAAATTAGTATATTAATGAATATGTCATATTATTTAACTTGTTATTTAACATACTAATATAGTAAAATATCAAGTCTTGACAGCCTCATGCTCTTTGATTTAACAGTTCCCCTTCTGGGTATTTTATCCTAAGGAAACAATCATGCTATGGCAGAAAATATATACAACAGGATACTGCAATGTTTTTATTTTTAATTTTTTTGGTAACAGATGCTTGATAACTTATGTATGAAAAAAACACAATATAAATAATGGCATGTATGGGGTATCAATGAGTGAAATGGTTTTGTATTGTAATGATAAAAAACATGGTATTGCTACAGAAAGAAATTCACAAGTAAAAAGATATTAATTATAAAATAGTTTATATGATATAATTCTTTAAAGAATAGACTGGAAATAAAGACAGAAAAGTTATACATGAAATATATTACTTGAGGAATTAAGGATGATTTTATTTTTGAATTTTTTCTAAATTCATAAAAAAGAACTTGGTAATTTTTTATTTAGCAAAACAACTATATAAGGAAAAACCATTTAAACTGATAACCTTTAAAGACTATTTGATAATCTTCTTTTTCTTTATGTTTTTCCTTTTAATTGCTGATGTCTTTTTTTTTGTGAATAAAATTTCATTATTTAACTGTACATTTGCTTTATATAATATTGTCTGTACTATTTATTTAAAAATCCAAAGCTAGATTCCACATTTATTTGCATTCGCCTATAATTTATGTATTTAATATGCATATGTAAATATATAAATTATAAACAATATTTTAATTTAAATACAGGCATATTTAATATATAAATTATATAGAGAGATAAAATATGTAAAATACAGGAGGATGTGTATAGAGAGATGGATAAATGGATTTTTGTTATTTTAGTTGTCCAAAATCACTGGACAAGATTATTTATTTTTTAACTTTTTAATTTTTTTCTTGATTTAAAAACATGTCATTGATTTATCTGTTTGACTATTTTTTTGTGATCCCAAAATATCTTAATAAATGTTAACCATTTATTTACTTCTACCTTTTTCGTCTAATTGTAAATATTTTTTAGAGATTTTATTTTATTTATTTGAGAGAGAGAGCAAGGAAAAGAGAGTGAGAGCTGGTGGGGAGGGGCAGAGGGGAGAAGCAGACTCCCGGCTGATCGGGGAGCCTGATGTGAGGCTTGATCCCAGGACACTGGGCACAGGGAGATGCTTAACCAACCAACTGAGCCACCCAGGTGCCCTCTAATTTTAAATTTTGATACAGTTTCAAACATATAAAAAGTTGCAATTATTGTACTTAAGAATCCTGAATACTCTCTGTCCAGATTCATTAGTTGTTTACATTTTGCCCCTTTATTATTTCTGCTTGCTCTCCATATATGTGTGTGTTTATATACATGTGTATAATTACATAATTATATAATCATGATTATATATATGTGCATATATATGTACATATATATGTAATTTTCCCTGAATCATTTGAGAATAAGTTGCAAGCATATTTCTTTATTTGAAGTATTTTAGTCTATTTCCTAAGAATAAGGGCATTGTCCTATATAACCACAGAATTATGAAAATTAAGAAACGTATTATCAACAAAATACTGTTATGTAACAGTGCATCTAGGATCACATGTGCATTTGGTCGTCACGCCCTGCTTTAATCTGGAACATTTTCTCAGTCCTTAAAGACTGAATTTGAACATATTTTCCAACTTTCCTCAATTTAGGTTTGCCTGATATTTCCAAATGATTGCTTCAGGTTATGCCTTTTGGGCAGATATGTGTACCACAGAAGTGATGTTGTGTCCTTCTCAAGTGCACCTGAGGCACTTTACGGAATGGAGGCACACCAACTGTATTTGCTCCATTATTGATCACATTGTCTTTGACCATTTAGATAAGGTGATCTCTTGCAAGTTTCAGCATTGAAAGTTTTTATTTTCCCCATTGTAATTAATAAGTGATTTGTGAGAAGATGCTTAAGACTATGGAAGTATCTTGCTCTTCATCCCACTTTCACCCATAAGTAAGTGTGGATCCACAGTGTTTTGTTGATTGAATCAGTTAACTATAATGTTTGCTTAATGGTGATTTCCTAACTCCATCAATACATCTACGTTTGTTAGGTGGCATTCCACAAAAAGGAAGAGGTTTTCCTTCTTCCTTATATACTTCATTTGTTTCTTTTATTTATATTTTCTGTAATGAATCTTAATTCTTTATGATAATTATTTATTTTGATTTTCCAGTTGACCTAGATATGACTGGTAAGAAATTCTTGAAGCTGAAGCCTATTACCTTTTGACATATCCCATCATTTTTAAATGCCTTACTCCCCCCGCCCCAAAATGTCATCACTTTGAATTTTATATACTTCCGTCGCCTCCCTGTGTACATGTTCTAAAACTCCTGGATAGTTTTTTCACATTTTCATTGTTTAAGTAACTTTCTGAAAGTGAGTATTGTTTTACTCTTAGGACCTTTGCTGTCCTCTTTTCCTCACAGTTTTTCTGGACTCCTTAGATCTCTGTAATAGATATGGTGGGAGCTTGTAAGATAGCTCTGTTAGAAATCAGTGTCTAATTTTCTGTTTACAGATAATTTGACATTTTTATTATTCTCCAACTTCCAGTTATACTGAAGACCTGGGATTTGTGTGTTTTTATGTTTTTGTTGGCTGTATATTTTTTGCAGCATGTGAGAAGAGTTTCAGATTTGGGTGACTGGTACTATCACAACTATCCAGATTTCCAGGTCTATGTATTTTAAGCATTATACAAAACATATTAACCTTTCAAATTATTTGCAATATGCCATGATGCAACCAGAATTTATGGGTTGCAGATCTTCACCTTCAGTGGTCTGTGTTCTCTTAATCTGGTTTAATTTAGTTAAATTGAAGGTTTCTTTCTCTATTTTTACAACTATCTTATCAAATAGTACATCTGTCAGTCTAGGAAGTATGTCTCTGGAAGATGTGTTCATGGTAAATGTAAAATCATTATTTTAGATCATTAAGTCCCTTGATTTGTACCAATCAATTGGGTTTGTAAATTTCTCCCTTAGCTTTAAAAATTATCAAAAATGGGGTTGCCTGGGTAGCTCAGTCGATTAAGTGTCTGTCTTCAGCTCAGGTCATGATCTCAGGGTCCTGGAATCAAACCCTGCATTGGGCTCTCTGCTCGGCAGGGGGTCTGCTTCTCCCTCAACCTCTGCCCCTCCCCCCACTCATGCTCTCTTTTGCTCTCTCTCAAATTAACAAAATCTTTTTAAAAATTATCAAATATGTATTTAAAAAATGGAAATTCAAGCATGGAATTTTAAAACTTGTATATACATTAAAACAAGATAACTAATCAATAATATCTAATTATAAGAATCCAGTGAAATGTAGTTATAAGCAATTGCTTTATCTAATGAAATAAGCTTTTTGACCATAATTAAGGAAAGTTCTTCCTCTCCAGTTTCACAGCAAAGAGGTCTGATTTTAGTTGGCACGTAGGGATCAGGAACAAAATGCTGCGGTGCCTGCAAATGGCAGAGTAGAAGGCAGCTTGCAGGAGTAGAGAACAGGTGAGTGTCCAAAGCCTGCCACATCCAGAAGGGGCAAGCGTTTCTCTGTTCTCTGGAGGCAGTGAGCCCAGCCTTACAAAATCTTTGCTCTTTCAAAGAAGGTAGAAATGAGATTCTTATGGGAAATCTTCTACTTTAAAAAAATTCTTAAATGGTTTTAAAACCATGGCATGGGATAAACAAAACATGTCAGTGAGCCAGATTTGGTTATTATATCCCAGTTTGCACCCTCCACTCAGGATGCATTTTAGGGATTAGCAGGTGCTGTAGTGAGAAGAATCTGTGTCAGAAAAAGTTCATCCGGAGCCTAGGATCACCTCTTATTAGCTGTGTCCAGTTGGGCAAATCATGTGATTAGTATTAACTTCAGTTCTCTTGCCTGTGAGGGTGAATATGCTAAAATATGAAGAAATATACAGGTTCGCTAATTGTTGTAACTTTATAATTCTCTTGAAATTATATGTGGACATGAATTGGTATCTTTTATTAAGCTCTAAGTTTTACACTTAGAAAAATGAAATTTATAAAAATATACAGTTTCTTAGAAATTTCTTAATTCACTTTTGAAATATAACTATAAATTGCTAACTCTATCTAGTTTCATCTTCTTTGAGAGGCTCTGTGTTGAGGATTAGTAAAATCATTCATTCTTGTGCCAGGTAGAGGCCAGTGTCATCTTGTTGTCTTTCATACACTAGAGGAAGATAAATGAGACTTTCAGCTCAGAATACCTGATCTGCTTGTTGAACTTTTGATTTGATTACATTTGGTTTTGGAGAACACAGAAGTACACCTTCTGCCTTAGTAAGCTGATATTTCTGTTTAGCACTGTAAACCAAATCTTTCTGGGCAGAGATTCTGCTGAGAACTCATGTTCCAGTAAAGATGCTTGCTACTTAAGAGGATTTTTATTTGTACTTCCCATAGTGTGTTTGATCTGTCTGAAATAACACATTGTACCGTAAAGGGTTACTTTGGTTTTCATTAGGTGTGTTTTGTTTTGTTTTCTTTTGAACAGCTCTTTTATGGCACACTATACCCAGTAGAACAAAATCCATTTAAGTTGAAATATTTTGAGCTTTGAAATTAATGTGCTCTTCCCAACACCTCACCTCTAAAACAAAAATTAATTAATAAAATCTGATTAACTTTCTCCTTATAAGTGACTTTCTGACAAAAAAGAAATGGATGTTTGTGTATTTTTGAAGGTGTGCAAGTGGCGTGCCTGCATTTTTCTCAGTGCATGGTTTTCAATTAGAATTGAAATGCAATTACAAAGTGAATTGGTGCAATTCTCTGGATAAATCAAGCGAAATTCTCTTCTAACTCAGTGATCTTCATATATCAGACAAAAGTACATTTTAAAAGCTTAAAATATTTTGATAACCACCTCAAATCTCCAACCTAAATTTACTTATAAATATCTCATATTTTTGAATTGCTTTTATGTTGTTCTGCCATGTTCTGGGAAAACCGTTTCTTGCATATATTTCTGAAGCCAGTTTGCAGATTCTTACCTCTTAAGAGTATCCTCTTTGACTGATGTGTAGAATATTTGCATATAGTTGGAAATGTTTCTGTTCATCAGCCCATTATACTTTGCTAGGTGTATAATCTATATTTTGCAAAACCTTATTTCAGTATGTTAAAGTATGTATTGTCTAAGTGTGTGGTGGTCTGGAGTAGTTTGTCTGTGACCTTGGCAAATTGCTTACTCTTTTGGATTTTTTTTCTTTTCACAGATGCATTTTGTAGGAGTATTTTGAGGATGAATGTTTGCAAATCATTCTGAAATTGCCAAACGCCACATACAGTAAGTAATATGTATTTTTATTTTTCCACTCAATTGCAGTCATGCTGAATGAATTTGGCAGTCATAAAACAACACATTTCTATTTATGGTTCTTGATATTTGTGAATATTGAGGCAAAATGTATATAAAAGATAAAAATTTGATGAGCTATTTGCTAGTCTGAATTAAGTTGTATAAATTCAAGATTTCTAAGGACAGATTTTATTATTGTTCTACTTATATAACTTGCACATAATATTTCTCACTTATATTTGAGTGAGATTTTTTTCTCTGAATCATAAATGAGAAGAGTGCAGAGAACATTAGTGTTATTAGCCAGTGCTGATATGGAGATTTAAAAAAGAGTATTGAATTAAGAATTAAGATTTGCCGAGTATTAAGACTTTGAATCAGGCAGTTTATATGTGTTGCCTATAATTCTCCCCCACATATTTTAAGATCATTATTTTTATCCCCATTTTATAAATAAAAGAAACTGAGAGTCAAGAAGTTTTAACACCTTGTTCAATATCTATTCAAAGTGATGAATCTGGGCTTTGAACACAAGACTTTTCAGAAAATACTGCCCCTACCTATTCATGTAGACAAAGCTAAATAACTTCTCTAAAAGCCTGAATATTTAAAGAGTTTAAACATGTTCTGATCCTTTCTTTGTATTACTGTTTTGCTTAAGTATTATTCTAAAATACTGTATTTTTTTCTGTATTGTCTATAATGTGATCGATTTCATTTTAAATGGTGCTTTCCAGTTCCTCACTTGACTGCTTTGAACTAGGAAGGAAGAAATGAAAATATAGATTCTGAAAAAAAGAGTTTGTAAATCACCTAAGTATATATTTGATTAAAAGTGTTTAGAGTTAGAGTTCTGAATTTCTCCAAGAGTTTTCTTTCATTCATTAAAGAAAAAAACAAATAAAATTAAGTCATGTTATTGTTTTAGGAGTTTGGAGGGACCACAGAATCAGAGTCCTAGCTTCCACATGCTAAAATTCCTTATTTGGTGAAATGAGATAATCAGGAGGACAATTCTAAAGTAGAATTTCCAAAACATGTGGAAGCAGTAATGACAGCATTAATGTTTTTATGTTGTCTTCCAATATAACTTAAAAAAGGTGGCCTAGTACATGTTTAGAAATTCAGACTCTGGATTCAGACCACCTGCCTTTGAATACTGGATTTATCACTTATTAGCTGTGTGACTGAACAAATTACTGAATGTCTCTTTAAAATGGATGTAAGATTGGGAACTACTTCATTTGTAGTGAGTTAACACACGTAAAGTATAGCACAGTTCCAGGTACATAGTAAATTGGTATTTCAATTCAAGTATGTTTGTTAGTAAGCATCATAACTTCATAATCATGTCACATAGAGTACACAGCAAAAGTACTCAGTGAATAATGTTGATTGACCTGTTCCAAAAGAAACTAAAGTTCAGCCTTCTTTATAAATGTAGACATCTTTACTTCTTTGAACTTTTAGTGAAGAAACAAACCATTTAGGTAATCGGCATGTATACATACACTATATAAAATATGCATACATATATATCCTATTGTATTGACTGCATATCTAGGCTGAAAGTGTGTTTGTGTGTTTTGTGGAGAAAAGAGGGGGCGTTGTGAAGTGCTTACAGAGTCTGAAATGCTTATTTTGAAAGAGACAGGACAAACTTATAGATATAAAATAAATAGTTGAAATGATGGTCAATTAACTTGAGGGAATAATCTCGTCCAATGCTTTATGAAACCATTCATGGAAATCGAAGCCATGTGGACAAAAAAAACAGTATTTATTAAGTATTTACTCTATCCCATGCATTTTACATTCAGTATCTTGGGTAATCTAAGCAATAAGATGATGAGGTAGGTGTGTTATTATCCCCATTTTTTTTTGTATGAGGAAAATGTACCATAGGAAGTTTAAATCTGTCCTTCATGGGACCAAAGCTTGAGACTGATCTAATTCTAAAGCCTTTTTTTCTTTATACTTAACCTGAGTGTTAAGGACTGAAATTCTGTGGTTGATCTAACTTTCTTTTATTTGCATGAAAACACTGCTCCCAAACCTCTGATTATACATATGAATTCTTTAGTAAGTAAGTAGTTGATTATTGAATTTCAACTAAAATCAATTGCCTTACATTTGTAACCCAGTGCAAGCTTATTCTGCTCCTACACAACAGGCCAGTAAGTCGAAAGGGAAGGTGTTGGGGCCAGGAAAGTGACTTTATTCAGAAAGCCAGCAAACTGAGGAGATGGCAGACTATTGTCCCAGAGAACCATCTTCCCTCAACATGGAATTTGAGCTGCTTTTATATTAGCAAAAGGGGGAAGTGGGATGGAGTTGTTGTCAGAAGTTGACTAATGTTTGTAGAAATCCAAGGAAGGTCATGTAACTTCTTTGTCCTTGGTCAGTTCATATAGGCATCTGGTCATGCCATTCCTGTAAATCTTTTTATTTTTTTTTAAAGATTTTATTTATTTATTTATTTGACAGAGAGAGAGAGACAGTGAGAGAGGGAACACAAGCAGGGGGAGTGGGAAAGGGAGCAGGCTTCCCGCCGAGCAGGGAGCCCGATGCGGGGCTCGATCCCAGGACCCCGGGATCATGACCTGAGCCAAAGGCAGACGCTTAACGACTGAGCCACCCAGGCGCACCAAGATATGTTTGCTTATTTTAGAGAAAGAGTGTGAGCAGCAGGGGGTATGCATAAGGAGAGGGGGAGGGAGAGATTTTCAAGCAGACTGCCCACCGAGCATGGAGCCTTTCAACGGGCTCGATCCCATGACCCTGAAATCATGACCTGAGCCAAAATCAAGAGTTGGACTTAACCGACCGAGCTATCCAGGCGCCCCGCCATTCCTGTAAATCTTAATCATAGCATAATCATTTCTGTATTTCCTTATCTCCCGGGTGAAGTAGGGTTTGGGTGAAAAGTGGCTTTTGCAAATCATAGCTGTAGTATGTCTATGTAGCAGGGCTAAGCAGAAGTTTCTAAGCTATAGGTTATAGCAGCAAGGGAAGGAGAAGCAATATGAAGTCAGACAGGCTAAGTTTCTCCCTGTCACATATTAAGTGTTAATAGGGCCGCTCAGCAATCTGAAACAAATTGCCTTTAAAAACTATTGTTTGTGTCAAGAAAACTTAAAAAATAAAAAAGCTCCTTCCCCAAGGGCAGAGACTATAGCTTATGCTTCTCTGAATTTGAGGTGACTGACCACACCGTTTTCTTGAAGTCCTCCCACCATTACATGCAGTGCAGAGTTCAGAATGAAGAGTTCAGCTTGACTTAATTAATTATTCTCCTCCCTATTTGTCATCTTCAGGTGTGTCATCATTGAGGGACATCCTTTACAACACTACACTGGTCACATTGATACTTCCCCTTTTTGTCTCTTTGGTGATCTTCATCTTTTTTCCATCTCAGTCATCCACTGATCCCAGTCCTTTTACATATCACTTCTTGAAACAAACTGTCAGCAACATTTTACCTGAGGGATATTTTCAAACTTCCTAGTATTTAAAATATTATTGCCCTTAAAGGGAGTGGGTCACACTGTGTTTTCACACTACTGTTGGTTTTGAGAGGGAAGGACTTACAGAATGCTTCTCCTTTCAATTTGCAAATTTGGTCTCTGAAATACACAGCTAATGATTACATTTAGTGATTCTCTTTTCACTTAATTCAATAAATATTTATTGCATGCTCCTATAATATGAGGAGCACCATGCTGGTTTAGTACTAGAGCAAGTGGGAGGGAAAGACAAAAATGACTCTCAAGAAAATTGCATGTTCAATTTAAGGAAATAAGATAGGCACAGGCATAAATAAAGGATAGATTATTAGGATATGGTATCATGAGAATAGCCTAAAGTAATCAAATCAATAAAGCTGTTGTAAATAATTTGAGAAATAATGAAACGATTGCATATATGTGAAAAAACAAAGCATTGGAAGAGATTTAAGAAAAATATAATTCTGGACTGCAGTGGCTCAAGATTTCATCATGGTGATTGCATTTGCACTAGGTCTTGGTGCAGGTGGAAAATGTTAACAGAGAAGTCAAGGAAATGGCATACCTGAGCTTAGAGTCAAAGAGACATACTTCTCATTCAATGAATGGTGAATTAATTAGTTTGACAACAGAGTAAGTTTCTTGTGTTGGGCTAAAAACAGATAATACTGGAAAATTAAGGCTGGAGCTAGGTTGTAGGAAATACTGATAATCACAGTAAGGACTTTCAATTTAATTGGTAGGCAGTTGAAAAAAAAACAGAGAATATTTTAGGAGGGCCAATTCTGTGAATAAAAAGTTTCCTCTTTAGTCTGGTGGTGTCTAAACAATGGATTCCAGTTGGAAGACATGTAGACAAGAGAACAATTTTTAGGAAAATGTAGAAGTATAAGAATAAGGCAGGAGGGTAAGACCTAGGGTAGTAGCGGTCGGAATGGAGAGAAGGAATAGATGCAGGTAAGACTTTGAAAGAAATGGGGTCAGGGAGTAGTAATAATCATCATCACTTGTGTGACATTTACTAGGTACTGGACTCTGTTTTAAGTGATTTATATTATTTAATTTCACATCAGACAACTCTGAGAGGTAGACACTAAAACCATCTGCATTTCGCACAAGAGAAAACTGAGGGTGAGTTTAGCCAAGTAAATTGTCCCAGGTCAAATAGCTAGAAAATAGCAAAGGTGAGACTTGAGCCCATTCAGTCAATGCCCAGAGTCTTTGCAGTAACCACTGTACATCATTTCTGTAAAAAGTAACTGAGATTTCCAGATTGACTGAACTGGAAAATGACATTACCAATCATCAGGAAAACATATTTTTTTCAGAGTTTACCCCTTCAGTTAAGTCTTTGGGTAGGGAGGAAAATCTTTGGACTTTTAGGGAGAAATATCCCTTATGGTTCATGATGAATCTCTTGGATACATTCATTTCTATGCTGGGCAACAGGAACAGCATAATTTATGATATTGCTCAATGATAAATTAGAATAGTAAATATGTCATCTTAATATGATTTGTCTTCCTTCCTTAGCACAGCTTAAAATGAAACAAGGATAGAGTGCTAAATTAAAGATTAAGTATCTTGGGTGCATGAAAGACCAATATTTTAGAGTTAGTTTACCATCATACTAAACAATAATTTTGACAGGGGAAAAAAATCTAACACCTAATATAGAGAGTATCTCTCTTTTTCTATACTGGAGAAGTAGCCTGGGCTCTGGAACCATACTGTTGCATGGATTCAGATCCCAAAATGAGTCCTCTCTAGCTGTGTGACTTTTATAAAGTGTGATCTTAGATGTGTGACTTTTTGTGTGTCAATTATGCAAGGTCTGTGGCCTCAGTCTCTTCACCTTTGAAATGTGACAGAAAAGTAGTGTGTTTTCTGAATATTGTGAAGGTTAAAGGAGATAAAGCACAGTGGTCCCTAACACACAGTAAATCCTCAATAGATATTAGTTATGTTCATTGAACTTTATCTCATCTATTAATTTTTAATTTATAAAATTTAATTGCATAATTATTACTATTTTAAACATGTTTATTGTGAATTTTTATGTGTTATGGTCACAACGCAGTGAATTTTACAAGCAAAGACCCATGTAACTTCACAGATCAAGAAATAGAACATCTTCTGCATCTCAGAAACCCTGCTTTTTTTTTTTTTAACCTCCTAAACATTACTCCTTTCCACCAATTCCATATGGATAACTTTTTCATGACCTTTGTAATCACTTCCTTGCTTTTCATTATAGTTTTAACATTTAATCTTGTATCCTTAAATATGAAATGCTAGATTAGCTTAATTTCTTAATTTATATACATAATAGTCATGCATTCCTTTGTGTGTGGTTTCCTTTCCTAAACTTATATATCTAAGTTTCATTAATGTTTTTGTGTGGTTCGTTAATTTTCATCGCTGTGTAGTATTCCATTGCAGGAAAATGCTACAGAGTATTTATCTATGTGTTGTCAGTGGACATTTGGACTGTTTTTGAGTTTGGGCAATTATGAATTGTGCTGCTGTGAACATTCTTTGAAGTGTTTTTTGCTGCACATATACATGCATTTCTGTTAGTGATGAAATTGCTCAGTTATATTGTATACAAATTTTCAATTTTAGTGGATACTACTAAACATTTTCCAAAGTAGTTATACTAATTATACTCTAGTCAGTAGTGTATGAGAGTTCCCATTGTTTCAGCTATATCCATGCTTGGTGTAATCAGTCCTTTTAATTTTAGCCATTCTGATGAGAATAGAGTTTACATTTCCCTTTGAATGATGTGGTTCTGTTATGTGGTTTAATTGCCATATGGATATTATTGTCTGTAAATTGCCTGTTCAAGTGTCTTGCCTATTTTTCTATTGTGTTGATTTTTTTATTGTTAATATGCAGAAGTTAATTGTATTCAAATGAAGAGCCTCCTTTCAATTACATGTTGCAAATCCCTTTTTCCTCTCTGTGACTTGCTTTTTCAGTTTCCTAATGGAGTTTTTGATGAGGAAAAGTTTCTAATTTTAATTATAATCATATTTTTACCTCTTTACATTTAGATCATTCCTTTTAAATTTATTTTTGTGACTGGTTTGAGGTAGAAGTCAAGTCCTGTTTTCCTTCCAACTGGATATCCAGTTGTTACAGAATCTTACTGAAAATTCACCTCTTTGCCCACTGCTCTTCAATGCCATCTTTATCATAAATTAAATATCCATATATGTCTGCATTTTGGGGGCCAATTATTCTTTTTTTTAGGAGAGGTGGGCAGAGAGAGTATCTTGAGTAGGCTCTATGTCCAGTGTGGAGCCTGAAGCAGAACTCGATCTTACCACCCTGAGATAATGACCTGAGTGGAAATCCAGAGTCGGATGCTTAACCACCCAGGTGCCACCAACTGTCATTTTTAACTGGTCTGTTAATTTCTTCTTACTAATTATAACACTATTTTAACTATGGTCATTTTTAAATTATTCATGGTATCTATTAAATCAAGTTCTTCCACTATGTTTTTATTCAAGGAATCTTGACTTTGCCTTATTTCAAACAAATTTTACAATTAATCTGTCGAGTTTGACAAAAAAATAATTGTTGGGATTTTAGTTGGGATTGCATTCAGTCTGTTGTTAAGTGTATTTTTAAAGAGTTGGCATGCTTACAATATTGATTTTTTAAATCTATGAACATAGTATATGTACTTCACATATTTAGGTCTTTTTAATTTCTCCTAATCATATTTTATGGTTTTCTACATAGATGTTTTATACATTGTGGTTAATTTGTTCTAGATGTTTTATGCAGTTTAATATTATTATATATTATAAATTTGTAAAAACTTTATTTTCTTTTTGTTCCTTGAGTAAAGAAATATAGTTTTTTTATATATTGACCTTGCATACAGCAGATTGTAAACTCACTTATTAATTCTAATATTTTTTAATAGATTCTTTTGAATTTTTTCCATAAAGAATTATGTTTTCTATGATCAGAGATAATATTATTTAATACTTTTCAAGCTTTACACTTTTATTTCTTTTTTCTTTTTTTTTTTTTAAAGATTTTATTTATTTATTTGACAGAGAGAGAGAGAGACAGCAAGAGAGGGAACACAAGCAGGGAGAGTGTGAGAGGGAGAAGCAGGCTTCCCACTGAGCAGGGAGCCCGATGCGGGGCTCAATCCCAGGACCCTGGGATCATGACCTGAGCCAAAGGCAGATGCTTAATGACTGAGCCACTCAGGCGCCCCTACACTTTTATTTCTTTTTCATATCTTATTGAACTGGCTAGAATGTCCAGAGCGATGCTGAATGAAAGAGGGAAGAGTGGAAATTCTGCTTTTATTCCCAGATCAAAGGGGAACACTGTCACCATGTTACTATTAAGAATGCTGTTTACTATAATGCTTTGATAAATATCATATATTAGATTGAGAAGTTTATTTTTTTCTGGTTTTACTGGAATTTTTCATTATAACTGGGTTTTGAATTTTATCAAATGCTTCCTTTGTATCTATTGAGATTGTCAAATGATTTTTCTTTTTTCTTTTGTTAATCTGGTGATTTATATTGATTGATTTTTTTTCCCCACAGACTTCACATTCCAGCAGCAGAGCTGCTGCTTTCTTGGGCTTACTGTGGGACCTAGAGTGCCAAAGGATTTTTTTTGTTCTCTACCCTCCCCTTTTGGGATGTCCCCCATGCTTGCATAGCAGAGTAAGGTTCTTCTTGTACCTTATACCTTCCTAGGTGGCAGAGTGGTATTGCTTGTTACTTGGGGCAGTGCTTCTGGTAGGGGTGGGAGGGTGCTGGGTTCCTTTGCTCCAGTCTCAACCTTAAACTTGTCCTGGGCGTCTGGACCTCGGGACAATGGCTCTTTCAGCATTGCTGCGCATTCCTCTCATGGTACCCAAACTCCTCCTTGACTCTGTGGGGTTCTTTTGGAAGAGGTTTACCTGTTCCTCTAAGAGGGCCAGATGAATTTTTCTTCTATCTCCTTCCCAGAAACTGTGGATCTTTTCCAGGGCACTGGAGATGTGAGAGTTTTCTATCCTAAAAGTCTAAATTTTGCTTTGCATTAGAGAAAGGTCTGGGGAATCAGAAAAGATAATTGTGTTTTTGTGACACCAAAGTGCTCTTTCTGGTCTCTTGCCCTGACCTCAGTCTTTCTGCTAAGCAACTGGTAGATGTCTGAAAAAAGAGCTTATGAATGAGTGCATATTCCTTTGTGTCTGGGTGATCCCAGAGTGTCTATATTGTTCTGGTGACCCATTCTGGCCTTCAAGTATTTGTTACAATTTTAGCTGTTTTCTTCTTACCTACTTTCATAATGAGCAACTATTCCTCTCATGTTCTGTCAAAGGTGAAAAAGCTTGATGTCCTGTCTGTCCTCGGTGGCTCTTACCCTTTAAAATTTAGTTAATCTCTTTGTCTTGCAACTACAGGTCTCTGATAGGCTCAAGAAAAGTTATTATTTTGTAGATTATCTGGCCTTTTATTACTATTAGGATAAGAGCAATATTCTCTGGTGGCTTTTGACTTTCTAAGTAGAAGGAAAACCAAATATTTTCCACATATATTTTAACTCAGCCTTTCAAGTTTTCCAAAGCAAAATGCTTTTTTTCCCTTCACAATACCTGGTCTGCATATACCAGAGCCAGAAGTCCTAAATTAATGCTATCTTTAGCATTCCATACAAAAGTGAATTGTTGCTATCAGTTTTTGAGCAAGTGAAGCTCAATGGATTATGTGTAGCAAGATTCCATTGTTTTAAACAAGGTGGAGTTCAAGTTTTCTCCTGCAAAAGGAAGTCTGGCCATTGGCATTGTGGGGCTGGAACTGTGGTAACTTGCTCATTAGGGAATCTAGTCTCCTTTGATAGTTCTGTTCCATAATCTTGGCCATATGACTTCATCCCCAAGGGTTTTCCAGTGGCTTAAGATGACCACTGGGCAGCCATTTGTGTTCTATGCAGCAAGAATGAAAAAAAAAATGCAATGGCAAAAGGGCATACTACCAGCTTAGCCTTCTTCGAAGAGATTCCCTGGAAACTCCACCCAATATTTTCTACCTAACCATCATTACTGTTTGTTGCAAAAGAAGCTGTTACATATAGTATTTTTGCTCTACATACAATGGCTCTGAACATGTGCCTAGTAGGGAAGGGGAAGATAGGTACTGCATGGGCTGTTAGAAATCTCAATTACAATTAGAGGATGGGGAATACATTTTGGTAATGTGATTTCTGAGCTACGATGGTGTGGGTTGAAATATACAGATTCTATCATTAAACAGAGCTGGCTGGGTTCTGATCTCAGCTCTGCAAATTACTAGTTACATGACCTTGAGCCAAGGTTCTTACCCTAACTTGTTTTACTTTCTCAGCTGTAAAAGGGGCATGATAATTACTATTTTGAAACATTTTGGTGGGGATTTAATATGATAATATATGAAAATGGTCTATCACATAGGAATGGATCAATAAATGGTATGTTTTATGTCACCACCATATAATAACTTATACTAGATTCAGTTATTTAAGGGAGGACAGAGTTTATCAAGGCTGATACTGATTAATAAGGTAGAAAGGCCATTTAATTTGTTTCTCTTGGGTAAAGCTTTATCTTTTAGATGGGATTGAGAGTCTCAATTTCTACCCTTTAAATATATCATTTTTATACTTTGAACTATAGTGAAATACTGCTCAAAATTTAGGTTTGTGATAGCAGCACTTTATGTAATACCAAGCCAAGAAACAGATGAGTTCCAGTTTGAATTCTACCATTAGAAGTTATGAAACTTGTGAAAGTCATTCTAACCCTCTGTACTTCAGTTTTGTCAGCAGACAAATCAATTAGGTAGACGAGCTGACCTCCACCACTATTTGACAGCTTTAAAGCACCATGATTCTATGCAGTTTTACTTGCCCCAGACATATTCTCTTGTCAAAAGAAACATCCTAAAACCAGCAAATAAAGTGATAAAGACTTAATTTATCAAACCAAAGTTGAATTTTTACAGGAACTGGCTTTATTGTGAGGTTTTGCCAGTTCTGAAATGAAGTGATAGATATTAATTGAACAACACGGTGCTGTATTTAAAAACTAGCTTCAAATTCTGGTTGTGGTGATTGCTGGCCTAGACAAAGTGTGTCACTTAAACTCTCTGTGCCTTAGATTACTCATTTATAAAATGGACAATATATATAAAGGCCACGATGAGGACTAAATGAAATAACAATGTAAAAGTACTTATAAAAATGGCACAATTTTTCAAATGCTAAGGTCTTTAGAAAGTCCAATGGGTAAAAAATGGAAAATGCCCTCACTCTGTGGTGTGGAGATTGTGTAATAAAGTGTTATAAATAAAATACAGTAAAATAAAACCACTAAGGATCTCTGTTTGTGTTAGATTTTGCCAATCTGTTTTTCCATCCAGAAAAACTTAGGCACTTCAGAAACCAGACCAGCAAGGCATGCCAGTGATTTTGTGCATGAAGTGTGTCCTTGAGATAAATTTCCAGATGTGATCTTTGTATCTGAGGCATTCTGCTTGTGATCCAGTGAGCTGAAACAAATAGCAAATCTTTTGCAGTGTGTGGCTATTAATGCTGTCTGCTCTCCTCAATTTACCCATGTGAATTGACAGTTAAAGCTCCTCTATAAATAGCAAGTTATTAGTTAAAGCATGGTTGCCATATGGCAAAATAGTCTCTCTTGTTAAACTGATTAAATACAACAGCAATGTCCAGTCTTTAAGAAGATACTGTGTTCTATGATAAAAGCCTAGAGATTATTTTTGTTCCCTAACATGTATCAAGCTTATATAGTCTCTGTTTCTATATGTGTGTGTGTATATTTATTCATCTTGTCACTACTTTTTAAAACTCTTGAAACATGCCATATGTATATTAAAGTGTGCAAAGTGCACTAATATTAAGTCTACAGATGATGGATTTTTACATAGCTATGTACTTGTGTTACTACTATGCAGAGCAAGATATGGAACATTTCCAATCTCCAAGATGTTCCCCTTATATCTCTTCCCTGTCAATAATCTTATGGTTTTCAATATTTAAAATATTTTGCCTTTATGGTAATGAGCTTCTAAAAAGGAATGAGGTATTTTTTTCATTTCTAAAATTATTTATTTATTTATTTTTAGGAAGGAAGTATTTTGAAGGGCAATTCCAATCTTTTAAAATTTCCTGGAAGTATTAATAATTATGACAAAAAAGAAAAACCTCTGTACAATACTGAATAATGCAATGAAGTATAATAATGATATTGTAAGTAATAAACTTCATTATATGATCACTGAAATGAAACAGAATTGCAATGTGGAAACCTCACGCAATTCTATCCAAATCTCCCACCTGCGAACCAAAACATGGAGCTGCCACACAGGCTGGTGAGTGGTCTGTTGGTCATGTTGCCAGGCAACCTCAGTCAGTATCAGAGACACCCAGCTGAGCAGCAGAGACTCGGACTAGAAGGTATCTTAGAAACAGAAAGGTCCAGCTGAAGGAGAGGGAGGGAGGGAGGGAGGAGAGAGAAAAATAAAGAGTGCCACTTGAACACTTATCCCTGTTAGTCATGACCACAAACAATTTTTTTTTTTGCCTAGCAACATGCAGCTAGCTTAGAGCAAAATTCTTTGGGTTTCTAGTCACTTCACTGTGTTTTCCTCCTTCATTGTGTCCACAGGCACGAGTGTGGAGGCTTGGTAAACTGCATCATCGTTAATTTTTAGGAGGGAAGGATGTTCTGCGAGTCATTTTCAGCACATTCAAACCATGTTAACTAAAAGTTCCTTGAGATTTTCATCATACAGTACTATATGTGATTCAGTCATGCTTAAAATAACCTGATTTTTACATTGATATACTTTCTTTAAAAAAAATGGAAAGTACAAGATAAAATACTCACCACCTGGAATCAGCCCTCTTCGTGGAAGGTAAAGCTAAAAAGGAAGGGAGAGGGAGGCAGGTGTAAGCCCCTCTGGGAGGGTATTAGAGGAGATGATGTGCACCAAGCAAACAGGGAAAGAATCTGGGATGATGACCTGGGCTGCACCCTCCACTCTGAGATGCAACTTTTATGTATTTTCCTGGAAAGGTATTTTCCATTCTCCATGGTTTTCTATAAAACCTTTTCTACTGTACTGTGCTCTCACCCCACACTACTCTCCTTCCTTCCTGTTTAACTGATGGCATACAGAGAAAATAGCCCCTGTGAGATAGGAAGCTCCTGCTAATTTATCACTCTGCCCGACTTCTTTCATTCTTCCCTTCCGATGCTTCTTCTCCTTATAAGCCAATGCCTTCATGCATGCTCTGGATCTTACACCTGTATGTGGTCTAAAGCCCTGACTTGAGTATTTTCTTTCTCTTCTGTATTCTCAGCCTTCTCCCTCTCTCCTGATTTCTTCCCATTGACATTAGACATGTCAAAGGATCTTTCCCCTTAAAAACAAACATTGACCTGTGCACGAATCCTCCCTATAGTCCAAGTCCACTTTCAGCTGCACAGAAACTCTTGTCTCTGCTCACAACTAGATGTTTCCAAGAATATCTATATTCTCTGTCTCAAATCTGCATCCTCCATTATTCACACCTCAACACACTGACTCACCTTTTCTGTTTGTCTGAAACTGTTCTTTCTAAAGTCACAAAAGTGAGTCCTGGAGCTATACATAGACTATATACCTTTGATCTCTTTGCATAACTTTGTACCATCGAGCATGTCCTCTCTTTTACAATATTCTTTCTACTGGAATCTATAATATTGCACTCCTATTTTTTCCTTCCCTTGATAGCCCTTGCCAATCTCATTGGTGGGCTTACCTTTCTTTAAATTGGTACTCTATAAGATTCTTTTTGGCACCCTCTTTTTTTTTCTCACACTCACACTCTCACTGAATAAATTTTACCAATTTCCATGACTTTAGTTAACACTGGTTTGCTGACCTCCTCGGCTTTACTGCTCCTGAAATTCAGTTCTATCTCGCCTGCTTTCTGGCAGCTCCACCTGTATGTCCCACAGGAGCCTCAGAATCATCAGAGTTGACCAGTAAATTTTTGAATACTCTGATTTTTTCTGTAATGAACTTAATTTTTAAAAATATATAAAAAATGATGAAATGCATAAAGAACAAGATAAAACAATAAAATCAATTCTCTTTTTTTTAACTTTAAACAAATTGTTATTACACACAGGTTGTCACATAATTGGATATTTCTCTACATCGTATGCAATTATTCTTACTCTCCACAGAAAGACTGCTTCTTAAATTTTCATCTGGTTATGGCAAGCACTAAAATCCCGATTTTTGACAGAATAATAGCTACAATGCCTCAGTGATTTAAGTTGAAAGCAGTACATCGGTACATGGCTCTTGTCCTCAGTAATCCGGAATGTACAAATGTCTTTTTATTCAAAAATACAAAGTAAATGATCTGTAGGTATGGGCAATGACAGCAGTAAAGCATTATATGTTGTCAAATCAGTAATGGATGCTTATAGTGATTTTCTTAAATATCAGCCTTTTTTTTTTTTTTAAAGATTTATTTATTCATCTTGGGAGGGGGCAGAGGGAGAGAGAGAATCCTCAAGCAGGCTCCCCGATGAGCATGGAGCCAATCGCGGGGCTTGATCTCATGACCCTGAGATCATGACCTGAGCCGCAATCCAGAGTTGGCCACTTAACCGACTAAGCCACCCAGGCGCCTGGCCAGCCTTTTCTTCAATCATTTTCTTCAGCTGACTTCTCTGAAGTTATTGTTGAGGAGCTCTGCCTTGATCTTCCTCTCACAGCTCATTAATAATGGTGAAGCACTATTCTAGAACTAGAATGTGCCACCTCCCATACCACCTCCTATTCTACCCATTGCGTCCGTTCCAAGGTCCTTTTTTTCTTTAGGAATTCCAGTGATTACAACTGTAATTAGCTGTAGTTAACAGAGCGGCCACTTCAGCTGCATTCAGTAAAGCAGTTCTTACAATCTTAGTTGGATCAGTGATTCATTTTTCCACCATATTCACAAAATCTCCAAGCATAGTGTCATAACCAACTAACTTTGCATAATTTTCTCAACTGTCAATGCTCTTTCAACACCGGAATTCTTAGCAATGGTTATTGAAGGAATTTTGAGTGTCCTCTTAACAATTTCTATAGCAAGTTTTTGATCTTCATTAGCTGGAGTTATTGAATCCAAGGCTGGAATGCGCCAAAGCAGGGTACAAGCCCCTCTCAGAACACTGAGGGCACCTGAAACTCTGTCTTTCTTTTCATTCACTTTATTGTCACTTGTCTCACCAACCTTCAGCACAGCTACTCCATCTCAGAGTTTGCCAGATGTTCATTCAGCCTTTTCTTTTCATATTCACTGGTTGAACTATCTAACTGCTCAATGATTTCTTGAATACATTTTTCAGTTTGGGCTTTGTCATCTTTTCCTTTAAAAGCATGGCATCATTTTTGGTCACAGTGACCTCTCCAACTTTTCCTAAGTTGTGAGGCTGAACATCTTTAAGATTTAGAGTCAATCCTTCTGCAAACATTGTACCATCAGTAGCAATAGCCACATCTTTAAGTTGGTTCTTTCTACTGTCACCAAAACCTGGAGCTTTGACTGCTACAACCTGAAAACCAACTTTTAGCCTATCTAAACCACTGTACTCAGAGCTTCTCCATCAGTATCTTCAGCAATTATGACCAAGGGTTTATGATGAGCATTGGAAGTTTCAAGAGCAGGTACAATGGACTGGACACTAGGAATTTTCTTTTCACTCGGTAGAACATAGGCATCTTGGAATTCACATTTCTGACCTCTTTTTTTTAAGTTTTATTTTAGAGAGAGAGCATGTGTGCACAAGCAGAGGGAGGGGCAGAGGGAGAGTGAGAGAGAGAGATGGAGAAAAACAGACTCCCCGCTGAGCGGAAAGCCCAACACGGGGCTCGATCCCACCACCCTGAGATCATGACCTGAGCCAAAATCAAGAGTCCAAAGCTTAACCGACTGAGCCACCCAGGCACCCGCACATTTCTGAGCTTTTGATGTATTAATAAGGTATGGAGAAATACAACCTCGATCAGACTTCATATCTTCAATAATTTCTAATTCATCATTTAGTGTTTTTCCATCCTTTACTGTGATGATATCCTTTCTCCCAAGCATTTTCATTGCATCAGAGATAATGTTGCAGATTTCTTTGTCTCCATTTGCAGAAATCATGGCAACCTGAGCAATGTCTTCAGGGGTTGTCACAGATTTAGACTGCTTCCTAAGTTCAGCAATTACAGCATCAACAGCTAGCATTACACCTCTCCCAATTGCCACAGGATTAGCCCCTTTGCTAATCTTCTCAAAGCCTTCCTTGGCAACAGAGTGTGCCAGGGCAGTAGCAGTCATGGTGCCATCCCCAGCCTCTTCATTTGTGTTATTGGCAACATCTTGAACAAGTTTAGCACCAGTATTTTTATATTTATCTTGTAAGTCAATGGACTTTGCAATGATCACACCATCTTTTGTTACTCTGGAATTTCCCCAACTCTGTTAAGTAATCACTGTTCTTCCCTTTGGCCCCATAGTAATGGCTACAGCATTGGCTAAATGGTCTACGCCTTGAAGCATTAAGGCTTGGGCATCTATACCAAATTTTACATCTTTGTCATAGGCCCAAGTGAGATGAGGAGCCAGTGCCCTCGACACTGGCCTAATTTGGCAAAGGACTGCTGGTAATTGAAGCATTTCTGTGGAATGATGGCAGAGTGTGCGGGCAGCGAGGCAGGCCGTCAGAAGCAAGTGAAGGCATAAAATCAGTACTCTTAATGGTGATGTTGGCCCCAGAAATCTTAATCTTCAACAGGTCTTTGATTTTATCTGGGATTGCTGTATTATAAGCTCAGTGAAGTAAGTTGTCCCAACCATCTAGCACAGGGCTAAGAGCATTTAGGCACTTCAATTTGTCAAATGAGTGAAATAAATAGCTTATATATGAATGACTCTTAAACGCTTTTCTCTTTTCAAGTTGTATTAAATTATTTTGCTCATCATACTATTGATCACAGTGATAGCAATGGCTAATATGTATTGGTTAGTTACTATGTGCCAGTTCTTATGATTCTCATTTTATATATATAATCTTTACCATGACCTTACAAGTAGGTATTGCTCTCATTGCCACTTTGTAAACATGAGAACAACTGAGTTTAGCAGGGAAACTAATCTCTCCAATATCTCCAAATGAAAGGGTGGTAGAGGTGGGACTTGAATCAAAGTCTGTGTAATACCCCTAACTGTACTATATAGTGGTGGGTTTTTAGAAAAACAACAACAACAACAACAACGCAACACTTTTTATATTTCTGGCTCTTTGATACAAACATTTATTGTTGTGATACCTTTGCTATTATTTATTCCCTTCAATATCTCAGAACTGGCATATGACTATAAGCACAGTCTTTCTTAGGTGTCAACAATTATCATTTTGGTTTGGCATGAAGAGAGAACTTAGAATATGCATTCAGGGAGCATCTGGTTGGCTCAGTTGATTAGATGTCCGATTCTTGATTTCGGCTCAGGTGATGGGATCAGGGATCCTGGGATTAATCCCTGTGGCAGGTTCTGTGCTCAGTGGGGAGTCTGTTTGAGGATTTTCTCTCTCCCTCTATCTGTCCCTCCCCCTGTTCGCATTCGCATGTTCTCTCTCTCAAAAAAAAAAAAAAAAAAGAAAAGAAAAGAAAAAAAGAATGTGCATTCAGGTTTGGGCTAAGAGAAAAGGAGCTTCTGTAAAATGGTAGGTGGAGATAATGGAGGAATATTGGGATGGCCAGGAGATATGGTGTTGTCTCCAAAGAAGAGAAAGAAAATACAGGGAAGTTGGGGAAAGAATGGGAGAGAAAACTGACAAATATATCCTACAGAGCCAATTGCAAATTGAAAAGAAAAATCCTGGCTAGTGACTTTTATAAGTGAAAAAAGGGAGAATATAGAGAGGAAATGAGATGAATGAAGAAGGAATATAAAAATGTGATGAAGAGAAACATGACTTAAGTATGATCAAAGAGAAATATAATTTCATAAAATGAGAAGACAGAGAATAACCAGGAATTAAAAATGGCATAAAGAAAAATATCCAATGCATCACTATAGGTTTCATTGACTCAGATTGCTGCCTTTGTAGGTATCTGCCAGAAATGTGAAGCAAAAAGAAAAATAAAATGTTGATTGCTGTTCTGCTGGGGTGGAGCTGAATGGATGTGGGAAATCTGAGAATTTTTATACTGATCATGGTTTTTTGCAGGAGAGGAATCATACCAGCATTTTCTTTCTCAGTTTGCACACTGTTTTATTCCACTGAAATTAATAGATAAGAGATTTTGGAATGGAGTGTACTTATTGATTTGTTTGGATATCAGTCAGTGGTTAGAATGTATTTAACTATGCTTATCAAAATCAAAAGAAAACATTATAACAATTTAGCCGCATATAGTGGAGCCTTTCCTTGGACAAATCAGATGTTATTGATCTTGAAGCTTTATACTTTTGCTATTTGACGTATAAAACTATAAAAGCTTTGCAGAAAATTTATGAGTTTTTGCTTTCGGAATTTGAACCTTGACTCAAAAATAAACTGTAATAAGAAAAACTGTCTATTAATAACTTGTTTCTCACTGCTCTAATGTAAACTATAAAGATCTCACTTCTAGAAAAGAAATCTAACAGTTGAGGTAAAATTGAGTACGGTGATAATCATTTCTGTCCTGCCCCACTCTGTTCCCCAGCCTACCACCATATTCCCCATAGCTCATTTCTGGTAAATGATACTGAAAGAAAAATTGTCTCCAGAAGTTGATTTAATTGGCAATGAATGGCACAAGTGATAAATGGACATACAATTTTTCGTGACCCAGAGACATAATATTATTTAATTATTGCATTAAAATGAGAATTAAGGTGATTTAAAATAGCATTTTTAGATTAGACATTTAAAAACAGACTATAGGATAGATTATATTTCTTATACACTGCATCTTCTTTTTAAATTTTTCTTTTGTCTGAATAAAAACAAATAATAGGGTGCCTTCTTTTAACAGGGAGGTTGTTTTTGCTCATAGTAATTTGATTTTTGAATCTTTTTGTCATTAACTCAATAATGATTTTTTCAGATTACAGTATACTATTGATAGGAGACCATGTTCTTCTATAGCAGCAATCACTGTAGTTCTCAGGTACTTCATTTAGTATGCCATTTTAATCTAAATTATATAGAAAGGAAGAACCTTTTGGGGTTCAAGTAGGTATGTCTTTAATATATTAAAATTTCTTTACGTAAGTGACATACAATTCATTCGTGTTGTTTCTTCTGTAAAAACTGAGTTGGATTTGATGAAATGTAGGCTGCAACAGTGACAGTGATAGGAAGTGAAGTAGTCTTCCCTAATTTCAATGACTGCTTTTAAATACTGGTCCTGATGGTTTTGGGAAGGTATTTATTTGGAACAAAAACCACAAATGCAACCAGAAAAGATAGCTCCTGAATCTTGCATGAGACTCCAGGTTTGGGAAGTTAGCCAATTTCTTGAAAAGAATGTAGAGTTTTAATAGAATTTGACATGGGTGTAAACTTTTATCTTTCCAAAGTCACATAGATTCTGTAACACTGGAGACTTTTGGAAACGAGAGAAAAATCTGGAAACAGAATACTTAAATCAGACTTTATTGTATTTTTAAATTTTTAATTAACTAAAAAATTTATTTGTTTATTTTAGGAGAGGGTGGGGAAGGGCAGAGGGAGAGGAGAGAGAGAATCTCAAACAGAGTCCCCACTGAGCATGCCCCCCCCCCCAACATGGGGCTCAATCCCAAGATCCTCAGATCATGACCTGAGATGAAATCAAGAGTCAGACATCTAACCAGCTGAGATACCCAGGTGCCCCATAAATCAGCCATTATTTTAACGATAAGTTCTGCCCTCCTTTCATTCTCATTTACTCTGTTTTGTGAACAACTTTTGACAATCCTTTGAGTCTGATACTATTTGTTACACTTCATCATAACTGTGTGTGTGCCCATGTACTCACATATGCACGTGCACAAGTGTCACATAACTAAGGATTTTATTCTTTATCACTATTACATGGTGCTTTTCTTACTTGCTTTCAAATAAAACATATTTCTCATAATTCAGATAATATATGCTATTTCTGGATAATTTGAAAATTAGAAAAAATAATAGGAAGAATTGAAAAACAAAAAAATCCACACATTCCCACCTATTCTTTCTAGTACTTTTATAAAAATAAGTAAAACAATAGTTGTGATTATAGTGTATAAACAACTGTGTATGTTAATTTGTTGAATTTTATAGTATCTTATAAGCTTTTTTCATGTTACTACAAAATTGCATAAATTTCTAATAGCAGCATAATATGCTATCAATTAGTTATGTATCTATTTTGAACTCTTTTAAATAAATAATGCCCTCATAGCATTTCCATGTATAAAGCCTTTAATATGGGGTTTTTATTTTTTACTTATTTATTTTTTAAAATTTAAATTCAAGTTAGTTAACATATAGTATAGTATTGGTTTCAGGAGTAGAATTTAGTGATTTATCACCTACCTATAACACCCAGTGCTCATCCCAACAAGTGCCCTCTTTAATACCCATCACATATCTAGCCCATCCCCCCAACCACCTCCCCTCCAGCAACCCTCAGTTTGTTCTCTATAGTTAAGAGTCTCTTATGGTTTGCCTCCCTCTCTGTTTTTGTCTTATTTTATTTTTCCTTCCCTTCCCCTATGTTCATCTGTTTTGTTTCTTAAATTCCACATATGAGTGAAATCATATGATATTTATCTTTCTCTGACTGACTTATTTCACTTAGCATAATACACTCTAGTTCCATCCATGTTGTTGCAAATGGCAAGATTTCATTCTTTTTGATGGCTAATATTCCACTGTGTGTGTGTGTGTGTGTGTGTGTGTGTGTGTGTGTGTACCACTTCTTTATCTCTTCATCAGTCGATGGACATTTGGGCTCCTTCCATAATTTGGCTATCATTGATAGTGCTGCTATAAACATTGGGGTGCATATGCCCCTTTGAATCAGCATTTTTGTATCCTTTGGATAAATACCTAGTAGTGTAGTTGCTGGGTCCTAGGGTAGTTCTATTTTTAACTTTTTGAGGAACCTCCATATTGTATTCCAGAGTGGCTACACCAGTTTGCATTCCTGCCAGCAATGTAAGAGGGTTCCCTTTTCTCTGCATCCTCAACCAACATCTGTTTTTTCATGAGTTGTTAATTTTAGCCATTCTGACAGGTGTAAGGTGGTATCTCATCCTGGTTTTAATTTGTATTTCCATGATCATGAGTAATGTTGAGCATTTTTTTATATTGTCTGTTAGCTATTTGTATGTCTTCTTTGAAGAAATGTGTGCTCATGTCTTCTGTCCATTTCTTAACTGGATTATTTATTTTTGGGGTGTTGGTTTTGATGAGTTCCTTATAGATTCTGGATACTAGCCCTTTAGCTGATATGTCATTTGCAAATATCTTCTTCCATTCTGTCGGTTGTGTTTTAGTTCTGTTGATTGTTTTCTTCACTGTGCGGAAGCCTTTTATCTTGATGAGGTCCCAATAGTTCATTTTTGGTTTTGTTTCCCTTGCCTCTGGTGATGTGTCTAGTAAGAAGTTGCTATGGCTAAGGTCAAAGAGGTTGCTGCTTGCTTTCTCCACTAGGATTTTGATGGTTTTCTGTTTCACATTTAGGTCTTTCATCCATTTTGAATTTATTTTTGTGTATGGTGTAAGAAAGTGGTCTAGTTTCATGCTTTTGCATGTGGCTGTTCAGTTTTCCCAACACCATTTGTTGAAGAGACTGCCTTTTTTCCATTGGATATTCTTTCCTGCTTTGTCAAAGATTAGTTGACCATATAGTTGTGGGTCCATTTCTGGTTTCTCTATTCTGTTCCATTGATCTGTGTGACTGTTTTTGTGCCAGTACCATACTCTCTTGATGATTACAGCTTTGTAATACAGTCTGAAGTCTGGGATCATGATGCCTCCTGCTTTTCTTCTCTTTTTCAACTACTTTGGCTATTCAGGTTCTTTTATGGTTCCATACAAGTTTTAGGATTGTTTGTTCTAGTTCTGTGAAAACTGCTGGTGTTATTTTGATCATGATTGTATTGAATGTGTAGATTGCTTTGGGTAGTGTAGACATTTTAGATATATCTGTTTTTCTAATCCATGAGCATGGAATGTTTTTCCATTTCTTTGTGTCTTCTTCAATTTCTTTCATAAGTGTTCTATAACTTTCAGCATACAGATCTTTTACCTCTTTGGTTAGGTTTATTCCTAGGTATCTTATGTTTTTTGGGGCAATTGTACATGGGATCAATTCCTTGATTTCTCTTTCTGCTGCTTCATTATTGGTGTATAGAAGTGCAACAGATTTCTGTACATTGATTTTATATCTTGCAACTTTGCTAAATTCATGTATCAGTTCTAGCAATTTTTCTCTACTGAAAATTTGGGTCCTTTCTCTTTTCTACATAGGACATCATGTCATCTGTGAAGTGTGAAAGTTTGACTTCTTCCTTCCAGATTTGGGTGCCTTTTATTTCTTTTTGTTGTCTGATTGCTGAGACTAGGACTTCCAGTACTGAGTTGAACAACAGTGATGAGAGTGGACATCCCTGTCTTGTTCCTGACCACAGAGGAAAAGCTCTCATATTTTCCCCATTAAGGATGATATTCGCTATGGGTCTTTCATATAGGCCTTTATGATGTTGAGGTATGTTTCTTCTATCCCTATTTTCTTGAGGGTTTTTTTATCAAGAAAGGATTCTGTATTTTGTCAAATGCTTTTTCTGCATCTATTGAGAGGATCATATGGTTCTTATCCTTTCTTTCATTAATGTGGTGTATCATGTTGATTGATTTGTGGATATTGAACCACCCTGCAGCCCAGGAATAAATCCCATTTGATCATGGTGAGTAATCCTTTCAATGTACTGTTGGATTCAATTTGGTAATATCTTGTTGAGAATTTTTGTATCCATGTTCATCAGGGATGCTGGTCTGTAATGCTCCTTTTTAGTGGGGTCTTTGTCTTTTTGGGATCAAGGTAATGCTGGCCTCATAGAGTGAATTAGTTTTCCTTTCATTTCTATTTTGTTGCAATAGCTTCAGAAGAATAGGAATTAATTCTTCCTTAAATATCTGGTAGAATTCCCTTGGGAAGCCATCTGGCCCTGGACTCTTGTTTGTTGGGAGATTTTTGATTACTGACTCAATTTCTTTACTGGTCATGGGGTCTGTTCAAATTTTCTATTTCTTACTGTTTCAGTTTTGGTAGTTTATATGTTTCTAGGTATTTATCCATTTCTTCCAGATTGCCCAATTTGTTGGCATATAATTGCTCATAATATTCTTTTATAATTGTTTGTATTTCTATGGTGTTGGTTGTGATCTCTCTTCTTTCATTTGTGATTTTATTTGTTTGTCCTTTCTCTTTTCTTTTTGGTAACTCTGGGTAGAGGATTATCAGTTTTGTTAATTCATTCAAAAAACCAGCTCCTGGTTTCATTCATCTGTTTTACTGCTTTTTTGATTTCTATATTATTTATTTCTTCTCTAATCTTCATTATTTCCCTTCTACTAGATTTTGGCTTTGTTTGCTGTTCTTTTTCCAGCTCCTTTAGGTGTAAGGTTAGGTTGTGTAAGGTTAGGTTAGACTTTTCTTGCTTCTTGAGGAAGGCCTATATTGCTATACCTTTCCCTCTTAGGATCAACTTTGGTGGGTCCCAAAGGTTTTGGACAGTCGTGTTTTCATTTTCATTTGCTTCCATGTATTTTTTAAATTTCTTCTTTAATTTCCTCATTACCCATTCATTCTTTAGTAGGATGTTCTTTAACCTCTATGTATTTGTGGTCTTCCCAAATTTTTTGTTGTAGTTGACTTCAAGTTTTATAGTGTTGTGGTCTAAAAATGTGCATGGTATGATCTTAATCTTTTTGTACTTGTTGAGGCCTGATTTGTGGCCCAGAATGTGATCCATTCTGGAGAATGTTCTAATTGCACTCAAAAAGACTGTATATTCTGCTGCTTTAGGATGAAATGCTCTGAATATATCTGTTAAGTCCATCTGGACCTGTTTGTCATTCAAAGCCATTGTTTCCTTGTGGATCTTCTGCTTAGATGATCTGTCCATTGCTGTGAGTGGGATGTTAAAGTCCCTTACTATTATGGTATTATTATCAATGAGTTTCTTTAAGTTTGTTATCAATTGATTTATATATCTGGCTGCTCCCAAGTTGGGGGCATAAATATTTACAATTGTTAGATCTTCTTGTTGGATAGACCCCTTTCTTATGATATAGTGCCCTTCTTCATCTCTTATTATAGTCTTTGGTTTAAAATCTAGTTTGTCTTATATAAGTATGGCTACTCCAACTTTCCTTTGATGTCCATTAACATGATAGATGGTTCTCCACCCCTACCTTTCAATCTGGAGATGTCTTTGGGTCAAAAATGAGTCTCTTGTAAGCAGAGAATTGATGGGTCTTGTTTTTTCAACCATTCTGATACCCCATGTCTTTTGATTGGAGCATCCATTGCATTTACATTCAGAGTAATTATTGATAGATATGAATATAGTACCATTATATTACCTATAACGACCCTGTTCCTGTAGATTGTCTCTGTTCCTTTCTGGTCTGTGTTGCTTTTGGTCTCTCTTTCCCACTCAAAGGGTCTGCTTTAGTATTTCTTGCCGAACTTAGTGTTTAGTATTCATGAACTCCTTTAGTTTTTGCCTGTCTTGGAAACTCTTTATCTCTCCTTCTACTCTGAATGACAGCCTTGCTGCATATATAGTATTCTTGGCTGCATATTCTTCCCATTTAGCATGTTGAATATATCATGCTACTGTCTTCTGGCCTGCCAATTTTCTGTGGACAGGTCTGCTGCTAACCTTATGTGTCTACCCTTATAGGTTAAGGACTTTTTGTGCCTAGCTTTCAGAATGATCTCTACTTCTTTGTATTTTGCAAGTTTCACTATGATATGTCTTGGTGCTGTCCTGTTTTTGTTGATTTTGAAGGGAGTTCTTTGTGCCTCTTGGACTTGAATGCCTGTTTCCTTCCCCAGATTAGGGAAGTTCCCAGTTGTGATTTGCTCAAATAAACCTTTTGCTCCTTTTTCCTACTCTTCTTCTTCTGGGACTCCTATGATATGGATTTTATTGAAATTTATGGAAGATCTAACAATTGTAAATATTTATGCCCCTAACTTGGGCATAAATGAATGGGCGATGAGGAAATTAAAGAAGAAATTAAAAACTACATGGCAATATACCCTCTTCCAAATGTACTCCAGGAAGGGGACCATTCTCTCCCAGTGTGACTCAGGGGATCCCTACACCCACAGCACCTTGTGAGAACCCTGTGCGCCGCTCTCTCTCCCATTCTCTCTCTGACTTCTCTCTACGAAAAGGCTTCCCCTCCATGGCACTGAGGCTTTTCTCTCCCTCAATTCACATCTCTGAACCTTGCTTCTGCCTCGTTCTCTCCCTCCCGTTGTGCAGATTGTTTTCTTAATCCTCAGATCGATTTCCTTGTTGTTCAAAATGATTTGATGTTGACCTAGCTGTGTTTGAGGGATGAGGCAAGCCCAGGGTCCCCCTACTACTCTGTCATCTTCTCTAATATGGGTTTTTTACAGAGAGTTTTCCAGTAGAGAAATCATTGTTTCAAAGTATATGATTTTACAGAGGGTTTTCTAGTAGAGAAATTATTGTTTCAAAGTATATGATTATTTTTAAGAAAATAGGTAAAAAATCATATTTATTTTTAATAAACCACATTTCTTTCCAAAGAAGTTATCATTTTATATTTCCACCCACAAAGTATAAAAGGACACATTTCATCCTAAAATATATTTTGTCAAAAACAGTATTTAATTTGAATGTACAGACAGTTCTTTAATTAGCATAATCCTTAATTGAATTAATTAGTAGTTTTCCCAGACAACAGGGAAAATGTTGCCTTGTTTTTGGGTTGGTTGTTCATTTGCATGTACATATAATGGTAATCCCTGCTCAACTTTTAAATCTTGTATTATATCTTTCCCTTTCTCATGTATTTTTGGAAAATTTCCTTAGTTTATAATGTTTCTGTGTTTTGTATTACTGGATTATATACTCCATTATATTAGATTGCTTTATATTGATAAACAAGTTACAGTCATTAACAATTTTATGACAAGATTGCTTTGCTAATAAAAATATGAATTTTCATTCTTTGAGTATATAATAATTTACTTTACTGTTAATTGGGGACTAATTAATCAATATTCTGATTTTTAATTCTTTATTTACTTCTTCCCTCTAATTGCCTGTCTTTTAAGGCACTTAATTTATGATTAATAACTTCACCAAGAAGGTTGCAAGAAATAAAAAACATAAACTCAAGCTGCAAATCAAGGTAATAAATATATAGTAGCTTTATGAAGGTGGGCTTTATTTTTTATTTTTTATTTTTTGAGTGGAGGATTTTGAATATTTTACCTGTTAATACTTCCGAACTCTATTTTTGGGAAGTGTATGCATTTCTTTCAGGTATCATTAAGGTAAAAAATCAGTATATTAAAATATTCAAGCAGGCAAATAAAATTTTATTAAAGTTTGTGCATCTATACGATAAAAATTTGGAAAGGAGCGCTAACCAATTTTACTTCTAGGGTTTTTTGTGGCTAAATCCCTTCTGCATCCTCTCCTTTGTGCTGCCTTTTGTGTACTAGGGTTCTGGGCTTTTCTTTGACTTTACTTTCTTTTTGTCTCCTACTAATTGCCAGCTGGAGCAGAGTGATTCTGATATAATTTTAAAAAGATAATTTAATATTATTTTTCATTGTCTTCTACAAATAAATTCTTTGGAAAGAAAGCCTAGACAAGAAATAGCCGTTACCCTCCACATTTCAAATAAGGAATACTTGTAATTCATTCCTTACATGTTTTGTTATGAAGAATTCAAAAGCTTTAAGGCCAGCTCAGAAGCTGAGGTTAAGATTTTCTAATGGTTTGATGTCTCAGTGGAAAGTTATTTTCTTTTTAATCATGTGATTTATGACAGAAGATGGCCAGCTCACTGGCAGATGTCTATTGGGAACTGTCTACATGCTCTACTGTTGTCTTAAATCTCTAGGTTTTATATCCAGTTGAACATTTTGGATTTATGTTTTCCCCTCTTGGTAACTATTAATGAACAAGCTTAAACTACTGGATTGCCATTTTATAAGGTGAATACTGAGCTGTCAATAAATACCTAAAACAAATAAATGGTGAGCAATTTTTAGGTTGATGAATACATTTTTTAAAACTACTTAATTTCATTATCTTTTTGAGAGTCATAAATAGCTTTTTATAAGCCTTCTTCATGAAGACTTAATTTCAGTATATTTTAATGATAATCTATTGCTTATAAAGTCCTATTAACATATAGTTTAGGCTTTGTCATTCATGGCATTTTCATAGAATGCATATTCGTATATACAATTGTGACTACAAAGACCAATGTATAACAAACAGTCTTGAGAAGTGGCATTTGCCTTACAAACACTCTATAAAACTTCACTCTTCTTTCAATCTCTACGTGCTCAATTATTTTGTCTGTTGTTGCATTGTCCCAACATTAATAATTATATATAATAACTACTTTAAAAAGAGTTTCACATTTTGGAATCATTCCTAATGTTTCACGTATCTCCTTTCTTACCTCTACTCCAGTATTCCTCTGTCTCTCCTACTGGACCCCAAACCAGAAGGCAGGGCTTATGTCTTTTTATATCTTTTATGTTTAGTGCCTAGCACATTGTTGGCATCTTTGTAGACACCCAATTATAACTGTAGGATAAATTAAAGGAATACTTTCCTTTTTATAATTAAGGTAATAGTTTTCTTCTGAAAGTAATATATGCTTATATTAAAATTCAAACCTACAAAAGACTATAAATCACTTCTCTTCAGAAATTATCAATTTAGGTGACAAATGAAATGGTAGTCAGACTGGCAGCCACAGGAGTTGTTTCATTCAGGCAGGCCCTGTGATGATTTTGCCAGGCTCTAATGCTGGATCTAGGTGACAGGGAGAACATGAACTGACACCACCCCTTTCCTCCATCTATTGGGATACAATCTGTTTTCTCCCAAGGTGTCAAGATTATAATCTCCCTACAAAGCCATGAAATATGGTGTGTCTTAGCTCAATAAATACAACCTCATCTCTTTTTGTCAATCATCTCTTACTCTGATTGAGACCTTTCATATGGAAGAGTTAAATGTAAGTAGGAAAAAGACAGTTTTACAAACATTACAAATACCTTCCCTGTTGGCCCACATGGGCCATTATAGGGGGATTCAGTTAGTAGTATACACAGCCAAGAGCTTATTATCCTCATTTTCTAGGACCATGTTGATACAAACAGAATTAAGTTTGAATAGGCTAGTACCCTTTTTGGCTGGGCTGTTACCTAGAGGTACACTAGTCAGGTTGCCTTGGGGTTCTTGCTACAGGAAAGAAAAATGTGCAATGTCCAAGAATGGACAATGGACAGGGTAGAATCCCATATTTTCTTTTTCTTTTTTTTTTTTTTTACATTTTTTTTAAATTTAATTTAATTTTATTATGTTATGTTAATCACCATACATTACATCATTAGTTTTTGATGTAGTGTTCCATGATTCATTGTTTGCATATAACACCCAGTGCTCCATGCAGAACGTGCCCTCTGTAATACCCATCACCAGGCTAACCCATCCTCCCACCCCCCTCCCCTCTAGAACCCTCAGTTTGTTTTTCAGAGTCCATAGTCTCTCATGGTTCTTCCCCCCCTTCATTCTTCCCTTCCTGCTATCATCTTCTTCTTTTTTTTTTTTAAACATATAATGTATTATTTGTTTCAGAGGTACAGATCTGAGATTCAACAGTTTTACACAATTCACAGGGCTCACCATAGCACATACCCTCCCCAATGTCTATCACCCAGCCACCCCATCCCTCCCACCACTCCAGCAAAACTCAGTTTGTTTCCTGAGATTAAGAATTCCTCATATCAGTGAGATCATATGATACATGTCTTTCTCAGACTGACTTATTTCCTCAGCATAATACCCTCCAGTTCCATCCACGTCATTGCAAATGGAAAGCTTTCATTTTTTGATGGCTGCATAATATTCCATTGTATATATATACCACAGCTTCTTTATCCATTCATCTGTCGATGGACATCTTGGCTCTTTCCACAGTTTGGCTATTGTGGACATTGCTGCTATAAACATCAGGGTGCACGTACCCCTTCGGATCCCTACATTTGTATCTTTGGGATAAATACCCAGTAGTGCAATTGCTGGATCGTATGGTAGCTCTATTTTCAACTTTTTGAGGAACCTCCATACTGTTTTCCAGAGTGGCTGCACCAGCTTGCATTCCCACCAACAGTGTAGGAGGGTTCCCCTTTCTCCGCATCCCCGCCAACATCTGTCGTTTGCTGACTTGTTAATTTTAGCCATTCTGATTGGTGTGAGGTGGTATCTCATTGAGGTTTTGATTTGGATTTCCCTGATGCCGAGCGATGTTGAGCACTTTTTCATGTGTCTGTTGGCCATTTGGATGTCTTCTTTGGAAAAAGGTCTGTTCATGTCTTCTGCCCATTTCTTGATTGGATTCTTTGTTCTTTGGGTGTTGAGTTTGATAAGTTCTTTATAGATTTTGGATACTAGCCCTTTATCTGATATGTCATTTGCAAATATCTTCTCCCATTCTGTCTGTTGTCTTTTGGTTTTGTTGACTGTTTCCTTTGCTTTGCAAAACTTTTTATCTTGATGAAGTCCCAATAGTTCATTTTTGCCCTTGCTTCCCTTGCCTTTGGCGATCTTTCTAGGAAGAAGTTGCTGCGGCTGAGGTCGAAGAGGTTGCTGCCTGTGTTCTCCTTTAGGATTTTGTTGGACTCCTGTCTCACATTGAGGTCTCTCAACCATTTGGAGTCTATTTTTGTGTGTGGTGTAAGGAAATGGTCCAGTTTCATTCTTCTGCATGTGGCTGTCCAATTTTCCCAACACCATTTGTTGAAGAGACTGTCTTTTTTCCATTGGACATTCTTTCCTGCTTTGTGAAAGATTAGTTGACCATAGAGTTGAGGGTCCATTTCTGGGCTCTCTATTCTGTTCCATTGATCTATGTGTCTGTTTTTGTGCCAGTACCATACTGTCTTAATGATGACAGCTTTGTAATAGAGCTGGAAGTCCGGAATTGTGATGCTGCCAGCTTTGCTTTTCTTTTTCAACATTCCTCTGGCTATTCGGGGTCTTTTCTGGTTCCATACAAATTTTAGGATAATTTGTTCCATTTCTTTGAAAAAAGTGGATGGTATTTTGATAGGGATTGCATTGAATGTATAGATTGCTCTAGGTAGCATTGACATCTTCACAATATTTGTTCTTCCAATCCATGAGCATGGAACGTTTTTCCATTTCTTTGTGTCTTCCTCAATTTCTTTCATGAGCATTTTATAGTTTTCTGAGTACAGATCCTCTGCCTCTTTGGTTAGATTTATTCCTAGGTATCTTATGGTTTTGGGTGCCATTGTAAATGGGATCGACTCCTTAATTTCTTTTTCTTCTGTCTTGTTGTTGGTGTAAAGGAATGCCACTGATTTCTGTGCATTGATTTTATATCCTGCCACTTTACTGAATTCCTGTATGAGTTCTAGCAGTTTTGGAGTGGAGTCTTTTGGGTTTTCCACATAAAGTATCATATCATCTGCAAAGAGTGAGAGTTTGACTTCTTCTTTGCCAATTTGGATGCCTTTTATTTCTTTTTGTTGTCTGATTGCTGTGGCTAGGACTTCTAATACTATGTTGAAAAGCAGTGGTGATAGTGGACATCCCTGCCGCGTTCCTGACCTTAGGGGGAAAGCTCTCAGTTTTTCCCCATTTAGAATGATATTTGCTGTAGGTTTTTCATAGATGGCTTTTATGATATTGAGGTATGTACTCTCTATGCCTATACTCTGAAGAGTTTTGATCAAGAAAGGATGCTGTACTTTGTCAAATGCTTTTTCTGCATCTATTGAGAGGATCCTATGATTCTTGTTCTTTCTTTTGTTAATGTATTGTATCATGTTGATTGATTTGCGGATGTTAAACCAACCTTGCAGCCCAGGGATAAATCCCACTTGGTCATGGTGAATAATCCTTTTAATGTACTGTTGGATCCTATTGGCTAGTATTTTGGTGAGAATTTTGCATCCATGTTCATCAGGGATATTGGTCTGTAATTCTCCTTTTTGATGGGGTCTTTGTCTGGTTTTGGGATCAAGGTAATGCTGGCCTCATAAAATGAGTTTGGAAGTTTTCCTTCCATTTCTAATTTTTGGAACAGTTTCAGAAGAATAGGTATTAATTCTTCTTGAAATGTTTGGTAGAATTCCCCTGGGAAGCCATCTGGCCCTGGGCTTTTGTGTTTTGGGAGATTTTTGATGACTGCTTCAATTTCCTTAGTGGTTATAGGTCTGTTCAGGTTTTCTACTTCTTCCTGGTTCAGTTTTGGTAGTTTATACATCTCTAGGAATGCATCCATTTCTTCCAGGCTATCTAATTTGCTGGCATAGAGTTGCTCATAATATGTTCTTATAATTGTTTGTATTTCTTTGGTGTTGGTTGTGATCTCTCCTCTTTCATTCATGATTTTGTTGATTTGGGTTATTTCTCTTTTCTTTTTGATAAGTCTGGCCAGGGGTTTATCAATCTTGTTAATTCTTTCAAAGAACCAGCTCCTAGTTTCGTTGATCTGTTCTACTGTTCTTTTAGTTTTTATTTCATTGATTTCTGCTCTGATCTTTATTATTTCTCTTCTCCTGCTGGGTTTAGGCTTTATTTGCTGTTCTTTCTCCAGCTCCTTTAGGTGTAGGGTTAGGTTGTGTACTTGAGACCTTTCTTGTTTCTTGAGAAAGGCTTGTATTGCTATATACTTTCCTCTTAGGACTGCCTTTGCTGCATCCCAAAGATTTTGAACAGTTGTGTTTTCATTTTCATTGGTTTCCATGAATTTTATTAATTCTTCTTTAATTTCCTGGTTGAGCCATTCATTCTTCAGTAGGATGCTCATTAACCTCCATGTATTTGAGTTCTTTCCGACTTTCCTCTTGTGATTGAGTTCTAGTTTCAAAGCATTGTGGTCTGAAAATAGGCAGGGAATGATCCAGTCTTTTGGTACCGGTTGAGACCTGATTTATGACCTAGGATGTGATCGATTCTGGAGAATGTTCCATGAGCACTAGAGAAGAATGTGTATTCCGTTGCTTGGGGATGGAATGTTCTGAATATGTCTGTGAAGTCCATTTGATCCAGTGTATCATTTAAAGTCTTTATTTCCTTGTTGATCTTTTGTTTAGATGATCTGTCCATTTCAGTGAGGGGGGTGTTAAAGTCCCCCACTATTATTGTATTGTCGTCGATGTGTTTCTTTGCTTTTTTTATCAATTGTCTTATATAATTGGCTGCTCCCATGTTAGGGGCATAGATATTTACAATTGTTAGATCTTCTTGTTCGATAGACCCTTTAAGTAGGATATAGTGTCCTTCCTCATCTCTTATTACAGTCTTTGGTTTAAAATCTAATTTGTCTGATATAAGGATTGCCACCCCAGCTTTCTTTTGGTGCCCATTAGCATGGTAAATGGTTTTCCACCCCCTCACTTTCAATCTGGGGGTGTCTTTGGGTCTAAAATGAGTCTCTTGGAGACAGCATATCGATGGGTCTTGTTTTTTAATCCAATCTGATAGCCTATGTCTTTTGATTGGGGCATTTAGCCCATTTACATTCAGGGTAACTATTGAAAGACAGGAATTTAGTGCCATTGTATTGCCTGTAAGGTGACTGTTACTGTATATTGTCTGTGTTCCTTTCTGGTCTATGTTGCTTTTAGGCTCTCTCTTTGCTTAGAGGACCCCTTTCAAGATTTCTTGTAGGGCTGGTTTTGTGTTTGCAAATTCCTTTAGTTTTTGTTTGTCCTGGAAGCTTTTTCTCTCTCCTTCTATTTTCAATGACAGCCTAGCTGGATATAGTATTCTTGGCTGCATATTTTTCTCATTTAGTGCTCTGAATATATCCTGCCAGTCCTTTCTGGCCTGCCAGATCTCTGTGTATAGGTCTCTTGCCAATCTAATGTTTCTACCATTGTAGGTTACATATCTCTTCTCCCGAGCTGTTTTCAGGATTTTTTCTTTGTCTCTGAGACTTGGAAGTTTTACTATTAAATGTCGGGGTGTTGACCTATTTTTATTGATTTTGAGAGGGGTTCTTTGTGCTTCCTGGATTTTGATGCCTGTTTCCTTCCCCAAATTAGGGAAGTTCTCTGCTATAATTTGCTCCAAAATACCTTCTGCCCCTCTCTCTCTTTCTTCCTCTTCTGGGATCCCAATTACTCTAATGTTTTGTCTTATGGTATCGCTTATCTCTCGAATTCTGCCCTTGTGATCCAGTAGTTGTTTATCTCTCTTTTTCTCAGCTTCTTTATTTTCCATCATTTGGTCTTCTATCTCACTGATTCTCTCTTCTGCCTCATTTATCCTAGCAGTTAGCACCCCCATTTTTGATTGCACCTCATTAATAGTGTTTTTGATTTCGACTTGGTTAGATTTTAGTTCTTTTATTTCTCCAGAGAGGGTTTCTATAATATCTTCCATGCTTTTTTCAAGCCCAGCTAGTATCTTTAAAGTGATGATTCTAAACTCTAGATCCGACATCGTACTAATGTCCATATTAAGTAGGTCCCTGGCAGTCGGTACTACCTCTTGTTCTTTTTGTTGAGATGATTTCTTCCGTCTTGTCATTTTGTCCAGAGGAGAATAGATTAATGAGAGAACAAAATGCTAACAGGGTAACAACGTCCCCAGAAAATATACTCTAAACAAATCAGAAAAGACCTGAAGCAGGGGGAAAAGAAAGGGAAAGAGAGAAAAAAGAAAAAGAAAAAAAAAAAGGAAAAGATAAAGATAAAAACAAACAAAAACAGAACAAAACAAAAAAAAAAACCAGAATATGATCAAATATGATCAGGCTGGTACATAGATCAGTGCCACAGACTAGATTTTGCGTGTATTTTGGTCTGTTAGAAGAAAGTGCCTCCCAAAATTTTAAAGAAAGAAAAACTTATATATGTACAAAAATAAGGGTTGATATGCTGAAGGGATGGAATATGACTGTAAAGATGAAAATTATAAAAAATTTTATCAAAGGAATTGATAAGAAGTTGTTTGAAAAAAGAAAGAAGAGGATTCAAAAAAAAAAAAGAAAGAGAAAAAAAAAGGGAGAGAATGTGACCAGGCAGGAGAGTAGAAAAAAACCATACATTAGTGATTTAGGGTATATTTTGATCTGTTAGAAGAAACTATCTCAAAATTTTAAAGAGAGAACAACTTATATATATATGCCAAAAATACGGGTAACTACTCTGAAGGGATAGAATATGACTCTAAAAATGAAAAATAAAAATGTTTTTTAAAAAAGGGATTGATAAGATGTTGGTTGAAAAAGGGAAAAAAAAAATTCAAAAAAAAAAAAAGAGGGTAAAAAAAATTAACTTTGAAAGACTAAAGAATCATGGTAAAAAAAGCCATGGATTCTATGTGCATTGTTCCCCTAGCGCTGGAGTTCTGCCGTTTTCATTGATGGGTAAACTTGGTCTTGGCCGCTGTTCTCACTGATCTTCTGGGGGAGGGGCCTGTTGCCGTGGTTCCCAAATGTCTTTTCCCGAGGCGGAATTGCCCCGCCCTTGCCCGGTCCGGCCTAAGTAATCAGCTCGGGTTTGCTTTCGGGAGCTTTTGTTCCCTGCAAGCTTTCCCTACAGCTTTGGAGGAGGAGAGTGAAAATGGTGGCCTCCCAATCTCCACCCCAGAGGAGCCGAGAACTCGGGGCCCCACTCCTCAGTGCACCCCCCAGAGAAAAGTAGTCAGTCACTCCCGTCTCCCCGGTCTCCGGCTGCACTCCGTGCTCACCCGTCCTATGACCAAGTGTTTCTATCTCTGGCTCACGACCCCGTGTGGAGTCTCCAAACCCAGCAGATCCCTGCGGTGCGCTCCTGCGCCGCTCCTCCCAGGGGAGGAAGGGGAGTCTCCCCGGATCTGCCGCTTATTGGGTCCCTGCTGGAGGAGCAGTGGCCTGACTGTGCCGCGGATCACAGTTTATGACAACCCCGACCTGAGAGCCCGCTCCTTGGCTCCGTCTCTGCAGCCGGCTTCCCTGCTCCGATACCTGGGAGCTCTGCCTCACTCAGGCATCCCCGGTCTTTCTGTGACCCTGAGGGTCCTGAGACCACACTGTCCCATGTGGTTTCCACCCCCCACTTAGCCACCGGAGTGTCGTCCCTCAGTGGAGCCGACTTCTAAAAGTTCCGATTTTGTGCTCTGCGGCTCTATCACTTGCCAGAAGCAGCGGACGGAGGCCCCCTCCCCTGCCGTCTATCCTCCCGAATATCGCCTCGGATTCACTTCGCACGTCCTACCTTCCAGAAAGTGGTTGCTTTTCTGTTCAGAGAGTTGCCGCTATTCTTTTCTTTGATCTACTGTTGAGTTTGTAGGTGTTCAGAGTGGTTTGATCCCTATCCAGCTGAATTCCTGAGACCAGACGAAATCCAGGTCTCCTACTCCTCCGCCATCTTGCTCTCAGAGCTCAATAAAGTTATTTTTTAAAAAAGAAGTTAAGGCTTGGGCTCCTGGGTGGCTCAGTCAGTTAAGTGGCTGCCTTCGGCTTGGGTCATTATCCCAGGGTCCTGGGATCGAGCCCCATGTCGGGCACTCTGCTCAGGGGGAAGCCTGCTTCTCCCTCTCCCTCTGCCTGTCTCTCTGCCTACTTGTGCTCTCTATCTCTCTGTCAAAAAAATAAATAAAATCTTAAAAAAAAAACCTTAAACAAATTTAAAAAAAGAAGTTAAGGCAGTATGTCAAGATGGTGATGGTGGCTTGGTCTAGAGGTGGCAGCAGTGGAATTGGTAAGAAGTGGGTCAAATCTGAAGGAGCCAACAGAATTTGCTGCAAGATCAAATAAGAGATGTAAAAAAAATGTTGCACAGGAAACAACAGATGTTGGCGAGGATGCGGAGAAAGGGGAACCCTCTTGCACTGTTGGTGGGAGTGGAAACTGGTGCAGCCACTCTGGAAAACAATATGGGGGTTCCTCAAAAAGTTAAAAATAGAAATACCCTACGGCCCAGCAATTGCCCTACTAGGTATTTACCCAAAGGATACATAAATAATAATTTGAAGGAATACATGCACCCCAGTGTTTATGGCAGCATTATCAACGATAGCCAAATTATGGAAAGTGCCCAAATGTCCATCAACTGATTAATGGATAAACAAGATGTAGTATCTATCTGTCTATTTATCTGTCTATCTATCTATCATCTATACTGGAATATGGCTCAGCCATAAAAATAATGAAATCTTGCCATTTGCAGTGATGTGGATGGTGCTAGAGAGTATTATGCTAAGTGAAATAAGTCAGAGAAAGAAAAATACCATATGGTTTCACTCTTACGTGGTTTTAAGAAACAAAACAAATGAGCAAAGGAAAAAAATAAGAGAGACAAATCAAGAAACAGACTTAACTATGGAAAATAAACTGATGGTTACTGGAGGGGATGTGTTAAACAGGTGATGAGTATTAAGGAGGGTACTTGTGATGAGCACTGGGTGCTGTATGTAAGGGATGAATCACTAAATTCTACAGATGAAAGAAAAAAAAAGAGTACAAGGTTTTTGGCCAAGCTATGTCAAATGCTGCTTAGGAATTATGTAAAAGGGTGCTTGAGGATTGACCATTGAACTTAACCATTGAATGTGACTGTATCAAATAAGGTTTCCATATGGCGGCAGGGGCTAACGCCTGTTGGTTGTAAGAGAAAATACGAGGTTAGGGATATGGGATATGGGGACAGTAGTTATACATAATTCTTTCCAGAAGGTTTGTATTAAAGGTGAGCAGGGTGCTGGAAGAACAGCTGAAGAGGGATGTGGAGCCAAATTAGTTTATTTTAAGATGATTATTCATATAGCATCTTTGTATTGATAGCATTGACTTAGTAGAGAAGAAAAAATGATGCAGAAGAGACAAGTGCAATCCATCAGTCAAATCCTATGTGAGAGCAGAGGGTGTTGCACTCCTAAAAGGATAGTCATCCATTTTAACACCTGGACTTGCAGATTTAGGCTTGGCAGTAATAGCAACAAGCAAGTTGATACATTCAACATGGCAGTACGCAAAGTACTCTTCTGACTGTTTATGTCTTCTCTGCTAAATGTAGAAGTGTAATGATGGGCTAAGAGGAAAAAGTGTGGATATAGCAATCTGAGAAAGGCAAACAAGGTGCAAACGTTTCCTGATGGATGGAGATTGATTTGAGTAGGAACTGTTGCAGGATTGCAGCAAAGCACTGAAAGTCTACTTGTAGTGTGATGTGAGTTTATAGTGTTAAAATGATAACAAGCAGCATATGGAGGTTGGGGGGGTGCTCTTTCAAGGTCATGTTCATCTGTTTGCAAGTAGGAGTAGAATAAGGGAAAGTTGGATTAAACTGTGTATTAGTTTGGTAGACCTGCCATAACAAAGTATCACAGACTAGGTTGCTTACCCACAGAAATTTTTCTTCTCACAGATTTTAGAGGTCCAAAATCAATGTGTCAGCAGGCTCAGTTTCATTCTGAGGTCTTTCTCTGTGGCATATAGATGGCTGCCTTCTCTGTTTTCACATGGTCTTTCCTCTGATAGTATCCTAATCACCTCTTTTTATTTGGATTAGGGCCAATGTGTATGACCTCATTTTACCTTAATTACCTCTTTAAAGGCTCTATCTTCAAATATAGTCACATTCTAAAATACCGGGGATTAGGACTTCACATACGAATTTTTGGGGATGGGTGTGGCAAAATTCATAATAATAATCCATAATAACCAAGTGCTGGAGTTTTAAAAACTTAAATATATTTGAGTGAGAAAGGAAATATGTAAGACATTTGAAATCTTGTTCTCGTATAACTTACTATTTAAGAAAGAGGGACACATAATAAACAAATTAAAAAACCAATTCATCTTTTAATATGTCTGGGGGTAATAGGTGCAAAGAAGAAAGATAAAATCAGTTAAGAAATACAGAGTGACTAAGTTGTGTGTGTTATTTTGTATAGGTTGATAGGAAAGCTCTCCAAGATTTTACATTTGAATAGGAAGGAAGTAAGAACTGAAGGAAGTAAGAGCAGGAAGCCATGACCATGTCAGTGGACAGAGAAAACAGCATATGCAAATGCCCTGAGGCAAGGTGTATGTAAGGAATAGTCTGGAGACCCAAGTCACTGCCATAGAGAACAATTAGGAAAAGGTCAGAAAGATAGAATCAGGGAATCAAATGATAGGTACACAAACATTTTGGTTTTTGCCTTAAAAAATGAGGTATAATTTATATAGAATGAAAAGCACAGATTTTAAGTCTACAGTTCAAAGAGTTTTGACAATTGTAAAATCCTGTGTAACTCTTCCTGATCAGAAACTCTACTAAATATATTTGCGATTATTAAACATAAAATACTGTAATTGTAATACTCACAATTATTAATATTAAATATATTTGTGATGCTCATCTTGCCCCCTGACACCCTGAATACATACATACTGAATATACACTACTTCTGAAAGGATGGGCAAAGAGAATTCTCACTCTTTTTTCTCATTCTTTTGATGATGTTCATGATCATAGTAATATTACTGTTACTACTACTACTAATAACTAATGTATATTGAGCCCCTCCTAAGTGCCGGGCACTGTTATAAGAGCTTTGCATGTATTAATTCATTCAGTACTCATCATTGCCTGTGAGGTAGGTATTATTGTTCACATTTTCTGATTAGGAAAACTGAGGCACAGATTTAAGTAACTTGAATTAAGCCATACAACTAGTGAGTGTTGGAACTCAGAATCAACCCATGGCATTCTAACTCTGCAGTATATAAATTTAGATCTTATGCTAGGTTGCCTCCTAATAGTCAAATTTTATGTTATGAATATTTCCACTTTCCTTAGTTTAAAAGCAAGTGAGGGCCCCTTTTTCTCTTCTCTTCCACTTTTTCCACATAGGCATTCATTTGACATTATTTTTGCTTCTTTCTCTCTTAGTATATATTCCCGTGTGGTGTGATTTTTTTTTTTTAAAGACTTTATTTATTTATTTGACAGAGAGAGACACAGCTAGAGAGGGAACACAAGCAGGGGGAGTGGGAGAGGGAGAAGCAGGCTTCCCGCTGAGCAGCGAGCCCGATGCGGGGCCCGTGTGTTGTGATTTTTATAGTGGATCCTTTGGTTTAGGCTGTGGGCGGATCCCCTTAGCTCATCTTAATTTTTGATCTTCATTCAGACATAGATCAGTCTTCCTGTCAAGCATACCTGTGGCTAATGTAGGGCATTTTTTGTGTGTGTGTGTGTGCTTACACATTAGATTTATCAGTCCGTAAACCAAATTCTGCAAATTTGTTTAGTCATCAGCTCCCAGAAGCTCCTGCACAGCTATTTAAAACATTTGAAGCATGTTGGTGCCTGAAACTTCTGGGAGCACTACCAGCAGTCTTCCACTAGCTCCCAGGATCCTTTGGCAGCCTCACATATAGCTTCACAAAGTAGATAGAATAAATTTGCACCTATTATGCAATTTCCTATAAAATAAAATAAGTGAGTACAGATAAAAATATGTCTAATAGCAACTAAACTAGACTCTCTATGCAAGTGATAACCTCGTAATTCAAAAACAAAAAGCTTTCTCCTTATTTAAAAACATATTTACCAAACTCCTAAGCTTTATCTACATTTTTTAAATTTAAAATCTGTTTTTGGTAAAAAAAGAAAATGGTGCATATCTTCAAACAAAAATCATGTAATATGTCATAGAATGTCTGGCTAATATCATGATTTGGTGGGCAAGAAGAAAAAGAGAGGCGATCTAACTAGCAAGATGGTACTTGATGGTTTTCTTTTAAAAGTATTCCTACCTAGAGAAATACTTTTAAAGAGAGAAATAACTGTGCTCAAAAGATATTGAAAAAATTAGAAAGGGGCTGTGTTTTCAGATAGAAGAGCCTGTAGTTTATACAAGTTAGTCATGTTCCACATTGGTTTGGCAAGCCAGCGATATTGCAGAACTTGGATTTGGTTTTAGAAACCAAGAAGTGTTTGCAAATAAATGGAGACTTACTGGAATAAAAACATAATACAGATGCTGATTCTCTTAAATAAACCTGGGCCACCAACTGTGCTTATGTTGGTTACTGTTACTGTGTATATTGTACCATCCTTCTGCTCAATCAGTTTTGTTCTCATGAAGAATATTGGGATACAATGTATGAGGTTACTAATATACAAGTGCCAGCAGATAAAACTTAGGAATGATAAAATTTAGTGTATTTTCAAGATAGAGGTGTTTTCAAGGGAGAGATAGAATTAAAAACTTGAAATACATGAGGAAAGACTTTCACAAACAAAAGTTTAAACAGCAGTGTAGTTTTATCACTTAAAATAGTGAGGAGGCTTCTCTCAGTGCTAATGTCTTGATATATAATTCTATCAGGCTATGAAATTAGAATAATTTGAATAATGCTTGAAGTGGCAATAAGATACGATTTTGACTTTCTTTTTTTTTTTTTTAAAGATTTTATTTATTTATGTATTAGAGAGCGAGCGAGAGAGAAACAGCATGAGAGGGGAGAAGGTCAGAGGGAGAAGCGGGCTCGCCGCTGAGCCAGGAGCCCGATGTGGGACTCGATCCCAGGACTCCAGGATCATGACCTGAGCCGAAGGCAGTCGCTTAACCAACTGAGCCACCCAGGCGCCCATGATTTTGACTTTCTATTATAACTAAAGTTTATATTAAATTCTGAATAACCTTAACTGTTAGGCTCTTATTAGGAAATGTCTTATCTTAGACATTTTAATATTTAATATTAAGTGATTTCACATTTTTTCTTATAATACTATTTTTTATATTTTCTTTTTAAAATGTTCTCATACTTTATCTCACTTAAGCCTTACAATATTTTGTGAGGTGAATACGACAGGAAATATGTTATAGTAAAGGCAATGAAGCACAGAGAGGCAAAATGCCTACCTAAAGACATCTTTTCATTTTAACAGAGCCAGGGATGATGTTGTTTATGCCCTTTATAATAGATCTTTATATAACACATAAGAGCTTTTATTACAGGATCTTTTATTTTAAGATATTCCTGTCTTAAATCTGGGGATAGCTATTTGGTAACCATCAGTGTTATATGTACTTTTCTGTGAGACTTTTTTTCCCACAATAAAGTGAAGGGAACTACTTCATCATAGGACCAAAGAAAGGCAGAACATTTGATAGCTTGAATTGTTTCATATCTCATATTCAGTAAAGCATGCACAAAGTAAAAGGGAATATACATAGGGGAATTATTCCCTTGTTATCAGGTTTAGAGGCTGAGTTCCAATGTTTAGGTATAATATTTACAGAAAAATGAAGTTGAAATGAGATAAAGTAGATAATTAACATGCCATTTTTTTCAAGAAAAATAATAAGCAAACAGATAAACCCCCAAATATCATGTATTCCTTCAATTTGCACATTTTGCACCTTTCTTTTTTTAATACTTATATGCTGAATAAATGTAAATTTAATGTAGAGATTGAAAATAGACTCTGTTATATTTTTTCAACAGTCACTCTATGTAAATTTTTAATTCATTGTGAGTCTGGGTAGGTTGTAACAGGCAGCAGCATTTGTGTTGTTTTATCATGTAAAGCCAGCTGCCATTAATTTAAAGAGCTTCTGCCTCTGCAAATTGCACTTTGATGTTTTTATTTTGAGACAAATATTTATAAAATATTCCAAGTATCTTTGTATTTAATAGCTGTTCTTCCCAAATATCTTTTAAAACTATATTACTTATTCACATCAAAGATTTTATGTTTGATATTATTTTATTTTATTTTTTTAGAGAGAGAGTGAGTGGGGGGGTGGGGGAGGGGCAGAGGGAGAGGGAGAGAGAGAATCCCAAGCAGGCCAACCTGGGGCTCCATCTCATGACCCATAACCCTGAGATCATGACAAGCCGAAATCAAGAGTTAGACACCCAACTGACTGAGCCACAGGAGCCCCATAGTTGATATTATTTTAAATGTAGCAAATGATATGAGAATATTTTTGGCTTGTTATATTTACTTAACTGTAATTTTATTGTAAATTAATTAACCAGGTAGTTATTGCTCTTTATAGTATAAATAAAAATATATTTATGGTATTAAATCTATACTTACTTTGAATGTCTCTCAATAATTGTGCACTTATCTGTTATGCCTTTTAGAATTTGTGCTTTGGGTATTTTAAGTCACTTTAAACTAATATTTTTTTCCTCTCTGATAATTTTTTTGAAAATATGCTATCCATTCTAAAATACACATTTGTGGTGGATACTTTCTGTGCAGACCAGATGGGGTTTTTAAGGCTACGTAACTGATGTAAGTCCTTTTTGAGAATTTGAGAATTTTTGTTTGTTTGTTTTATATGTTAATATTAATAATTATCTTTTCTGCAAGATGCTTTACAGACATTATTGTGGTTAGTCCTTATTGCAAATCTTTAGGTTTGGCATTGTTATTGTCATTTTATAGATGAGGAAATAAAGGCTTAAAAGGGTCCCACAGAGGGGTGCATGGGTGGCACAGTAAGTTAAGTGTCCGACTCTTGGTTTTGGCTCAGGTCATGATCTCAGGGTGGTGAGATGGAGCCCCGCAACCAGCTCTGTGCTCAGCATGGAGTCTGCTTGAGATTCTTTCTCCCTCTCCCTCTGCCCCTCCTACATGTGCTCTCTCTCTCAAATAAGTAAATAAATCTTTAAAAAAGTTTTTTTAAAGGATCCCACAGGTAGGAGGTGAGTAGATACAGGCCTGTCTGTGTATAAAGGCCAGTTCTTAACTACTATAATATATTGATCCCAGGATGATTTCTATTTCAGCAGTTTTGGCTCCTCAAAAGTGCTGAATCAGGGTAAATTCAGGGCTGCTCTATTTGACAACCTGGTGGTCTGCAGAATATCATGATAGGGCTTTTTAAGAAAAGAATACAACCTGAAGAAATCAAATAGTTGTCAAGTTCCCAGCAGACTAGTGACAGATCTAGGATTAGCTGTTAGAATTTTAGCCCCCTGGCTTGCTTACAGTTTTCATTTATTTAGGCTTTTCATTCTTAATTCGAAGGCTGAGTGCTGATTATATATATATATATATATATATATGGAAAGATTAAATAAATCATATATTTCATGTTATAGCTCCTTTATGCAAAACAAACTATACAATAATGAAATTTTCTTTTCCTTCTTCTTTTTTTAATACAGTGGGATGCATCCTGCTTTTATCTTGGTGTTCACCCCTGTGGCTTGGATTTATCACAGTAGCATCTGTCTTCGATCTCTGTGTTAACTAGAAATCAAGGGAAGACATGAGGAGGTTTGTTTACTGCAAGGTGGTTCTAGCCACTTCACTGATGTGGGTGCTTGTTGACGTCTTCTTACTCCTGTACTTCAGTGAATGTAACAAATGTGATGACAAGAAGGAGAGATCCCTGCTACCTGCACTCAGGGGTAAGTGCTTATGAAGCAAATGTTGCTTTTATAGAGATGAGAGTTGTGGTGATTCTTGACAAAACGTGGAACTTTGAAATAGGGATTTTTTAAGCTGTTGAGTTAGAACAGCATTTTGGCAGAACTACTAATGTACATTTAACCATGGGAAAGCTACTTTACTTGCTTGGCCTCAGGGGTCTTGTTGGAAGAAAGGAGAAGAGATAGCCTCTAAGGTACCTTCCAATTCTAATAATTCCAATGTTCTGTGACTGTATGGAAAGAACAATTTAGTGAACATTCAAGTAGGACAGAATTTAAAATTTAGGCTTCCAGAAGCAACAGCTCTTGGAGGCTAAGCACACAACATAAAAGGGAAAAGCTACTAAAGTCAGGTCGTGGGGACTGTAGCAAAATGCAAGGACACATGACACCCCTACAGACTTCCAAAAACAATAAATGAACAAACAAACAACTTTTTAAACAAAACACGTGTTGATGGGCAGATTCAATCTGCGGGCAACAGATCGTTGCCCCATAATTTCAAGTGCATGATAAAGTCACTTGAACTCAGTATTTCCTTCTTTAGGGACCGATTTCAATGACTACATAAGAAACATAATGATTTTTATAAATGGTGATTTATTAAGTCAAGCCATAGGGATTCATTTTCTGCAGTTATTCCAAATAATTTTCTCTATGCTTTTTGTTGACTTCTAGATTTATTAAAATATTTCAGTAATATTCCTAGTATAGGAGTGCTTCTAATGTATATAGGATGCTTGAAATTCGTTTTATTATCATTGAGATAAACATTGTTTTTCTTGAAATCTAATTTACACTAATTCTCTGCTTAGCAAAAGTTTTCTTTATAAATATGATAAAAGGTAAGCTTTGAGTCCCATTTGGAATGTTTGTACCTTTTAGAAAAGTGAATCTAAATTACTGACTTGAGTTTTGCATTTGCTTAATGGATGTAGTCAGCTTTTAATGTTACAGATATTTTTGAGGTTATTTACTAATCAAAATATGTGAATAAACAGAATTTTATTGATACTATTTGGTTATATGAGGCTTAGGAAAAACAGAAGAGCATTTCCAAAAATTAGTTTTTGTTACAAGAGTATTTTGAACTTTTTTTCACTTTAGATTGCAGTAATGCTCTTGCTTAATTGGAGAAATTCTGACTATCTTCCCCTTTTTCAAAGTGAGTTTCTCTCACTGTAATTTTTGGCTAACAAAAAATTGAGAGAAAGTACTTTGGAAGTGACTGAGCCTAGACCCATTTAGGTAGTTTATATGCATATTTTATGCCTTTATACTAGAATTATTCAAAGAGGAGAACTTTATGAGTCTATCAGTTTTTGATAAATGAACATGGGGATTGATATGCTGATCTTTGGTTAAAATCCCAGAAAAACTCCGCCTTCTCTGCTTCTTTGTTAAGTCAGTTGAGCTACTGCTTGGCTGAAAGTGTGTTTTGATGGATCTCATCAGTTTGGAATGATCACTTTGTCATTTGTTGAATAGAGACATCTAGATTGGTCACAAAAAAATGTCATAATCTGATTCAGCAAAACTATGACAGCTTATTCTGCGAGTACCAAAAAAGTACAGCTTTGTTGATTGAAGTCCTTAATGCTCAGTCTTAAATCTCAAAATGTGAAATTTAACGATGCAAAGCAAAAGTAGTAATTTTTCCTCATACTTAAGTTGTAAAATTAAACTATATTCTTCTTATTTTTAAGGCTTATTTAATGTTGTACATTAATATTTGTCTTGAATATATGGAAATAGACTTTAGGGTTTTAAGTTTATTTTCTATTGTTACTTCTTATTTTAGAATCTTTATTTAGGAATTGTGCCATATATTTAAAATGATATTTTATTTATAGGCAGACAGTGCTGTGCAAACTGTACTTGACTAAATATTTCATGTTCTGCACATGCTAAAAACAGGCTTTTTGACTTAAAGTTGATCCTTCTGAACTTATTTGTCCCCATTATTAAAAAAAAGGGTTTGAACTTGGTGGTTTCTCAGATCCCTTTTAGTACTAAGTTTTAAACAATTTTAAGTGCCCACTGTTAGCATACACTATGAATTAATTTTTGAGACACGTTTGTTCATTTATTTATCAATTCATCAATTATTTAAGGGCCTACTGGATCAACACTTTGTACACCTTAAACTTACATAATGTTCTATGTCAACTATATCTCGAAAAATAAAAGAAAGGAAAGGAAAAGAACATAGCCAAGTGATGGACAAAGGAAAGGAAGGTACTAGAATTTTTATGAAATAACAGAGATTACAGGATACTTCTTTTTTTTTTTTTTTAAAGATTTTATTTATTTGACAGAGAGAGACACAGCGAGAGAGGGAACATAAGCAGGGGGAGTGGGAGAGGGAGAAGCAGGCTTCCCGCCGAGCAGAGAGCCCGATGTGGGGCTCGATCCCAGGACCCTGGGACCATGACCTGAGCTGAAGGCAGATGCTTAATGACTGAGCCACCCAGGCACCCCTACAGGATACTTCTGAATGAGAAAAATGCAGAGCTCTTCTAAGATTAGAGTAATTAAGACTATAGTATTGGTACAAGGGGTCACAATGAGTAGCCAAATTGTCTAATGGAATAGCGTAGAGACTCTAGAAGTAGACTTACACTAAGTGTTTGGACATTCAAAATACAACAAGAGCATCACAGAGCAATGGAGGAGAGAAGGGCTCTTTAATAAATGGATCTGAAAATAAGATGATCATCCATGTGGAAAACAGGAAATTGGATGCCTAACTCGTGTCATAAACTAAGATAAACTTTGGATTTATTAATGTCAACAATAAAACTAAAACTTTTAGTGAAAAAAATTTAGGCATTTATAAGACCTCGAATTAAGGCACAGTTCTAAAACACTACACGAAAAACATTGACCATAAAAGAAAATATAGATAAATTTGACTATTTGACTATATTAAAATTGAGAAAGTTGTTTCATTAAAATATACCTTAAAAGAGAAGTTAGAAACTGTAGATGTTAAAAGAGCATGCAACTGAGAAATTATTAAGTGTATACACACACACACACACACACACCCCCTACACATACATATGGAGATATATATCACACACATGCACATACACACACACACTATTATTAATAAGAAAAGTACAAATAACCCAATAGGAAAAAGTGGGTGACAGGCATGAATAGACACTTCTTAGAAAAGAAAACGCATATAGCAACAAAAACTTATGAAGAAATACTTAACATCAATTGTGATCAGGGAAACACAGACCAAGGCTATAATGACATATTTATCCATTCAGTTGGCAAAAATTAAATTGGCTGATAATACCAATTGCTAGAAGTGATGCATCTCCACATTTTTTCAAAGATTTATTTATTTATTTGAGAGACAGAGAGAGTGTGAGCAGGGTGGGGGACGGGCAGAGGGAAAGGGAGAGAGAATCCCAAGTAGAGGCTCAATGATCCAGAGATCACAACCTGAGCTGAAACCAAGAGTCAGATGCTTAATCGACTAAGCCACCCAGACACCCCCATCTCCACATTTTTATAATAACTTTAGATAAGAGTTCATTATTTCTGAAATCTGAACATTCATATATAACCCATCACTCATAGTCATACACTCAGGATTTCTTCCACATAGACAAATATTTCATAGTACCACTGTTGATAAAAATAAAAGCTAAAAATAACCCATAGATCTATCAATGGGAAAGCTGATGAATGAATTGTGATATATCAATATAAGAGAATAGTATATATTAGTTAAAATGAATATATGAATGGATTTTAATAATACAATAGTAAGTTATATCCCTCAAAGATGATAAATAACATGATATAGTTTGAAAAGCTAAAACTAAAATTTAAAAGTATACGTTTTAAGAATATGTAGAGATGCAACAAGACTCTATAAAGCAAGCAAGATTAATTATGATAATGGGATTTAGGATGTTTATTTTCATGTGTTGGGTGAGACAGGTACATGAGATGGGGGTGAACATTTTGACTGAATATGGGGCATTAGTAGTGTCCTCGATTTGTTTTTCTTGTGGGTTTGATGTGTCTATTACATTATATTACATGGATAACTAAACAAGTAAGAGCCACTGAATGGATTTAAAAGAGCAGACATGATCACATTTGTGTTATGGAAAGATCACTATGGATTCAGTGTGGAGAATGGATTGGAGAAGAGTTGGCCTCTTTAGGGAGGTTGGGTAGGAAGCTCTGGTAGTGTCCCATGAATTCTGTGTAGGCAGTGATGCCTACTTATGGCAGAGGAATGGTGGTGAGGTGTGATGGAAGTGGGAAAAATGAAGAGGTATTTGCGATGGGAGCTGGTACATGACTGGCTCTGGCAGGTGTAGAATATGGGAGTGTCAAGAAAGAGTCTTGAGTTTCTTGAGGGCATTATTTGGTTCAATTTTCTGAGAGGGGAAAAATGTAGGAGGAGATGAGTTGAGGGTGGACATTGAGTTTATTTTAGACATGTTGAATTTTAGACACCTGTTAGGCAACTGAATGGAATTGTTCAGTAGGAAGTTGGCTACATTATTAAACTCCAAGTATCAAACTTAAAAACCATCACTTCTATGGAAACTTTTTTTCTAAAATGGATTGCATTTTTTCTCTTCTTTATTGAAGAATGAAGCATATGGAATATAATTGAGTCTTTGTTACTGAGTCAGCATTATCATATTCACACATCAATTATTGAATGATGCTGTTTAAAAAAAGATTATTTCAGGCACTTTATGGGAACACGTAGACCTGTTCCAATATTAAATACAGACATGTAAATCCTTTTTCTTTTCCTCTTTTCTAAAGGATTGCTTTTTGAACGTAACTACTTGTTAGGGGAGCATGTTAACTTTTTCATGCCACTCTGGGGTCACCTAGAATTAAAATGCACTGAAGGATATTTCTAACTCCTAACTGGTATGGAATACTAACTAGTGGTGCTCCCAAGCTGGAAGAATTAGATATTTGAGAGTAGAGGTATTTAAAAAGACCAGTGCTGCTATAGTCCGTCTAGAAATACTTTGGGACAAATTTGAGGTTGTGTGGTAGGTTTGTATGAGCACTCTGCCATAGTGGATCCTACTCTTGGCTGACCCACTAAGGGCTCATGTCCGAGGGCAAGTTAATCTTTCTGGGCCTCGGTTGCCATCTGCAAAATGAAATGAGTCGTGATTTTAAAAATCCTGGTCTTCAAATGAATGATTATATGTTTCTAGCTATTTTTTTCAATGAAACTATGACAAGTAAACTCTTTTACTATCTAACTTTTGGCCAGTCCATAAATAATATATGGTCTGAGATGAGAAGTAGTGATATGGAAGTGATATGGTAGAAGGATTTTACTTAGAAACCCCAAAGGCGGGACACCTGTGTGATTCAGTTGGTTCAGTGTTGGACTCTTGATTTCGGCTCAGGTCATGATATCAGGGTCATGAGATCAAGCCCCATGTCAGGCTCCACATTCAGCGGGGAGTCTGCTCAAAATTCTCTCTCTTTCCCTCTCCCTCTGCCCCTCCCCCATATCTAAAATAAATAAATCTTTAAAAGAAAAAAAGAAACCGCAGAGGGGTTCCTGTCATCACAGAGAACAGAAAGGGTATAAATTTATGATATTCAAGACAGGAAGGAACCTACCTTTCTTTACCTGATCCTGAGTCTTGAGCATATTGCACATACTTAGGGAATGAAATGAAATTTACTTTAAAAAAGAGGGGATATCTAAGAAAGAATTGTTGCTTGTATGTAAACAAAGATAAGTACATAGCCAGTAATGATCGCAGTAACTAATTATAGGCCGTTAACTATTCTAAATTATTTCCAAATGTTAACTCATTAATTTTTTACCAAAAAATCTGTGAGGTAAGCATTCTTCTTTTACATATGAAGAAACTGAGGCAGAGTGAGTGTATGGGAAAAACACTCCTGTGTTTTCCTTTACTCACACATACTATACCACTAATACCAGATGTGTGGGCTTTTTCTCCACACCAGGCAATTGTCTGTATCAGCTGAGTGTCCTGCAATTCTGATACTATCTACTGGGTCTTAACATCAAATCTCACAAGATAAGGGCTCAGTCCCATAGGACTGCTCCCACTTCAGATACCAATTGCAAGTCCCAGATTGTTACCTGTACTTCTGATCCACAAGCTCTCAATTGGGGTTTCCATGACCCCCTCTTTAAGTTTGATGATTTTCTAGAATGTCTCACAGAAATCAGAGAAATGGCTACTTACATTTAGCAGTTTATTATAAAAATATGGTAAAAGACATGAACGAAGAACAAGATGAAGAGATACATAGGGTAAGTTCAGAAGGGTCCCAAAGGAAGGAGCTTCTGTCCCCATTGGAGTTGGGCGTGCCACCTCCTGTCAGGTAGATGTGTTTACCGACCCAGAAGCTCTCTGAACCCCATACTTTTGGGATTTTTATGGAGGCCATATCACATAGAAATGATCAGTCATTAATTTAATCTCTAGCCCCTCGCCCCTTCCCAGAGGATAGGAGTGAGGCTGAAAGTTCCAAGCTTGTAATCATGGCTTGGTGTTTCTGGTGATAGCCAGGAGTCATTTAGGAGCCCACCAAGAGTTGCCTCATTAGAACAAAAGATACTTCTTTTTTTCATATTTTATTTTTTAATTTAAATTCAAGTTAGTTAACATATAGCATAGTATTGGTTTCAGGAGTAGAATTTAGTGATTCATCACTTACATATAACACCCAGTGCTCATCCCAACAAGTGCCCTCCTTAATACCCATCACCAATTTAGCCCATCCCCCACCCCCCCTCCCCTCCAGCAACCCTCCCTTACAAAAGACACTTCTATCACACAGGAAATTGCAAGAGATTTAGGAGCTCTGTGTCAAAGACCAAATATTAGAATAAAAGATGCTCCTAGTGGTCTTATCACTTAGGAAATTATAAGGGTTAGAGACGCTCTCTACCAGGAACTGGAGGCAGATATATATAATTCATTTTTTTCCATAGTGAGTTTAAGGGGGAATGCCAGAATTTTCACAATCAGTAGAATAGGATTTGGTTAATAAGGTGTTGGTTATTAACACTTTTATTAAATAAAGGACTATGTTATCAATAAATGTCAGTTTGTACTAGCGTTCAAGCACCATGCTTTCATTTGGATAGCAGGGTGGAATATATATTCAGAAAACTTGAAATGACTGTTTTGTCTTCACTCAGAGGCACTATAGACCCTGCCAGATCTCCCTGGCTAGTAGGATATATAAATTCCAGTCAGGAAAATATTTCCTAGGGATCCTCTGATTTCAGATCATTTATAGAGCACTATCACCTTATCTGGCATTTTAAGGTTTTACAGTTACTGTTAACCACTTGTGTTCCTTAAGACCTTCTCACTGTGGCTCTGAATTGGGGGAAATCAATAAAATGAATGGAATTGCTGACCAGTAACCCCAGTTTGATACTTCCATGTTTCCCTTCATCCTGCCTGGGAGAATAACTGTTTTTTTTTTTTTTTTTTTTTTTTCCTTCATAAATCCAAGGACACAGGTAGCCTTGTTCTCTTGGAATCTTGACAATGGACTATTGCATCAGCGCTTTCTTTTATTTCTTTCTAGATGATCTCCTCATAATATTAACACCAAGCCATGCAATCATTTATTAAACAGTGAATGTTTGTTGATTTTGTTTAATTAATCTTTGGTGCTTCAGAGAAAAATTCCTGTGTGCAGGTGTGAGGGAAAACTGAAAACTGGTGAAGTCAAGTGTAAAACTAACACCAATTTTTCCTTATTTAAAAAAACAAACAAACTATGGTTTCATCTTTTGGGGGCAGGGTAGATGAGTGTGATTGATTAAAATGCATTGTCAGTATTGGAATTGCCCTTAATAAATTATGATGACTGCTGGAACTTTCAGGCAATAATATTTATAGTCATACAAAAAGTAGGGCATGTAGACACAGTTTGAATGGATAACATATATTTACCAGATAATTTTTTTTAAAGATTTTATTTATTTATTTGACAGAGAGAGAGAGACAGCGAGAGAGGGGACACAAACAGGGGGAGTGGGAGAGGGAGAAGCAGGCTTCCTGTGTAGCAAGGAGCCCAATGCGGGGCTCGATCCCAGGACCCTGGGATCATGACTGGAGCCAAAGGCATACGCTTAACGACTGAGCCACCCAGGCACGCATACCAGACAATTTTCAATCAGATTTATAAATAGTGTTCAAAACTCTATGGGCCTTATAAAATTATGACCTTTGATATTTGCTCTGGCCTTGCATACTTTATCCACAAGTCACTCTGATCCCTCTGCCGGTCCACATAGACATGTTAATGTTAGGAATGAAAATGAATTGTTATAATGAGCAATTATTAAGTTTACTGTGTCAGGTATTTTATATATATTCTTTTGATTAATTCCCAACATAGCATTGAGGATACATGCTATTATTATCCTCATTTTCATATGTGAAACTGAGACCTAAAATGGTTAATTAAATTCCCCGAGGTTGCAAAACTGGTAAGAGGGAAGAAAGGACTCACAACCTGGTTTGTCAGACTTCTGAACCCAGACTTTCAATCATATTCTGTGCCCTTGAATTAGATGCGCCTTGACTCCGTTTAGGCAAAACAATCACAACATTTATATGCTAGTTTATGAAATATTTACACAAATAGAGATATTTCTGGAGTACGTAGAAGGAGGTGGCCACTGACCTTGGGTAAAAAATATCTTATTTAATATACTTAAGAGAAAAGTATTCTAGCAGGCTCGCCTTGCCTTACTTCAGACTTTAGCAATTTTGCATTTATTGAATCTCTACAGTATATTAATTTATGTTGCAATTTTCCTCAGCAGTTCTCTTTGGGGCTAAGCCTCTGAAGTCTTAGCAAGAGGAGTTAAAAGTCATGAACAGCAGTGAAACATTATTTTTTTTTTCAAAGCTTAATAGGACCCATTGGTACAATTCTTTCATCCATTTATTCAATGAAAGTACTGGGCTAGGTACTCTGAAATATACAGAACTTAAACAAATAGAACATTTGCCTTCAAGAACCACAGCCTAGTGGAGCTACGACATGTACATACACGATGTATACATAAATAACTGCATTACACAATAGGAAGTAGTAGCTTTTGTGAGAGGGATACCAAATGAACTACTAGGAGAGGGCTTGAAGAACATAAATTATATGGACGTGTGAAAATTGGGAGGGAGTAAATACAGGAGGAAATAAAATGCCTGAAGAAAGCTACTGCCTTTTTCAAAGTGAGGATATAAGAGAACAGTGAATTGGTTGATTGAAGCAGAATCAGACGTAAAGGGGATTTCTAGATTTTAGGTTGAACGTTGGGATAGAGACAGATTTTAAAGGACTTTGAGTGCTGGAGAAAAAAAAAAAATCTAACTTTGTTCTCTAGGAAATGGGGAACCACTGAAGGTTTCTGGAAAAGGAAAGGTGTGTTGATCATCATCTGACGTTTAGAAGGAGAATGTGATGCTCTCAGTTACATATGCAACACAATAGCACGAACCGTTTTTATCTTTATATAAAGTCTCAGACATTAATGTTTTATTCATTAATTAAAACTACTTGAATTTCCTGGTAAGTAAATAGAATATTAAGTCATTTAAATTGTTCACTTTGCAAATTAGTTGGAACAAGAACATTTCCCATTTGCAAATTCAGATGTTGTTTTAGAAAGTCTACTACTCAAAATCTTTACTAATTTAGTATTAAATAAGCTGAGACAATTCTTTCGACAAACATTGGAATGCTTGATTTGCATCAGAGCTGGGGATAGGAAGATAAGGAAGCCATTCTTATTTTCATGTTTAGAAAGGGAGAAAGGAATTCAGAATTGTATGAATGAAATGTCAGCACATCAATGCTGTACTATCAGGAGGAGAGAAAATATATGACATAAAAAGAAAAGAAATTCAATAAGACATTATGTGTCTTTTGAGGGCAAGATCTAATTTTCAGTTCCTTAAAGACTTGAGTTGGTTGAGTAGAGGGTGGTGGGCAAAACTATTTACCAAATAGTCCACCAACAAAATGGGAATGGACAAATTTTATTTTGAACCACTAGAAACCATTGTTGCTGAAGGGCTATATTGCAGCAGAGACAACTGACTATGTAGAATTTTTATCGGTTTTGTCCTCTTCTCTCCTTAGCACTTAAACATTGCCTGGCTCATAGTGGGTGCTCAATGAATAATTATTGAATGAATGAAGAATGAATGCATGATCTGTTTGATACTTTCCAAGGGTTCTTATGATTATAGAATGTGCAGTTTAAGTTGATGATTAAGAAATATGAAATAACTCAATTATCATGGCAAAAGTATTTTTTATTGTTTTTATTATTTATATACATAGTCCGAACTATTTCTTTTATCCTTTATTGGTGTATATGATATGATTTACAACCCAAATTGACATATTTATAGCCAGGGGACTATCTTTTTTCCTTCAGGATTTGTCTTATGTTACACTGTATATAGTATCCCTGTGATGCAGAGACATGTAAGATCACTGCATGTTGACATGTGGCATTTCTCTAGATGGAGCAGGTGTATCATGTGGGATATGTGGAATGAATCAATACATAGAGGACACAGAGGAATGTTTATAGAAGTTAGATTAAGGAATTTTGAAAAAAAAGATGTAGGAATGTGGTAAATTTAATTCATCTGTAAAAAAAAGATAGGGAAATTGGAGATGATGGAAAACTGATATAACAAACAATGAATCATGGAACACTACATCAAAAATTAATGATGTAATGTATGGTGATTAACATAACAATAAAAAATTTTAAAAAAAAGTAATATTGGAAAGCTCTAAAAATGAAAAATCCAATCAAAAAGGAAAATTACTGAGAATAAGGTAATGTAATTGTAGAACAGGACCCATGGTTAGTCAATAAGTAAGGCTATGTGTAAATACTGCTTTGGGCATGATTGAGGAGAGTATTTGGTTAAAGAATATTTTTTTAAAAAATCAATTTTATTGAGGTATAATGCTCAACTTTAAGTGTACAGTTTGATTAGTTTTGACAAATGAATCCCAGGGTTCAACCTCATAATCAGATACGTCCCCCCAAAATGTTTCCTTATACCCCTGTGCAGTTAGTTTCCTCCACTCTAGTTGAAGACAACAACTGAGGGGCGCCTGGGTGGCTCAGTCTTTAAGCATCTGCCTTTGGTTCAGGTCATGATCCCAGGGTCCTGGGATCAAGCCCCACATGGGGCACCTGGGTGGCTCAGTCGGTTGGTTTCTACCTTACGCTCAGGTCATGATCCCAGGGTTCTGGGATCAAGCCCCATGTCAGGCTCCCTGCTCAGCGGAGAGCCTGCTTCTTCCTCTCCCTCTGCCTGCTTCTCTGCCTACTGGTGCTCTCTCTCTCTCTGTCAAATAAATAAATAAAATCTTTAAAAAGAAAAAAGACAACAACTGATCTGGTTTTGTGACTATTGGTTAGTTTTGCTTATTCTAGAAAATCTGATGAGTGGAAACGTACAGTATGAACTCCTCTGTATCTGACTACTTTTGCTCAGCATAAGGGTTTTGAGATTAATCCATGCTATTGAGTGTATCAGTGGTTATTGCTGAGGAGCATCCTATCACTTATTGTACATATTACAATTTGTTTACCCTTTCACCTGAATGATGGACATTTGGGTTTGTTCTATGGCTGTTATGCATAAAGCTGCTGCATTTGTACAAGAATCTTTGTGTGGACATATGTTTTCACACCTCTTGGGTAATATCAAGGAGCGGTAGTGCTGAGTCATATGCTAAGTGTGTTTTAATTTGGTAAAATAATGCCAGTTTATTTTTTCAGATTGTTAAACTATTTGCTCTTCCCATCAGTGACATAAGAGAAATCTGGTTATTCTACATCCTGGCCAACACTTCATAGCAGTGCTTTAAATTTTAGCTATTTTAGTAAACTTGTGATAATATCTCATTTGATTTAATTTGCCTGTCCTGGTAACTAGTGGTATTGAGTAACTTCTCATGGTTTTGTTTTTGTTTTTTTTGCCAGTCTTTTGTTTTTTTTACCACTTTCATGAAGTGTCTGTCAAATTCTTTTGCCAATTTTGTAATTGTTTGTGGCTTGCTTTTTAAAAATTTTTTAAAATGGTGTCTTTCAAAGAACAAGGATTTTTAATTTTGGTGAAGTCCAGTGTTTCGTTTTTATTTCTTTTATTGTTCTTTTGGTGTCCTAAGAAATCTTTGCCTAACCCAAGGCCATAATGACTTTTTTTTATCTGTGTATTTTTTTTCCCCAGAAGATTTATGGTTTTAGCCTTTAAGCTTTGACTTAATTTTTGTGTACGGTGTGAGAAGAGTCAAGATTACTTTTTTCTTAAAATAAAAACCCAGCTGTTCCAGAAACATTTGTTTCTTGAGGATAAAAAAGGCATGGATTTTAGAAATAAGCATGGTATTTTCATGTAATATTCCTCAGTATATACCTATACATTTTCCTATTTTTTAGAAGATTTTATTGAATTATTTGAGAGAGAGCAAGCATATGTGTGTGTGTGTGTGAGAGAGAGAGAGAGAGGACGAGCAGGGGAAGGGACAGAGGCAGAGGGAAAAAGAAGCAGACTCCCCGCTGAGCAGGGAGCCTGATGCGGGGTTTGAGCTCAAGATCCTGGGATCATGACCTGAGACGAAGGCAGACACTTAACCAACTGAGCCGCCCAGGGGCCCTTATTTCTTATATGAATGATTTGATTACAAACATTTGAGTTTACTTTCTAGAATTCATTGCATATTATATGTAAGTGATGTAAATTTTGTTATATAACTTGAAAAGTACCCAAATGTTACTAACCAAATCTTCTTTAGACATTTTGATTTGAAGGCAAGTGAAAATCTAACATAAAACTATGTTTAAAAAAAAGTACTATTCTTTTTCTTCCTTTCCTTCCCTCCTTCTCTCCTTCCTTCCTTCCTTCCTTCCTTCCTTCCTTCCTTCCCTCTCCCTCCCTCCCTCTCTTCCTCCTTCCCTCCCTCCCTCCCTTTTTTCTTTCCTTCCTTCCTTCCTTCCTTCCTTCCTTCCTTCCTAAGATTCTATTCATTCATTTGACAGAGAGAGCACAAGCAGGGGGAGCATCAGGCAGAGGGAGAAGCAGGTTCTCCACTGAGCAGGGAGCCCGATGCAGGACTCAAACCCAGGACCCTGTGATCATGACCTGAGCTGAAGGCAGACACTTAACCGACTGAGCCACCCAAATGCTCTAGTACTATTTTTTCAAATAATAAAATTAATGAGTATTTATTGTAGAAGAAATTTAAAATACAAATAAAAATAAAGAAGAAAAATAACCAGGAATTTCACCCAGAAATTGGCGTCATAAAATAAAATATAATATTTTAACTTTTTTGATAGCATGAGCTTTTTTTACTGCATGAAATATTTATTTAAAACATGATTTTAATGGCTGCATAATATTTTATCACATGTATATACTGTAATTTTCATAATTAACTACTTTTTATTAATTTTTGTAGATTACTTCTAATTTTTTTTTTTACCACAGAATAATGTTATAAAACATTTTTAAGAAGTTTGAAATTATTGAAAATGTTGCTGATTACATTCTTAGGCTAGATTCTTGGTTATGGGATTTACTTTTTTAAAGGTGTACATACTTTTAAAAGGCTCTTCATATTTATATCTTTGTATCTTTGGTAAATACCCAGTAGTCCTATTGCTGGGTCATAGGGTAGCTCTATTTTCAACTTTTTGAGGAACCTCCATACTGTTTTCCAGAGTGGCTGTACCAGCTTGCATTCCCACCAACAGTATAGGAGGGTTCCCCTTTCTCCGCATCCTGGCCAACATCTGCCGTTTCCTGACTTGTTAATTTTAGCCATTCTGACTGGTGTGAGGTGGTATCTCATTGAGGTTTTGATTTGTATTTCCCTGATGCCAAGTGATGTGGAGCATTTTTTCATGTGTCTGTTGGCCATTTGGATGTCTTCTTTGCAGAAATGTCTGTTCATGTCTTCTGTCCATTTCTTGATTGGATTATTTGGTTTTTTTTTTTTTAAGATTTTATTTATTTATTTGACAGAGACTTAGAGAGAGAGCACAGATAGGCAGAGCAGCAGGCAGAGGGTGAGGGAGAAGCAGGCTCCCCACTGAGCAAGGAGCCCGATGCGGGGCTTGATCCCAGGAACCTGGGATCATGGCCTGAGCCGAAGGCAGCCGTTTAACCGACTGAGCCACCTAGGTGTCCCAGGATTATTTGTTCTTTGGGTGTTGGGTTTGATAAGTTCTTTATAGATTTTGGATACTGGCCCTTTATCTGATACGTCATTTGCAAATATCTTCTCCCATTCTGTTGGTTGTCTTTTGGTTTTTTCAACTGTGTCTTTTGCTGTGCAAAAGCTTTTTTGATGAAGTCCTAATAGTTCATTTTTGCCCTTACTTCCCTTGCCTTTGGAGACGTGTCTAGCACGAAGTTACTGCAGCCGAGGTTGAAGAGGTTGTTGCCTGTGTTCTCCTCTAGGATTTTGGTGGATTCCTGTCTCATATTGAGGGCCTTCATCCATTTTGAGTCTATTTTTGTGTGTGGTGTAAGGAAATGGTCCAGTTTCATTCTTTGGCATGTGGCTGTCCAATTTTCCCAACACCATTTGTTGAAGAGACTTTTTTCCATTGGAGGTTCTTTCCTGCCTTGTCGATTAGTTGACCATAGAGTTGAGGGTCCATTTCTGGGTTTTCTATTCTGTTCCATTGATCTATGTGTCTGTTTTTGTGCTAATGATCCGAAGGGCACCTGCACCCTAATGTTTATAGCAGCAATGTCCACAATAGCCAAACGATGGAAAGAGCCCTGATGTCCATCAACAGATGAATGGATAAAGAAGATGTGGTATATATATACAATGGAATATTATGCCAGCCATCAAAAAATGAAATCTTGCCATTTGCAATGACGTGGATAGAACTAGAGGGTATTATGCTAAGTGAAATAAGTCAATCAGAGAAAGACAATTATCATATGATCCCACTGATACATGGAATCTAAGAAACAAATCAGAGGATCATAGGGGAAGAGAGGAAAAAATAAAACAAGAAGAAACCAGAGAGGGAGACAAACCATAAGAGACTCTTAATTAGGAAACAAACTGAGGGTTGCTGGAGGGGATGGGGATGGAGGGATGGAGTAACTGGGTGATGGACATTGGGGAGGGTATGTGTTATAATGAGTACTGGTATTATATAAGACTGATGAATCACAGGCCTGTACTTCTGAAACCAATAATACATTATATGTTAATTAATTGAATTTGAATTAAAAAATGTTAAAAAAATAAATAAAAGGCTCTAATGACTTCCTGGAAAGACTTATAATCTTCACACCTCATCATCAGTGTATGAGACTACTTATCTCACCACAGTATTTATAATTTTAATTAGAGTACTTTCTTTTTTTTAAGATATATTTATTTATTTGAGAGAGAGAGAGAAAGCAGGGGGGTTGGGCAGAGGAAGAGGGAAAGAGAGAATATCTTGAGCAGACCCCTGGAGAACATGGAGCCCAATGGATGCAGCGCTCCATTCCATGACCCTGAGATCATGACCTGAGCTGAAATCAAAAGTCGGACAAAACCGACTGAGCCACCCATGTGCCCCTAATTAGGGTACTATCTAATAACAATTTTTTTAAAGTTTTCACCTTTTATTGTACTTACATTTAAATTTTACCATTAAATACTGAGTATAAATATGCTGGCTTTAGGTACAGATTTTTGAAATAAAAAAGATAAATGGATGGTTGGCTTAAAAATGTGATGTATTAGTCACTGTAGATATGTTCAACAATGACAAAATCTACCTAGTGGTAAAATTCTGCCTCTATACTATGACGCATTTAGTGGTACAAATAAATTCCATGGAGACAGGAAGGAAAACGTAAAACTTTGGGCTGCAGTTGGAGGAAAAACCTGTTCAGGAATGAATGGAGAGGTCCTTGTAATCCCCAGTTTTTTAGTTTTTCTGCTTTTAAACTTTTTTTTAAAATTGAATAATTTGATCAGTATGTATTTTATTTTTCTGTAGGAATGAGGTTGTATTATTTACAATAATTACTTGTGGCATATGTATCTTTCCTCTCATTACTGATTTGTAATGTTAAAATGAACATGTGGAAAATCTTTATGTTTACCAAGGTCTTTATATCTGCGTATTCATTTGATTCCATTGATTTGTCTTCTAAATCATATCCCAGACCTAAACTATTTTGATTATTTAACTTTATATTATCTGATGGAACACTTGGCAAATTTGCAGACTGCTTTAGTGTGAAGAATGAGAACACTGCAGTTCTAATCTTGGCTTTGTTACTCAGTATGTTCCCCGTATCACTCTATCTTGATCTGTGAAATGAGAGCCTTGGTGCAGACCTATTCTTTTTCTGTATTTAAGAATTATATTTTTTTCATGATAACAAATGGGAAATATTATGTTATCACTGAATCTTGCCATATTTAAATATAAAAAAGTCTGATAAATAAAATCAGGCTGTGGAAATGTACAGAATATGCATCTAAAAACTATATTTGGCATTACTATAAGCAGTATCCTTTATTTTTTTTGTCTTATACTTTTTGGAAATACATTCAGGTGTGTTTTCTTATAGGTCTGTCATACTGATTCCATTAGATTGGTACAATGAGTGGGGATATTGGACATAAAATATTATAATGGCAAGAACATTGGTGCTATGGTTGTAAGATCTGGATTTCATTATGGTTCTGCACTTAACCAGAAGTGTGACCCAGATAGAATTTCACTTCTCTCTTTTAAGGATTAAATAGATATACTAAAAAAACTTCTTTAAGGATCATAAAAGGCTCTACAGAAAGACATTAGTGCACAATATTTACTTGAAGTTAATAGCTCTAAAAACACAACCTTCTTCCTTTAGGTAAAAACACTTTTCAAATATTGTTATTATTACCAATCACTTAAATATAATACATGATTCTTTCTCTGGAAGATTAATTCTTCTTTCAAGTTACAGTAATGCATAATATTTATTTAAAAAGTGTTTTTTCAATGTAGAAAAATATAAGAAAGGATATAAAAAACACTTAAAAGCCAACCACAGATAGACTATTTTAATTAAAGTTTTGGTTTATTTCTTTATATTTCTAATAGGGATTCTACTTTATTTTATTTCATATATTCTGCTTTAATTGTCTCAATTTATATTTTGCACATTTATCTGCATCATCAAATATTCCTTAAAACAATTTTGTTGGCTGTACATTATTCTAATATATCATAATTTATTTAAACATTCCTCTCTGTTTTTTAAAAGGGGAAAAATTAAAAATCTTTCTTTATTAGTTCCTCATTTATAACTGTCCTTATTTTTTGCTGACAGATAGTATGGTTCTTTTGTAGTTTTCTCTCCTTTAATCTATGAATTATAATTTATTTCATTATTAATGTGCCTATTCTGAGCATGCCTAATTCTACCTATTATTTATTATATGAGCTGTGAACTAGATCTCAAAAGACTAGATTCCAGGAGGTGACAAATTGTTCATGGGGAAATTGGCACTCTTGCTGAACTGGAAGGATTGTGTGCATTAACATCTTCACCATCATTAGAGCTACCACTTATTGTCTCCTTTATGCCCAGCCTTACACTAGAAGCACACCCTGTGCCATATCATTAAGTCTTCAGATATCTCTATGGAGAAGTTAAGAGAGAATTATCTTGACAGAATTTTCTTTTTTTTTTTTTTTGTACTCAGTGTCTTTGAATTAACTCTCTTAAATACAGACCACACCAGGCAGGTTCTTTCTACCATGACTTCACTAAAAATGCTTTTATGAAGGCCACTATATGAAGTCTCCATCTTGCTAATTCCAAATGCCAAATCGCAACCTTTACCTTACTTGACTATGAATAACATTTGAAACAGTTAATCATTTCTACTTCCTTGTAATAACTTCTGTACTTGTTTTAAAGGCTGTCACACTCTCCTGATTTTTTACCTCACTGACTGCTCCTTCTCAGTCTCCTTTACAAGCTCTTTCTCTTCACCTTACCTGGGAATGTTGAGGTAGCCCAGGAGATGGGATTCGATTTATCTGTTTTTTATCTATGCTTACTCCTTTAGCCATCTCATTTAATCTGATCTCTTTGCTTTATAGGCTGTCTTATAATTTTACAACTTCCAAATTTATATATCCATCACACACTTTTCACCTACATTTTAGACATTTGTGACCAAGGCTTACTTGATATAGTCTGTTGGATTCTAAAAGATATCTCAGACTTAGTCTAAAACCGAACTTTCGATCCTCCCCCAAAAACTTCCCTACGTGTAGTCTTCTCTCTCAGTTTTTAGCAGCCCCAGCACTCCAGTTGCTTAAGCCAAAAATCTTAATCATCCATAACTTTTCTTTCCCCCACATTCCATTTTAGCAGATCCTATTTATTCTTCCTTCAAATGTATTCAGAATTCAAACAGTTCTCACCAATTCACTGGTTTCCCTGCTTCTATCCTTGCTCACCTATAATCTATCCTCAGCAGACCAGCTTCTTTTAAAACCTGAATCAGATCATGCCATTCTTATACCCAAACTACTTCATTGGCTCTCTGTCATTCAGAAAAGTGAAAGTTCTCAAATGGCCTAACCAAGTTCTATAACACCTGCACTGAAGTCACCACCAACCTCAAGTCCTGTTAATCCCCCTAGTTCATTCTACTCAATTCACCCTGTTTTTTTTGCTATTCTTGGAACATGTCACCTCAGGGCCTTTGCACTTACTGACTCTTCTGTCTGTAGTGTTCTTTCTCTAGGTGTCCTTATGTCTTATTTTTCTCCCTCACTTTTTTTTGGGATATTTCCTCAAATGTAACTGATAGAGTGTGGCCTCCATGGCATTTACTATTTGAAAATATAAATTGTTCCTTTTCCCTGCACTCCTTATCTTTCTTTTCTGTTTTGTTTTCCCCTACTACATTTTTTACCACCTGAAATATTATATATTTTCTTATTTACATTATTTTCTTTTATTTTCTCCCTCCCTACTGACAGCAATAATATCAGTCTATATAGTTTACTGCTATGATTCTGGTGCCTATGAGTGCCTGGCACATCAGATGTGTGAATGAGGCAAAGAATACTGAGTAATTACTTGCTTTATGCTATCATGATAAAAGGATCTATAGAGCAAAAATTAAACTTTTGTTCCAAAAATAAATTACCACTGGAGAGAATCATTTCAAGACTCTAACTAGAAATCTTTACAGAACATAAATAATATATAAACATGATCAATGTATAAAGAAAGCATGAAGCTTTCAAATACTTGTTTTCCACAGCTGAAAGCATAATGCTTTTTTTACGTAACTTTATAATATTAATAAAAACGTGTGCATTATTATTATCACATGTACTTTTTTCATATTTCATACAAATTGGTAGAATATTTCTACCAAATTGGTGTTATGAGTTGAGTAGTGTCTGAAAAAATTCATAACTTCCTAGAATCACTGAATGAGACCTTATTTGGAAATTGGATCTTTGCTGATGTTGTTAGTTAAGAGATCATACTGGATTAGGTTGGATCCTCAGTGCAATGACTGGTGTCCTTAAAAGAGAAAGAGTGACCAGAGAGAGATGCACAGAAAGAAGACCATAAAAATGAAAAGAAGACCATGTGAAAATGGAGGCAGAGACTAGAATTATGCTGCCACAGGCCAAGCAATACCTTCCAGGAGCTGGAAGAGGCAAGGAAGGGTTCTTCCCTACAGCCTTTGAAAGGAGCATGGCACTGCTGACAACCTGATTTTGGACTTCTAGCCTCCAGAACTGTGAGAGAATAAATTTCTTCTTTTAAGCCACAGAATGTGTGGTAATTTGTTATGGCAGCCCTAGGAAACACATACAACTAACGACTAATAGCCATTTTAAAAAATGTTCCACAGTCATAAATTACAGGAAGAGGGAAGGCATGACTTGTCTTAAATCACAAAGAAGTTCAGTCAGGATACTGAAGATGATATTAAGAAATCTTCATCAAGATTAAAGGCACTACCACAAATACACTTCACCAATCTTTCTAACTTCAATATCAGGATAAAAATAAAATATTTTAGAGTTCTATGAAGATATGAATATATAGTTCAGAAAGTCATCTATACTAGAAAAGAAGTGAGGAAATTTTGAGAATATACAGACTTTTATCAACTTATATAAGCAGACTTCTGGAAGATCATTTATGTTATACCATTTGAAGTTCTCACTTCTCATGACCAAAGGAGCTACAAATGAACTGGAAGCTATGTCATAAAATGTGCATGTAACTCTTTATAGTAAGTACACAGGGTAAAACTTAGTAGTATGGATCACTCAGGGTGATCTGTGAAATGGCCTTATTGATAGAACTCATATAACATTTTAGAATTGGTATGTGTATGACAAAGACAAAATGAAAAGAATTATGTAAAGATAGTTACTGAGTTTTAGAGCTTGTAATAGTCTTAGAAACCATCTAGCCTATTTTCAAATTTCTCAAAATTTTCAATGACATAGAATACGTTTTTCAAATAAAATCTTATATAAATATAATTCATCAATCAATAAAATAAAATATAAGACTCTTATGTGTAAAGGAAGGGCTAGTGGTCCATACCCTTTTTTGTTGTGGTGGTGGTTGTTGTTAAAGGAAATGGAGATCCAAGAAAGTGAATCAGTTATCAAAGGTAGACCAATACTAGAGGACAAGCTAAATCTATTGAGAGCCTTGAGGATTCCAACCTAGTGCCCTGCTCAGAAATTAGTCACTGTGAAAGGGCCTATACAGTTTGCAACCTTGCTTTTGCCCTCATGAGTTTTATAATATTTCTTCCTGAATTGTATCAGTATCATTATAATTATATCTGCTATACCCAATATCATTAAAAGTTACTGATGTTTACCAAAAATTACCCAAAATCCATGAATACACTATTTTTGATGTGCTCTGATGGAATATATTTTGTAGTTCAGTTACTGGAAATTCACCTAAGATTTCTGCAATCCTAAACTGAAGGTAACCCTTTTTCCCTCTCAATCTACATAATACCTTATCTAAACTTCTTCCATTATAATCTCTCTATTTTCAGGCTATTTATGTGCATTTTTGTTGTTCTAACTAAGGGCACTTTGTATTTAGGATTAAGATCCATCTGTGACTCAGGAAACCATCTGCCAGAATGTCTTTCATAGAGCAGGTATAGAACCAACATTTGGTGAATAAATAAACTTTGATCTAGTTTGGCTACCCTTTTCTACTTTTACTTTATAGTGGTTCTTTGAAGATCTTAAGTTGTCTGTGCTATTCTCATGCCCACCAAGTGGAATGAAATGAGCATGGCTATATATAGATGATCTTATCACTTGACATAAAATGTCTGGAAGAGTCTGTTGATGGCTGTTATGAACATTGTCTGCCCTCAATAGATATTTGTTGAATGAACATTTATAATAGGTCTGCATTTCAAAGCTGAAGACTAATTCGATGTTGCCAATGATTTATAGACTTTACTTTGACTAGTTCCTGAAATTATCTTTGGCTTGTGCTTTTTTCTTTGAACTATCTTTCTGCCTTGATGTTCTTCTCCTTCTAATCTATTCCACACACTGATGGCAGATAAATCTTCCTGAAACACTACTTTGATGCTGTTACTTGCCTGCTCAGTGTCCTTCAGTAACTTCCTACTAATGGCAGTTCAAAGTCATAACTCCTTACTCTGGCACTAGAGGTTGTCTATAGTCCGACCACGGCACAGAATTCTAGTCTTAGCTTTAAATGTGTTACGAAATATTTAATGTATGGTGGTTAAAACATGGATCTTAGTGTGAAAAAGATCTGCATTTTAGTTCTAAATCTGTCATTTCCTGAAGATGTGACCTTGTACAATTCATTTGCCATTATGAACCTCAGCTTCTTCATTTTGAAAATGGGAATGATGACTGCATTACTTTGATTCCTTCCTTCAGTGTATGTGTGATGGGTGCCTACTATGTGCTAGGCACTTCTCCGGGTACTGGGATAAATCAGTTAACAGAATAGACAAAATTATCATGGAGCTTGCATGCTAGTGAGGAGAGTAGACAATAAATAGAATAAATGAATAAGAAACCTATAGAGTATTCTAGAAGGTAAAGTACTATGAAAAAAATGTAGGTGAGTATCAAGAATTGGGAGGAGGTCTTGGTGAAGAGGAAAGATGGAAATCAGTCTTGGAATAACTGAGGTATTCTTCCTCCCTTGCTTTCCAGAAATCCTAGAGCTCTCAGAAAAATTCAGATTTTTGAGATAAAACTGATTCAAGCTTTCTATTACTTGTTTTGTCAGAAGGTCCTAGGAAATTGTAGTTATATGTAAGGAAAAGAAGTTGGTTTTGACAGTTTAATACTCCTAGGCCTTTATAATGTAAAATAACCTGGATGAAGAAGTGAATTTTTTTTCTTACAAGATGAATGAGAGACATTCAGAATTCTTGATTAGTATATTGTATGGGTATCACCTTTAGAATAGATAATATTTTATACCATTCTATGCTTTGCATATGACTGTCGTTGTTGTTTTCCTTTTGTTTGTGTATAAATGCACAAATCAGGTAAGGGAAATGGAGAATTTGGGCAATGTATTTATTCTGAATTTAAATTCAAGGCAATATACATCTTCATGACATTATTGGTTTTCTTCTGATTTTAACCTTGTCATGGCATTCCTTGGCAGTAGACTAAAACCCAAATTCTTACTGAATGCCTTGAAGTCTGTGAATCATTGGTTAACACTGGATGCATATCAGATTCACTGGAGGGCTGAAAAACCAATGCTTGTGTTTGAACACCACTTCCCCTCTCTCTGCTGATATAATTGGTCTCTCAAGGACCCCAGGCATTGGTGCTTTCTAAAATTCCTCAGATGCTTTAAGATGCAACCTGGCCAGAGAACTATTGATTTAAGTGATCTAGCCCTGCCTTTCTCTCCGTAACTTACCTTTCTCTGGTCACAGGCCTTGTTTCCATTCCTCCACATTGCTAATTGTACACTTATCTCAGGGTCTTTGCGTTTTCTACTTTACTCAAAATGCTTTCTCCCAGATGTGTTCATTTAACATTTCAACAAATATTTATCGATCACCTCCTCACCCTACTATGGATAAAACTGAAATAAAATAAAATAAAATAAAATAAAATAAAATAAGTCCCTCTTAGCTTGGCTACTGGCTTCTTTTTCATTAAAGGATTCAATTTAAATATCAGATTCTGGCACACTTTCCCTATTTCAGCTGAAATAGCTACTCCTTACCTATTCTCTATGTCCTTACCCTACCCTGTTTTAATTTCATGGCCCTTATCTTACTATGTATTCTGGATTTGTCTTATCTATTGTTTCTCCCACCTATGGAACTATGATGATGAAAATTTTGTGTTTCATTCAAAATTTCATTCTCAGTGCTTAGAATAGTATTCTATAGTTTTGGAACATAGTAGGTACTCAATAATTAATTAATTAATCAACACTCCAATGTAAAGAATATGGGCTCTGCTGTTACTAAACTGAATCTCATTTACCATGAAGCTATTGGAGCATAAGCTTTAGGATCCCATATGATCAGGAACCATTTTCAATTTTGTATTTTTTGTAACAAGATCCCCCCAAAATAATAAGTTTCAGGCCTCATAAAACATGGATGTCTCCTATACCTAAACTAAATTTTCTTCTAAGCTAATCAGGTATTAATTTATCAGAAGAATATTTGTATTGCTTTAGTTAAATAAGTAAAATAATTTTGCTGTGAAGAACAGGCTGTGTTGGAATCATGTGAGCTGAGTGAGTAAAACATTTGGAACTAATAATAAATGTTTGAGAAAAAGCTTGTTTTGGAAAACAAGAGGAATTCATTTTAGCTTTTATTGCAGAAACAGATTTTTCTGTCAATCTTCTGCATTGGGCCATTTACAATAAGTTACAGAATAAATATATTTATTTCCATACTATTAAGTAATTAATTGCTGCAGAGCATTTGATGTTTACATTTTTAAGAGCATTTTTGATAAAAAATGAATAACATGAAAATATATGATTGACAATCTTCAATGCTCGATTGAAAGTGGCATGAAATTAGATTTTAAAAAATTTTTTTGATTTGAAAGTACATTTAAAATAAATTAGATCCATCCATGTCGCACAGACCTATACCTCTGAAACAAATAATACATTATATGTTAAAAAAAAAAAGAAGATAGTAGGAAGGGGAAAATGAAGGGGGGAATCGGAGGGGGAGACAAACCATGAGATACTGTGGACTCTGAGAAACAAACTGAGGGTTCTAGAGGGGAGTGAGAGGATGGGTTAGCCTGGTGATGGGTATTAAAGAGGGCACGTACTGAATGGAGCACTGGGTGTTATACGCAAACAATGAATCATGGAACACTACATCAAAAAAAATAAATAAAAAAAAATAGGGGTGCCTGGGTGGCTCCGTCGTCAAGCGTCTGCTTTCCGCTCAGGTCATGATCCCGGGGTCCTGGAATCGAGGCCTGCATCGGGCTCCCTGTTCGGCGGAGAGCCTGCTTCTCCCTCTCCCACTCCCCCTGCTTGTGTTCCCTCTCTCGCTGCGTCTCTCTCTGTCAAATAAATAAAATCTTAAATAAAATAAAATAAAATAAATTAGAATAAAATTTTGAAATAATTCCATCTCAGTAGTAATTTTAAGGGCATATTCTTCTAAGAATTGAGGTCATGATAGCCTTAATTAAATTAACCATTTATGGGGGTGCCTGGGTGGTTCAGTCGTTAAGCGTTTGCCTTCGGCTCAGGTCATGATCCCAGGGTCCTGGGATTGAGCCCCGCATCGGGCTTCCTGCTCGGCGGGAAGCCTGCTTCTCCCTCTCCCACTCCCTCTGCTTGTGTTCCCTCTCTCGCTGTGTCTCTCTGTCAAATAAATAAAATCTTTAAAAAATAAAAACAAAATTAACCATTTATGTTTAAGTTCTTTTAAACATTGCTCTTGTCAATTTGAGGGGATGTTTTTCTTTGAGAAAGCCTTGGAAACAAGTAATGTGTTTGAAGTGAAATCTCAGAGTAGTAAGCTGTTATTCAACGCCTTCATAATTTGACTTAAATACTCCTTTCCAACTATTGCTTCCCCAGGGAGAGAGTGCTACTGGCTGTTCTTCAAAATACAGATGATTCTTTCCTGCGTTGTAGATTTGCTCATGCTATTTTATATCTCTAGACTCACCTTGCTTCGCAAAGTGTGGCCCTTAACACCAACAGCATTGGCATCACCTTGGAGCATTGTAGAAAAATGCAGAATTTTAGGTCCCACCCAAATCAACGGAATCAGAATCTCTGTATTAATGAGATTCCCTGGTTATTCATATGCACACTAAAAATGTAGAAGTAGGTCCAATTTTTCAGATTCTTTTTTTTTTTAAAGATTTTATTTATTTATTTGACAGAAAGAGACACAGGGAGAGAAGCACAAGCAGGGGGAGTGGGAGAAGCAGGCTTCCCGCAGAGCAGGGCTCCCCATGCGGGGCTCAATCCCAGGACCCTGGGATTATGACCTGAGCCGAAGGCAGACATTTAACTACTGAGCCACCCAGGCGCCCCCAGTTTTTGAGATTCTAATTTTTCTTCACACTCATACCTCTATCTCTTGATGTCTTCCCTGAATCCTCCAGAGAAATATGATGTCTCAAACCGGGAGGGTATTGCATTTTTAAAAATGTTGCCTTTAATTATTATTATTTGTGTACAAGCTTCTTCCTTAAGGATACTATTCATGCCTAAATCATCCCCTAAGTAAATGGATTTCATGGATCTTCCAAACATGTTTTGTTAAGTAGTTATATCCATGCTTCCCTGAACATTACAAATGGAGTACTGAATTAATGCAAACTAAATTTCTCTGAGGTAAAGAAGACAGATTATTGTCTGTAAGCTCCCTAAGCTATTATTTAATTGCTGGCATTGCTGGGTCTCAGAGTCAGAAACTTTCTGTCTTCTCCCTCTAAAATGGTGGCGGAGGGAAGGAAAGCTGAAGAAGCTCCCTACATTTTTCTGAATGGCTGAGACCCTATCCAGTTAGGCCTGCATTATCATCTCTGCTTGCATTGAGGTAGCCTGAGTGTGAACTCCTTCTTTTCTTCCTTGCTTTGTGTGACCTTTAGCAGGTATCTTAGCTAAGTCTTCGCTTCCTCATCTGTTAAATGAGGATAATGACAATACAGTAACAATACCTACTTCATAGGCTTATCATTAGGATTAAGTTATATCTGCAGAAAATTTTGCATAGTTCTTAGCATATAATGAACACTGAAATAACTATTATTGGTATTATTATTATTATTATTATTTTGTTATTTTAAATCTAGGTTGATTTAGTGTACCTAAAGGAAGCACATACAAAATTTCTTAAAATTAAATTATTTAATTTATATTTACCTTTAATAAACTGCCCCAAATCAATAGTTTTGAACTTTAAATATGGATATTTTCATGAATCTTGTCAGTAATTCAGCTAGCCACACTTATTTAAATGGTTTGCCAGGTTGCTGAGGGGCATAGGATCAAAAATTAATGTAGCAGTAAAGGCTTCCTTGCTTTTGAACAGATCAATATCTGTAAGTGAACCAGAGGCACTTACAGCTAAATATCCAGGAATAACTTAAAAATAGATTCACTGTGGTTAGATGGAGTTAGGGATCTAAGATTATGGTCTCTGCCAAAACTTAGTGATCCAAATACATATTCCTCTTCTGCTATCCTCCCTTTCTGTAATGCTTGTCAATTTCATTAGGTCTTGATATGCCTGGATGCTCAAAAGGAAATTGAAGAGTTGAGCTCTTCAATCAGTAATAGCTTTGAAAATACAAATCAAATCATAATCATTCTCTAAAGGAATCTTTTACAGAACATATGTTGTTCTGTATACATGTATGTTTGTATAAAACAACCTACACACAAATAAACGTTTTGTATAGGTGATTCTAGACATTCGTCAACCTCATTAAAGGTATAACTAAGCTGAAAAAATAGAGAAGAGCAATTTCAGAATCTAAAATTAGAACTGATCTTCTTAAATCTGCTCAAAAGTCTATGAAAATCAGATGAAAGGTAGGTCACATTTTTACTCAGATTCCAGAGTATCACTTAGTAACTCAACTGATAGGTACTCATTGAGCTCTGTTCTGTACAAGACATTATAATATGTGCTGAGATATAAACGTGAGCCAGAGAGTCCAGCCAATATGGAACATAAACTTTAAAAATAGAATTGCGTGTTGATTTACAATTATGAAGTTTCCAATCCCAAATGATATGACAGCATGTAAATGGTGACCTAATCCTTCTGTTCCAAGGCCCTGGGGCAAGGAAGAACTACCAGATTTGAGGGACTGAGAAAATGCTAATAATTGCTGGAGGACAGAGACCAAGGAAGCTAATGGTGTGGTCAAATCATTCTAGGCTATGTTGAGTGTTGCTTTTAATTCTAAAAGCAGTGGGACACCACAGAAGGATTTTAAACAGGGAAGCCCAAAGGTCATAACTAACTGCCATGTGAAAAAATAGATTAAGAAAACCTGAAAAGTGGGTGGGAGGGAGGACCTGTGAGAAGGTTACTGCAGTAGATTGAAAAATGACATAATGGTAGCTTGAACCAGTTTAGTGGCAGCAGAGATGGAGAATAGGAAGAGTAGACGGGTCTGAGAAAGAAAGATTTAAGAAGAGTAGTAGGCTTGGCTTAGAGACAGTTGGAGATTGTTAGGGGATAAGTGAGAAGGGAGGTGACTAAGATGATTCCAGGTTTCCTGCTTGAGCTGTTGCATAGATGAGAGTGATCTTTGCTAAGAAAATGAGTTTAATCTTGGGTATGTTGCCCTTGAGTTGCCCTTGGGAGATTCATGTAAAAATGTTGAGTAGGCAACTAGATACATGTTTCTGAAGCTTAGAGAACCACGAGGTAATTTTAAAATTTGAAAACTATCATTTTAAGGCAAATGAAAGGAATTACTTCTGCACTAATCATATAAACCTAGGAAACTTGTCATCTTACCTTTCTTGAAAATGTTAAAAATAGAAGTAGAATTGCTAAGGATTTAGATGCAGTGGTTTGCAAGCTTTGTTTCTCAGAGTCTTAAGGTATCATGAAGGAGCCTCAGAGCATCCTATGTACTGAGGAGGTGGCCCTTAACCTCCTTTTCATGGAAAGGAGCTCTCTTTTTTTCTACTACACAAGCTGCGATTTCAAATTATATTTTACTTTTAAAAGGATTCATTTTTTAAATTAAAAATATCTACATCTATGAATGCTAATTCTCTGATACATTAATAAAGAATAGCGAGGGATCTGAGTTCACATAGGACAACTACTCATACTTATCTTCCAGACTAAATATTGGATTGGAAGGACTGTTTGGTTCTTATGCAAAATTATTTTCATCTCTATGATATATTTGAAAGATAATTTTCAGAAACAAAAGGGCAAAAGTTGCTTCAATCCACAGTTTTATATTGTGAGTTTTGCCTTGTCACCTGAGATCAGCAACTGGCTGAACCAGTATTTCCTTTCAGCTTGCAGATTTTTACCAGTTGCTGGGAACACAGACTAGTGGTCCATTTCCAATATTTCTCTGATTGAGATGGAATAGACTGAGATATATTTTGTCTTGATAGTCACTTTTTCTGTAGTCTTATTACTAATATACTGTATATTTTATCATATCTATTGCTGTAATGTCATTTTCAGGATTAGGGAGTGGTGTTGCCCTTTTTCTTGCTATGAAGGACAAATAATTACCACACACAGAATGCCCTTGTACTACAGGAACTGAAAAGGTATAATTTCAGCTTTCTGATGCTCTTTCAGACTGACACTCAGCTGTAACAAATGTGTGCTGAGAGAAATTAACATTTTTTTCTCTCATATTTCACTACAACCCACAGGAACAAACACAGTTCCAACATTGATCATTTTAGGCCAGTGAAACGTTAAGAATCTAAGTGACAGGCTCAGAGAGAAGTTATACTGTGGAATTAAACTTTATGATCCATTTGCAAGGATTAAAACGCACTTGGCTCATCTTAGTAAGTAAATACTGCTAAATATATTTAAATATTGATCTGTTTTCAGTGGAAGGATTAAATGGATTTCAAAATGTGGAGGTTATAAATGTATGCAAAGCAGTTTCTACTGTGTTACAAATCCTGTGCCATTTCACTTTACTAGTCTGTAAATAAGTTGCTGATAACTGCAAATTCTGTTGTAAGTTGTAGCCATCATCTGTCACCAAGTTTGTATGTGGAAGACAGGGATAGATTAGTTTCTGCATAGCATCTCTCAGTGTAGATAGCTACTTCCTTTTGTGGGTGAGAAGCTTAACTACCTTGGGCCTATTCTAAGATTCACTCTGTATTTCCCTTAACAAGTGGCATGATGACGCTATAACTTCTACCTTTACTTTCAGAAATATGATGAATGATCTTAACCAATCATCATGTTTCATTTCATTTTTCAAAATAATTTGCACATGATCATATAAATATAACTTTATACAAAAAACACAAAATAAAACAGATGACAGTTGTTTTTAATCTGCCTGGAGGAAAAAAAAACTGTGTATTAATAAAAGTTTAGTATTTTCTGTACCAGAGTGCTGAGAATATTTCAGGTACTAGATGGTGAGAATTTTTGTTAGCATTTGAAGAGGGGAAAAAAAAACCAAGACTAAATTTACTGAAAGGAGAACTATGTTTATCTGGAAAAAATTTCGGTGAAAATTAGATATATTTTATAAAGTTAATTTTTCAGAAACATGAAAGCAAACTTGATGTAAGCAGTTCTATTTATAAACTAATTTTCTCTGTTATGTAGATAGTGAAATTTGGTATCAACAGCGTGTAGTGAAATTTGATATCAGCAGCGTGTAGTGAAATTTGTTACAGCTTCTTCAATTCTTACTATATATATTTTTTAATAAATACAAGTGTTACTTTAGTCTTTACCAATTCTGAGCTGGAGTAGAACTTCCAAATAAATCTGATGCAGCTTATTATAGTAGTTTAGAGAATATAATTATTTATGGCATTGGAATGTTTTGTCCAATTAAATAATTTTAAATGAGAAAATAGTTTTCTTTTTTTCTTTTCTTTTAAAAAGTATCTAAGTAATTTCTTGTTAAGAAATTAAAGTTGAGGGGCACCTGGGTGGCTCAGATGGTTAAGTGTCTGCCTTCGGCTCAGGTCATGATCCCAGGTCCTGGGATCGAGCCCCGCATCCGGCTCCCTGCTCATCAGGGAGTCTGCTTCTCCCTCTTCCTCTGCCTCTCCCCACTGCTCCTACTGTCTCTTTCTGTCTGTATCTCTCTGTCTCAAATGAATAAATAAAAAATTCTTTAAAAAAAAAAAGAAATTAAAGTTGAGGTAAGTGTTAACCAGGCTAATACAGGTATTTATTTATAAACCCTGTAAGTATTGGAAACTACTACTTAGAATACACATTTAAAATAATATAATTTAATTCTCTTCCTCCTCTTCTCTCCATTTATTTTTTGGGTTGGTTAAGGTTATTTGATAAACTTGGTCTGTGACTGAACACTGAAGTGTTCAGTGGATGGTTTATGTTCACAGTAATGAAAGATTTAGGCTTCAAACATTCTCTCAAACTGATTTCTAAATATGACAAACTGAAATGAGATTTTATTTGCATAATAAAGTAATAAGAAAGCATTTGAGTGTCATTTATTTCACTGCAACACTTTATGTCTTTGGCGTTCTATTTTAATTTTTAACACTCATGTAACATGCGGCAGTGTATATGGTCTAAATGAACATATTTCATTCTGTGCTCTTTGTAGTATGACATACTGGCATTTTCCAGAAAGGTGGTGTCACTTACCTTGTTCCCTTTAGAGAAAACGTTGTGCTTCTTCCTAAAGGAAAGGAAAGAGAATGTGAGGATAAAACAGGTAATATTTAATTGTATCACAGAACTGCAATAAATTTTATTGGGTAGCTTAAGGAAATATCTTTCATATGTGATTATATCTGTCATCTTTAATTTTAAAGTTTTATTTTTTACAATAAAATGCTTCTTAAAGGAAATCCATTCGATGCTGATTTTTGTTTTAGGAGCTACAGCTTTAAAAGTTTATTGAAATACTTAATTTTAGGAGCTACAGCTTTAAAAGTTTAATGAAATACTTAATTCTTAAACTGTATTGTGGTCAGAGATGATTACTAATAATGTAATGCTTTCATTGAGTTCCCATGTTGTAGGATTTTTGTGGAATTTGGAAGGAGAAAAAATAGAGGACAGGTTTATGAAAACCTTAAATTATTTTTGTAATTGACCACTTGGGTCATCAGTAATAGTTCTGATGTGGAACACAACCACTATGTGTGCAGTTTCACCTAGATACTTGGAAGTGTATTTGGAGACTAGTGTAATAAAGGATATTATTCTAGCTCCAGAAGACTTGGATATACTAACAGCACATAGAGAAATTAACATTCACATATAGCTGAAAAGTGAAATTTAGAGAAATAGTTACCTTTAATGTTACCCAAATATTATTAGTAATATTATTAATACTAACGTTAATATTATGAATACATTAATATTACTATTACCTTTAATAATATTTTAATTTTGTTATTTGAATTGCATAAATGCAAACCTTTATTTTCATGAAATGTATCACAATCATTTTTTAAGCCAAATGGTGAGTTTCTCGCCATTCACTTTTTTCTTTAATCAGCTTTATTGAAATATAATTTGTAAGCAGTTACATTCACCAGTTTTAATGGTGCATTATGATGATTTTTGACAAATGTATACAGTTGTATAATCACCAACATGATCTTCTCCCCTCAGCCCCTGGAAACACTGATCTGGTTTTTGTAACTGTAGTTCATTGTCTAACGTATCACTGATGCTTCTGTTTGCATTTTTAGGTTTTTTTTTTTTTCCCTTTGCTTTATTTTATTTTATTTTTAAAGATTTTATTTATTTATTTATTTGAGAGAGAGAGAGAGAGAGAAACAGCATGAGAGGGGGTAGGGTCCCAGGGAGAAGCTCAGCGGGAAGCCTGATGTGGGACTCGATCCAGGGACTCCAGGATCATGACCTGAGCCGAAGGCAGTCGCTTAACCAACTGAGCCACCCAGGCGCCCTCCTTTGCTTTATTTTTGATAGTGTTCATCACTATTAAGTTCACTGCTCTTATATTCTGCAGTATTGAATCTACTGTTAATTTTACCCAGTTCCATTGTCCACTTCTATAAGGACTTATGTAATAAAATATGCATAATTTTTCAATTGGCTATTCAAGATCAAATCCTGACTTTGATGTTTGAACTTAGAGTCTTTCATCTGCAAAATGGAAAAATAATTATGTGTGCCTCATAGGATTAAATTCAATTATCTATGTATAGCCCTTAACAGTAAATGGTAAGCTCTCAATGAGTACTAGCTGTTATTTTTATTATAACTTAGTCTTCATGACTTATTAAATGCCAATTCTTAGGTAATTAAATATGCTCATTATTTCTAGTTCTCAGCCAAGAGCATCACTTTCCTAGGAAAAAAGACTCTTGCTTCCTTCTTAACTTCTTTTCCTTACAAAGTAAGTTCAAAGGACAGTTTTTTTGAAGTCCTCTTGACAGCATCCTGCCTAGACTCCTTTTCTCACCTTCATCCATACAGTATACCTTCTCCATTGGTAGTTGAGTTGTGTGAAGAATTCCTTTCCTGGTTCTTGCTATTCCTCTTTTACATCGATTTTTACATGAGAATTAGATTTATTTATGAATTTTTCTTTGGACTGGGAGCTCATTTTATTTGTTGTATTTTCAGCACCAAACACAGTATCTTGCATAGTAGTTACTTAATATTGAAGGGCAATATACAAAATGATAAACAAGTTCTAGAAAAAACAATTAACTTTTGTATGTGTCATTTTCATGTTAGCAGTTTTATGGGCTATATCAGCTTCACACATTGATGTCCTTCCCTCTCACCTATCTTAGCTAACTGTAGAATACAAAGATTTTACCCCAGCAACTACTTGATAATACATGAAAACATGTCCTGACCAAATTCTCCAGAAGGCTTCCAGGCCTGTTTTGCCCAATGCATTTCCTTGTTTCATTATTTATTAAAATGCTACTCAGGAAGGTGAATTTGGTGAGGGTTTGCAATGCTGCACTTTTATTGGAAATCTTTGGCTGTATCTAATTTCCTTGGTGCAAGTTGTTATGTGATCTCAGCATAGTTGTCCAGGTCAGAGCACTTTTGTCCTTTTGTGGTAGTTCTAAAACTGGCCCTTGGCCAGATTATCAAGCATTATCTACAAGTAATGTGAAATTACTAGATAGCATTTCTACTGATGAGGTACTGAAACACTGATCAGGAACCCCTGGGAGCTGGCTTTCTCCTATTATTTGATTCTAGCAATAAAAAAGACAACTATGCCTCTGTGACTTTGCCTCTTTACTAAATCATTACCTTATATTTGCTTTTTATAGTAAATAGTTGGCTTCCAAATATCAAAAGCTATATGTATTAATATGGAGGTTTGTTTATTCTGGAAGAGTGTCACTTAGAGATTACAATATTTTCTTTTTGACTTTGGACCTCTAAATCAGAGGAAAGACATGCAATACTCAAAAATATATATTACTTATTAAAACAAAAGGGAATATCATTAATTTTCCACATGAGATGTTCTAGTTTTAATTAGTTATAATTTATAATAATCAATGAGTACTAGAGGGTTCCTTGCTGGCTCAGTTGGTAGAGCATGAGACTCTAGAGCATAGGGTTGTGAATTCAAGCCCTATGCTGAGCAGAGAGCTTACCTGAAAAAAAAGAAAGAAAGAAAGAAAGAAAGAGAAAAAGGGAGAGAAAAAGTAAGTACTAGGACTACATCAATATATTGATCATATAATAAACATCAACCAGGATTTGATAATCACATATTTGAAAATCACTAACAGGGAGATATACTTTTGGCATCCCAATTTGAATTAATGGACAGTCACAATTGTAAGGTAGCTTGGCATTTATTTTTAACCTCCCCGTCCCTAAAACCTTTTATTTCAAGTTTATCTCAATCACTTGTGACTAGATTTCCATGTCAGAGTGGAAGACTTAGTGTTCTGTATTAGTATTTTGAAAAGTAAAACACCCTTTAATTGTGGAAACTTCTAAGGAGCTCAACATATTCAAGGAATTAAGGCCAAATTGGGTTTAGCCATATGGATGAAGGGTAGAATTACAAGAGACCCCTATGGAAAGTTAGGCAAGAGGCAACAAATGCAGGGTCTTCTAGCTCCTGGAGAAACTTTGGATTTTTTTCTGAAGTAGAGTGGAAGCCATTGAAAAATATGAACAATAAATAGAGGAGGGGCATGAGAGGGAAATAACATTATTAGATTTACATTGAAAAAAATCTCATTGTGGATATTATTTGGCAAGTAGTTTAGAGGGAAGGAAGAATGGAGCAGGAGAAGGAGAAGAATGGAGCAGAGCAGGAGAAGCATGAGGACCAATAACTAGTCTATTGCAGTAGTCCAAGGGGAGAGAGGAAGAGGGTTTGAACTTAGGAAGAGGAAACGGAGATGGGGAGAAATGCATGGAGTTGAGATACATTTATCCATTGAATGAACATGTCTTGTTAATATATTGGATCTGAAAGATGAAGGAATGGGAAGAATCATGATGAGGTCTAGAACTCTGGCCAAAGCAGTGTATAAATGCTGAGGTCATTTACTTAAAATTGGACAAGGCAATGGGGAGAGGAATTGTTTGGGAATAGAAAGAAAGGGGGTTCTTGTGAAACCAGGGTTTGGTGTTAGCTATTAGATTTGAGAGGCTCATAATCCATCTTATTAGAGTTGTTAGGTAAGTGATTGAAAATTAGTCTAGGCTCAGGGAATAGGAACTTTGCTGCCTCTACCTTGGAAATAAAACAAATACTTAGCAAGAAAAAGGTACCTGTCCAAGCACTAAAGAGGGCAAATATTATTAGATCCAACCCTTGTGTTGAAAGACCTTACACTTTAATTGGAGAGATCAAATGCATATACACATGTTTAAATGGTCCCAGGATTGAGCCTATTCTTATGCTTATTATAAGGATTCGGTCATGTTAGCTTATGCCAGAGCAGGACAAAGGGATTATATCCTGCAAACTATCTTTGGAAGAATTTTACTCCTATGTTGAAAGGAGACCTCATAGACAATCATAGGAATAGGATTTGCCCCTTAATTTCCTGGGCATGATATTAGATGGAATGGAACTCACCTGAGCTTCAGGATACTTGACTTAAAAGCAATGAAAATATATTCTTTATAGAGAAGGATGTTATGGAATCATTCATTTGTTTTTCTGACCAACTCTAATGCATGTTTTGCAACAGAATTGAATGGAAAGGATTGGTAAAATAAAAAGAGTTATAATATTAAGGGCTTTATAGCAATCCATAAAGTCAGCATTAAGCTCCTTATGAATATAATGGGAAGGAGTACCATGAACCAGGAATTTAAAATATGGGTGGTACTGGAATAAAGCACTGGCAGAGTGATGTCCAAGTCAGCTGACATCATGAGTTTGTGGGGAGCAAGGATATTAATGGCCCTCCTGAGTAATATGTATCCACCCTATACTAGAAGAAAATTTAAAAATTTGAGAGAATGGCAAGGACCTAAAGTGCTAATATTAGTAAAGGCTACATATTTTTTTAAAAAGTTGTTGAATTATTTATATGTTAACTTTCTTACTGAACTTAGGTGACTAGTTAAAAGATAAGTATGATTTATTAATAAATCAGGAAATAATAGTGAGTAAAAAAAAGAGTAAATGCCAGAGATGGTAGTAAAAACGGATGATTTCCTGCCCCTGAGAGAGTCATCATGTTGGATTTAAATCGAAATTTAAAAAATTAGGTAATTTATGTCAAATTTGGTTAATCCTGGCCATGCCACATGCTTGCAATGATAGATAGAGGTGCAATTATGGAGTGACAATTAGTTATTATTCTTAAAACATCTTGACCAGTGCATTTGGGATATCCGAATCCTCTTCTATTGAAACTTTGCTGGGAATTTTCTAAGGAATTAATGCATAATGATTTAAAACAATGTAAAGTAATACTTTATGATGGTATATTTGGTTCTGTTGAAAACTCTATTATTTGAATTCTTTGGCCTCAATGGTCAGAATCAGAGTACAGTGATAGATCTGCATCATATATTTCAAGCTCTAAGTAGAAACCTGAATCTCAAATCATATTCCTCTATGCTTGAAAAGGACACATCCTTTAGGGCCAAGGAAAGAAGTAGAGTGGAGAATGCTTAGTATTTGCGTGATTATTTATATGCCTTCCTCTAAGGTATCAATTATTAAGTATATGTGGCCCAATTATGATGATAAAAGTCAACCCATTTAATTTTACCCTTTGGGGTAGTTGCAAGGTAGCATGGAGATGAAATGAAGAGGACTCCCTTCTCTTTGAAGCTAACTGATGGGTAGAATTTGAATATCTGAAAAAGTATTTTTGGCAAGGTAGATTGTGAGAGGAAATGTATATGAGTGTGGCAAAGCCCAGGGCAATTTTAGAGAGAGAGAGTGAATATCACAGAGAACTGTTAAGCATTTTTTCTTATCTATTCACATACAAACTACTGCAGCAGTAAAAAGATGTGCATTCCTTTTCCTGCCCTCATATGTCTTAGGAATTTAGTGAGAAGTGTTAGGGAGTGAAAGATAGTGATTAAAGTGATGTTTTAAGGCATATTGATATGCTGTCAGAACACATTTTGGACGAAGTTTGGACAAAGAAAATTCTAGAGGTAAATAAACTTGTTAGAAGACAGTGGTATTAGTTTTACTCTAAGAAGGATGATATTAACCTGCAGAGATGAAACAAAACAAAAAGATCCACAATATAGCGAAATATGCTCATTGAAATGGAGCAAAACATCAGAGTTTGATCTTTCTAGATCTCAAAGAGGCATACTATTGATAGCATAATAACTACCATTTACTAAAGGCTTCCAATGAATGCTATTACTTTATTATATATAATATATATACCACATATATATTACATATATAAAGGCACACAGAAGTTAAATAACTTGCTCAAGATCACGCAATTAGTAAACACTGAAGGTGACATTCTGCATGAATCAGCTATCATTTACAAAAAGATGAAGAGGAAAAGATGTAAAAAGGTGGAGTTGTCACAGAAAAGCAAGAGAGAAGATATATTTACCAACAGTGTATTCTTGTATCATAATTTGTGTTTAGAGACTTTCCACACTTAATTATATGGATTGCCAATGTTATAATCCTAAATCTCTGTTGTATAAGGCTTACTTGTAATAAATAAATGAGTAACTAATAATGCACTTTCAGTTTCTTAGAGTAAAGGCTTTCCACACTTAATGCAGAAATGAAAATGAGTCACTGGAGGATGGTAAATTTTAGAGATCCTTGTTATAAGGGAATTAGGCTCACTTAATCATATTTAAAAATATGTTTAAGAGTCTGACATGACATTCATTACATATAGTAGTGCTCTGTTACTGTGGAGAATAAAACAAAAGAGTAGGTTTGAGAATATGGAATGATAAATATCCCAGAGCTGTGTTAGAAACAATTCTAAATGAATAATCTAATGTGGACTTCCCTAGTCATATAGCTTACGAAGCAGAACAAAAACTTTCTTCTGCAACTTTGAGCTAGTTCAGACTAATATTTTAAAAAATTGGTGTAAAAATGGTGATAGCTATTGTCTCAACATTTGATAAGCAGACTGAAACACAAAATTGGCTATTAGCCTAAAGCCCAAGTGCTTTGTACGAAGAGGAAAACAACTAAAGCTAGCAAATTGACTTCCATTTGGGATGGGTGCCCAGAGTTCTGACTAAATTCACTTGTGGGGACTTTCAAATCTTAGGGGACATATGTTCTACTGACTTTTGGGAAATGGAGCAAAGAGAAGCAGGGCAGTTTTAACAAAACCACCCTCGGAGTTTCACTCAGCAAAACCTTCTCCAAGATACTCAGTCAGAACAAAGCATCAAATAACTTTCATAGAAACTGAAGCCATTGCTGGGAGAAGGGCAGAAAAATTCTTTCCTAATGTTGGGAATAGTGTACAACTCATTCCAAAAAACCTTTGGCTGGGGCTGAATTGCAGTAGGACAGAGTATGTGAGAAGGAGCTGACCCTTGGCTGAGTGGAAAGGTTGGGGTGGAGAGGCCTGAGGAGAAGACCGAATAGGGAAATAGAGTGAGGGACCTGGAGTCCAGAGAATCAACCCAAATGAGATAGCTTGGGAGAAGTGAGGCTGTACTGGAGGACGTGGGCAAGACTCAGAGGAGAAAGGATAAACTTGTCCCAAGGTCCAAGTTAGAGGGGAGTCCATGGTGGGGGAGTGTACAGAGCATTTCTCCCTCAGATGGGGCTTCCCTCTTCAAACAAAGAAGTGCCATTGAAACCTTGTTGCACTATGTTACAAGAAGAGAAGGAATTTGGTATAGTTCATGCTATTGAGGGGATTATAAACCAGACCTATAAGCAAATAGTTATTATATAATGCATTAAACAGAGATATTGTGCAGTGGTTAAGGGGAAGGTCTTGCCTACATTTAATTCTCCTTTCTGCCATTCCTGGCAATGTTAACCTTTAGAGATTATTTAGTCTTTAGACTTCCATTTCCATTTTCTTATAAGGGGGTGATGACATTACTGATGTTATTGGGCTGCTGTGGATCAGTGTGTCGAAGATCATCAGACATGGGGACAGGATTGAACTTAATGACGAAGAAATAAACAATGTGGAAGGCTAATGGCTTCAGCTATGTGTTTGAAATAATAGGAAAGTAGAATCACATAAATGAAATATTCATTTGATAATTGTTACCCTATTTGGGGAAACTAAACTTTTTAGAGATATAATACTATCTGATTATTTTGTCCTGGAATTTGATAAATGAATGAATTAGCATTGCTATATTTTTATGTTATGCTTTCAATCTATGAGTTCTTTTAAATAACTAAAATATCAACCACTTTGTTTATTTAAATATTTAGATAACACAAACTAAAAGAACATGAAATGAAGTGGTAATTGATATAGTTCAGTGTATCTTAGTATCTCATATGCATTTTTAAAATTAGTGTGCTAGGATAATATACACTTGTTCATTTTACTATTTTCTAAGGGAAGAATTCTAGGCACAAATTGCACTTTGATGAAAACAAAAAACAATGAATGTCAGGAATGTTTAATGCTACTTAGAATGCATGTTGCAACATACATAAGTCTGTGGACACATATCTGGAATTAAAGTAGAGTAGGACCAGGTAACTTAGGACTCAATTATTCATTTTATATATAATTTATTGAAAAATGCATGTATGGATAATGTTGGATTCACCCTGAACACTGAATGATCTGCTTGTATAACTTGTTTCTGGGCTTCTAGGACCACAGAACTATATCCCTAGCAATAGTGGTAGGTGGTTCTGGATTGTGGATATCCCCTCCTATAACTCTTCTAAAAAGACAAAGTGCATTTGTAATATATTGCCTTGGATTATCATTTTTACTCTGGGAAAACATAGTACTCTTGCTCTCCCCCCCTCTTATTTTAGAAGAAAAGGTGGAATAAAAAAAAGCAGAAAAGTCATGGCAGCAATAAGTGCTGTCTCATTACTCAGGCCTATTAGGCAAATTAATTATTTTCCTTGATGCCAATAGAAGTAAACTAATTTTTATGATTATTTTTCTTGCACATCTTATGTCTTTCCCTAATGCTCAGTTTTCTTCCATCACTAAAACCTTAAAACCTTCCAAACATCTACTCTGAGAAAATATATACTGTGAAATCAGATATGATAGAGTCTAGGGAAGCATTTAGTTGCTTAGGAAAGGTTAGTCCAAGCTTTTCTTTAGGAAATAATTTTGAGCAATTTAGAAGGTGCTATATATATGATTAATATATTTTAAATTCTTAGCAAGTATGAAAGTCAATTTATAAACATACAACAAAAAATGTAGATAATTCAAACACCAAAGTGTACAAATATTAGATATTTTAAGTTGCTATGTTTAGCAACAATAGATGTTTGCTGTAAATTAAAAATCCAGTTTACACTGAATAGATGGCATAAAATTTAAAAAATGGCTATAAATTCACTAAATAAAGCAGATTAAATATTAATATTATTTAATATACTAATAGTAAAATTAAAAGTCTTCTTTTAATAGTAAAATTAACAAATGATTTCTTCCAAATTCAAATTCACTATAGAAGCCAGTATTAATATGATCAAATTCTACTAACATATTATAAGATATGCTACAAAAATGCAAGCATTTTTGTGGCAATGCTTTTTATTTTCTTGTTTTTCAAAAAAATGTATGTAAGCCCACTGTGCATCCATGATCATACTTTAATTACTTAGAATAAGGAAAACTTTTTATTATTTAACTCGTATTTTCAACAAAACATTTGTTGCACTATAAATTATCTAAGATCGTCTAAGAAAGTTGAAATGTTTAGTAGAATGAGCTCATATATTTCTAAATATGATAAAGAGTATTGTCATGGATACCCCTTTGTTTAGTATAGACACATTTGAGTTATTTGCATATACAAAAGTTATTTATCAACTTTTTAAATAGATTAGTTATAAACATTTGCATATCTATATTGGAAATTTTCCATTTTTCAAGTTCATTTATATATTTAATAATTTTAAAACTCACATATTGATAATGTTTAAAATCTGTAAATCAACTCTTGATTTGCTTATGTGGTAAAAAAAGTTTAAACAATTTTCAACTCATTTTGATTAAAACATATTTTGTGTTTACTCTTCTAAACTTAGTGCAGAGTCAGATACACAAATAAACATCAACTGCATATTCATTTGGAACCCATGAAGGGTTATATGTAAATTAATAATAATAAGGCATTGCTGTTGCCCTCAAGGAGCTTAGAGGCAACTTAGAAATATTTTCAGTTATTTCATTACTGATATTTTGATATTTTTAAGTTGTGTTGAATACAAAGTCTTGTTTTGTACTTTCGATTTTTTTTCCATAGGATTATTCCTAAGGGTTACTAGTTTACTATGGAGTATCCAAATAAAGGATTCAATTTCCCTGAAATACTAAACTACTTATTGTGGACCTGACTTCATAAAATGGAGTAAATATGATACATTGAAAGATAGAGTTTAGTTCTTGATAGAACATGGAACTTAAAATAATTTGGGGTCAGCCTTTCTTACTGTTTATTGTAGATTGACCAACCACTCAGTGTTTTTATTTGCAGCTAATATCTCTGGGTCCGTAGATCAGTACTTAACCTCCGATGGTTTCATTGCCGTCAGTGACCTGCAGTCTCTCAGTTAGTTATAATCATCCATGGGACTAAGGTTGGCGGAACAGGTATTAAAACCTTTTCATTGGTGAGGAGAATACTTTTAGCATAGATATCTTTCAAATATGTATCCTTGATTGCAAAGAGAAGAAATCTTTACACAATTCTAATAAGCAAAATACCAGGTGGCTGTTTGATCTGTAATATCAGCATTTTGCTATTATTTTATTGCTTGTAATGTTAGGAAAATATTTAATCACTAAAGAGTATATTAAAGTTAGAAAGAATGGGATGACAAATTTAGTAGTTTTTAATACAGAATTTCCATAATATGTAGCTTTAGAATTCTATCAGTGTGAGAGAAGTGGATCACATTCTGTGCATGTTTCACTTTTTGACCTTAGGTTTTTCTGCTTTTAAGTTCTGTGAATACTATAAGTTTTTGAATTTTGTCTTTTTCAACCATATTAAATAATTAAACTTTAAGTTTATATCATGGTTTTATTGAAAGTAATTTAAAATTGTTGGTTGGTTAAATGGATCAGTCATATTGATATTGATATACAAGCAGTAATTATCTTACATTTTAGAAGAATTATAAGCAGGATACTCCAATATTATAGTTTTGGAAGTTTGATTACTTATATCATGTTTTTAATTGGTTGTAAATTTTATTTTCAGGGTTATGCTTTTATTCTGAGTGATTTTTGGTATGTTGGAAACTTGTGTTGTATTTTTTAAAATCCCCCTTTTAAATTCCTCACTGCATAATCTGCAAGACTGAAGTGCTACTATCTTTGATTTATTGTTCAGTCGTCTGTGCTCTGATGGAATTTATGGCCCCAAACCATCATGTGGAAATGAGAAATAACATTCAAATGTACATTCAGGCTCTGACCCTTTGCCCTTCATCCCAGAGGCCTATCCAAATATGGGGTGGGTTTATTGTCCCCTTCCTTGTCAATGAGAAAGTTTATCGACTAATTCAAGGATGGGTGTAAATAAAAGGGTAAAATTTCATATATGTATTTTGATCTATTTGTCTTGTTGTTAAAATTCCTATTGCTATCAAGATGAGCTAGATAATGCTTGTCAAACTTGAGGGTGCATAAGAATCACCTGGAGAGACTCCTGGCTATCACCCCGAGATTCTGATTTGGTAGGTCTAGGAGTAGGGTGCTTTAGAATTTTCATTTTGGATAAGCTCTCAGGTGTTGCTAATGCTGCCTATACAAGGACCATGTTATGAGTAGCACTGAGGTGGATAATGTTAATTAGAGATACTAGCCGAACGTTTAAAACTTTGAGGAGAATAAGGACATTTATTAATTAGGCACCTGAAAAACTTCCACATGATTGAATGTTACTAATTAACAGACTGTAAGGGTGCAAATTTGGTGGCAATTATGCTGAACATCTATTTTGTTCCATAAAATTTTTACGTTAGAATAATTCTGTGAGATTCTTAATTCCCAAAGCTCATTGAAAGAGTTTAAGCCTCAAAATGGAAACTGCTTCCATTAATGATCACTTATTAAAAAAATAATAACATACAAATTACAGGTTATTTTAAAGAGGACATTTTAAAAAATATAATTTCTGATGCATATATTAAAATTTTTGCTTAAAGTCATTGGTGATGTATTGTCAATAAAAATTACATTTAAGTAGAATGATTAACATTAAAAGCCGACTTTTAAAATTTATTTTCTAATTAATTCTTCACAGATTTTAATGATTAAAAAAAAAGTTAACTTTCTTTCAAACTAAACCAGTTGCTAGCTTATTACTGTTGTGCTATATCTTATAAATTTTCTGTTTGTGAATAAAATCTCATAAACTACCAGAGATTCAATTTTGGGTTCCAGTAATGGTAGACCTGCTTGTTGCGGATTAGCATTCCTCATAAGAACAACCAGAAAACCTGGATGCTATTTTTAAAAATAAAATGAAAATAAATTTAAAATACCCCACAGCGAACATGTGTTTGAAAGTCAAATAGTTACCAAGGTAGGGAGCACATAAAGGGTCAAGGATCCTGGAAAGAAGGGAAGCGGAGATTGGAATCCAACATTCAGCACAGATTTATTTTTCTGGTAACTACCAATTTGCAAGTGAGAGTTAACTGGTTAAGAAGCCAAGCAGAGCTTCTGATAGTTTTCTAGGGTGATGGCGTGTACCAAGGAGGAGCTGTGGTAAATACCCAAACTTTCATTTGATAACACTAAAGGGCTACATATTGGATATAGGGATCTGATAGAATTCTAAGCTGATGCCCCAATACTGGGGTCAGCAGAATTCTGAGATGGCCCTCAATCACCCATATCCATGTATCATCCCTTCCTCTTGAGTGTTGGAGGACCTCAGAATATGATAGGATATCATGCTGTGATTAGATTCAACTCTGTGACAAAGGTGAAGGGATTTTGCAGATTATTTTGAGTTAATCACAAAGGAGGTTATCATAGGTAAGCTGACTAATTAGGTAATTTCTTAAAAGAGTGACTGGGCTCTTTCTAATAAGAGAGATTCTCTTACTGGCCTTGCAATACTAAGCAACTATTGTATGAGAGGGCCCTGTGGTCTCTAGAAGTTGAGAGTAGCCCCTGGCTGACAGCCAGCAAAGAAACAGAGACCTCATTCCTATAACTGCAGGGAACTGGAGTTTGTCAACAATCATGTGAGCTTACTACAGAAAGGAACATGGCCTGGCCAACACCTTGATTTCAGCCTCATGAGACCCTGAACAGATGGCATAGCCAAGCTGTGCTTGGGCTCCTGACCCATGGAAACTGTGAGAATCCTCAGTAGTACTAATGAAAGGTTTTGGTTGGGAAACTTGAATAGTTCCTTTCATTTCTAAACATTATATTCCCAGATTGTGTTAGTATCATATTCTGAATCGAGTGTTTTAGAATTGACTCTGTATGACTTGTTCTTTGTTTCATTGAAAAGGATTTTATGTAACTAGGAAAAGCGCTGCAAGGATATTCACCAAATTCTTAATATTTAATGTTTAGTAGCTACAGTAGGATTAGGAGTTGGTGGATGGGAGTAAGAGAAGGGAACTTTAATATTTTCTTTATGCACTTATATACTTTTGATTTTTTTTGTGTGTGGAAAGAATGCTTACTCTTCACTCTCTTGCACCCTGATATCAACTTTGATCTAATAGTACAATGCACCAGGGTCAAAAATTATTTCCATGTACAGTCTTGAGGAAGTCCATTACCAACTATAGCCTCATCTAAACTTACTGCTAGTGGGGAATCCTTTCTATATTCAGTGAAAAAATAGACTGCTCATGTACCCACTCCTTCCTGATATCTACTACTTCCTTGGTGCTTCCCAATTACACCCATGTTCTTCAAATTTTGGTCTCTGGATGTCCAACCTCAGTTTATAACTTACTTCATTACGCTTTACTAGAATCTCATTATAGTTGGTAGGGTCATCCAAAATCTTTCTCTCTCTCAAGACAGGGAATCAAATCAGATCATTCAGCTTTCCTTTAAGGGCATTTGGGGTATCCATTATCTCACAACTTAATATCACATTCTTTTCCTATCTGACCTTATAATGATTTCTTCCTATTTGGGGTCAATTTTCTAGTTGCTTTTACTGCAACTTTTTATCTTTCTGACAGTTCTCTATATCTATCTGACTCTAAATATACCAATAGAAAAACATATAATTTCCTTTTATTGACATATATATGAAATAGAAAATAAAAACAAAACAGAACATGTGCTATCTACAGATAAATATGTATCCAATCTTTATAGATAAATATCCACTTAACAGAGGAAACAAGGCCTTATACATGTCAGCACAAGAAATAAAGGAAACTGATAGTTACAGCTTTTCCAAAATCAGAGTTTGAAGTACTTCAGTTCTTTAATATTTGCTACAGTAACTTAAAATATAAATTTTTGCCACTAGAATAAATCTAGTTTAGCAGATTTAAGCAGTTTTAGTTTTAGGTCATGAGTGGAGAGTATGAGAAAAAATAAAATAAAACTAGTTACTTCCTGATACTAGATAAGACAAAGGCAGGGCTTCATTGATGAATTTTCAAGAAAATTCTTTTGCAGAAGTAGATGTTTCTGATCGATAAATACGATTCCATATCATTTATGTCAATAAGAGGTGTCTGGTACATTGTGGCTGGTGAATCACCACGTCTTCTTTTCCTTAGCCATCTCTCTTGCGGTTTTCCAGCATTTCTTTGGGAGAAAACACAGCTCGCCATGAGCAACTTTTCTTCTATTTTTCTGGATTTTAAAAACTATTTTTCCTTTTTTCCCTTGGAAATATGTATTACCGATTACACTGCCTTCTCTTACACTGGGTACTCTAAGGCTTGGAGGAAATGAACAAAAGCTTAAATTTAAAAAAGACAGTATCTAATGGGAGGATTTTATTTTCAGATATTTTGAATGTTCTAGTTGTAATCAATTTTTTCCTCCAATATTTAGCCTGTTAGTGCCCTGATTTTGTACTCTCCTACCTGAAAAAGAAATCCTATATTATTTCTTTAAATTTTTAAATCTCTGTAGTCCCCTAACATTTTATATAACAAAAAACAATTACCTATAAGCAATTGAATGTTGATGTGAAAATCTGAAGGTTTAGGTGCCGTGGCCAACAGAGGTGCCAGCCAAAATGAAACTAATCAGTATCTGCTTGTTCTAGGCAATTTACCAGCACAGATGATGGTAGCAAATTAGATTATTCTTTGGCTTAATATATGTATATTAATGATGCATAATTATATGTGTTCCACTCTGGGCAAACACCTGACCAAATGACATGGACCATTTTAGAAACATGTGCCCTTGATTGATAAGGGTGTGGGAATACTTAATATTATAACTGTGAGTTAGTTTAATACATTCTAAATGATTTTAGATGGCTCCCTCTCTGTTTACTATGAGAGGTTGATCTTACTTTTCAGAATTGGAAGTTGGGACAAAGTGAACAAAAGGGAAGTTCAGTGTGTTTGTTGAGTATAAAATTAGAGTATTGGATCAGTCATTTATAAGTATGGAGGCAATTTTTACAGATTCAATTTTCAAAACTTTAGTTTTGACGATTAGCCTCCTCGAAAGAGATTGGGCAGATTTTCTTTGGGTCAGACCCTTAAATCGACAAATCAAGCCAGCCAGATACTTTGAATGGCTTATATGAAACAACCAGAAAACTGAGTAACAATAATACTTTTTACTTCTAAATGATAAGCAATCAACATTTGGATGCTAAAAGGTGTGATGTAGATGCTCATTATTGAAAGGAAAGTGCTGTTAGTCAAGGGGAAGTTTTTCTTAAGATGTGGGAGCTTAAGAAGGAAGTATATGGAATTAATAAGAATTTTCTGAGAGTGTGGGTAGGAAAGAGAGTACAAGCAGAGACTTGGAGAAGGTGTAACATATGTGAGCAGAAAGGAGCTTACTCTTCCCGGCAGGATTATCATATAGATACAAAGATTATTGAGGAATCCATGATCTTGGGCAGAACAAAGAACAGTATATCCATAGGTAGCTTGATACCCCAAGAAGAACACTGGACTAGGAATCTAGGGACCTTCTTTTTTCATCTACAAAATGGAAGTTGTTGATTCTGCTTATTCTGACAAATATGAAATTTGTGAGTGTATTTTATTTTTTATTTTTTGGTTTTTTTTTGAATTTTTTTATTTTATTATGTTATGTTAATCACCATACATTACATCATTAGTTTTTGATGTAGTGTATTTTAAATTGTAAGTTATTAAATGTTATAATTGCTATTAAGTGTATATTAACTATAAAGTGAAATTATATCCACATATACTTTTCACTTATCCATATGTGTAGGAATGGGGAGTATGAAAGTACTAGCTTTGGAGCCATACTATATTCATTGGTTTTTAAAAAACTATCAAAAGCCATTCTCTTATTAAATAAACGATTGCTGTGACATTACAATATAAACTAAAGAACTCTGTCTTTGGAAATTACTCAACAGGTACACTACTTTAGTCCTTATTTAAAATTTTGTTATTTATAAATCACTAAGGTATTATTTATAATAGTAACATTCAGAAATCTACATAGTTTCCAAGTAACTTGGGAAGTCTGTAACGTCCAGTTTTTTTATTGCCTGAACACACAAAAATTAATTTGCCCTAGTTGATGGACAAAAATATTCAGATTTCTCTGTCAAACATGAGCAAAACCTCAGCCCTTCTCTGAAATACAGAGTTAACTTTTCTTCTCTAAATAAATAACTATTTTTATTATATTTGAAATGTGTTCTATTTATATCTTACCACTGCAACTTGACATGCACATTGTGGACTTTATTTTGGTTCTTGATATGGAAGATATTTGGCATTACATTATATCACTAACTTCTGAAGTGCTGAAATGAACCTTAGTTATAATAACTATTGTCTTTAAACTCTTATTTATATTTTCAGTACACATGAAAATAAAGTTCTTTGTTGACATTTGTCACTGTATATTGCTGGCTTTTGTGCCCCCAAAAGTTCGTTTTTTATTAGTGTACCTTTAATCCACTTTAATCTTCATTGCAGTACAAGGGAGTAAGCAGGTCAGATTTCATTCTCTTCATTTTGCAACTGAGGAAACTGATAATCAAAGAAATTAAGTAATTTGAGGAAACTAATAATCAGAGAAATTAAGTGATTTGAGGAAACTGATAATCAGAGAAATCAAGTGATCTAAGATCGTCATATATATATATACTAAGTGGAAAAGCTGGAATCAGCCTCAGGTCCTCTGATGTCATGTCTGGTGACCTTTGCTATAGCTCTCTAATTTGTTTTAATGAAATTTGAATGATTTTTAGAGAATCAGATACCCATGTAGTCAAACAGAAGAGCAAACAATGTATGCAGACATATAATTATTTTTGTTAGCAATATCTGTTATTCCTATCTATTTTTATATTTGGATATTCAAGGGTAAAAACAACCTAAGAATTTTTCTTTTTGAAATATCAGATGGTATATTCTCAGCTATTAATTCATAAACCTAGTAAATATATGAGTGAAAAAATATTTTACATTTTTACTTATTTTGCTGTTATTACATTGTTATTTATTGTTTGGGATTTATTCTCTCCTATATACTGTCACTCACAACCATGTGAGAAGGAACTGTGTTCTAAAATGTAATTCTGTCAGACTCTCCTCAGCAGCCCGGACACAGCTGATTAGCCATACCTTATGCAAGCTAGGTCAATCAGATTCTCTCAGATGTTTGGAATTGGGTTTCATACAAATTCATCTCTGTGGTCACTCAAACTAAGATGATATAAACTTGGGATGAAAGGGTTCTCTACACATTGGCCTATGTGTATAGAAATCAGAGAAAGCCAAACCAGAGGGGAGAGGAGGAGAAGGGGAGATTGTAGGAAACAGATGTGTGAAGAGCAGGATCAAGAGATTAGGTATCTTCCGGGAAATAGAGATCCAAGTCACAGCCATCTTTTTATTCCCTGATTTTAGTTCCCAGAATCATGATTACACCTCCCTGTTCTTTCTTGGCTTCCTTGAGGTCCACTCATATTGTTTTCTTCATTTATTTTGCTTCATTTTTACACCTTAAGAACTTTGACTAAAACATAAATTAAATCAAAGCTTTACCACTCTCATGCTTTGAAATCAAATGGATTGTTTAGATTTTTAAACATTTTAATTTCATTTAACATATTGTTTTGCTATAGGAATAATAATTTTGTTTGTCATATTTTAAAAAATGCACACATGTTTAACAAAAATAAAATAAAATTTACCTCTAATCCCACCATCTGGAAGTAGCTTCTGTTAATGTTTTGATATATTTTCTGGTAATCTTCTGGATATGCCAGCGTGCATGCCCACAAACCCACACACACACACACACACACACACACACACACACTCTTAATGAACCATGATCAGCAGTCTATATGGTTTTATATTCTATTATTTTTATTTAACAAAATGATTTTTGGAGATATTTTTTATTTACTACAATATCATTTAACCATTTTCCTATTTATAATCATTCTGTTTTTAACTTACACAATATTAATTGTAGGCTTATTGTAGCTTTGATTCTTTTTATTCCTTCTTTCATTCAACAAATCTTTATTAAGTGTCTCCTATGTAGCAAACACGTGTTGATGCAATAAGATGTATTTGCTTACTTTGAGGAGATTAGAACCTTAATGTGAAAGAGATTTGTAAGCCAATACATTCTTCAAATTCAGGTCAGTCAATTCTTTGAGGAAAGGGGTTGAAAATGCTTCTTGGGGCAGCTGGGTGGCTCAATCAGTTGAGCTTCCAGCTCTTGATCTCAGCCTAGGTCTTGATTCAGGGTCCTGAGTTAAAGCCCCACGTTGGGATACATGCTGGGTGTAAAACAAACAAACAAAAAACAAAAACAAAACAAAAAAATGCTTCTTAGGGAGAACCTGGGTCTTGAACTGAGTCTTGACATATGAATAAATGACTGGAGAGGAGAGTACATATGAAGCAATAAGAGATAAATTAGAAGGGTAAGCAGGACCCAGATCATGGTAGAGGGAAGCTTGTTGCCATTATATAAGCAATGGATAAAACTGAAAGTTTTAAGGTGGGGTGGGGGCTTGGTAGATTTGCATTTTCAGTTGATTGTTTTACAGCAGAAGATGGATTGCTTGAGTGTAAAACTAGGGGCTGGAAGTCCAAAACTAGAGTGCCAACATGACCAGTTCTGGTGAGAGCTCTTCTCCTGGCTTGCAGATAACAGCCTTGTCTCTGTGTCCTCACGTGGTGGAGTGAGAACAAGTGATCTCTCCCTCTCTCCTCTTCTTATAAGGACAGAGTCCCATCGGATTAGGGTCCAACTTTTATGACCTCATTTAATCTTAATTAGCTCCCAAAGACCCTATCTCCAGATTCTAATCACCTTGGGGGCTAGGGCTTCAGCATATAAATTTTGGTAGGATACAAGTCAGTCCATAGGAACTAGATGTAAATCTGGAACTTAAGTGACATCTTGGAGCTGGAGATAGAGTTGAGTATGCCTCATTATGAGAATAGATGAGTAAGCCCAGGTGGGCATCTAGAGTAAGAAAGGAAAAGAGTGAAGAACTCTAACATTTATGTTGCATTCAGAAGAGGAGATAGCAAGGGAGACTGAAAAGGAAAGGTCAGTTAGAGGACAAGAAGAAGGCAGGATGTCTCTGAATTTAAAAAAGTAAAGAGTTTAATATAGAGCTGAAAATTCAACAGCATCAAACAATATGTAGAAGTCAAAGAAAATGAGTCAGAAACTATTTTACCTATCTAAACAAATCTTTAGCTCTTGGCAGTATATAGTAGTGGTGACATTCACCCATTCCCCACTTCTTCCTTGTTCCTAGTTTGTCTTTGGCTACTTCATTTGTCCTATTTTACCACAATTCTCTGTCACATTTCTTGTAACGAGCAATGATAATGGCATAGCGTTAGACTGTCAACTATATAGAAGCTGTGCTTGGTATCTATTCCTCTATTGTAAGCTGATTACAATTTTTAATGTTTTATCTTAAAAAAAAATGATCCTTGATTAGAGGTTGCCTGGGATTATCAGGGACAGAGTGTTGAATAGACAGAACATATCTAATTGGAGAAAAATTGTCACAAGTGAGTCCTCCTTTAGATGTCAAACCATGCTGGTTCTCTATTTGGAGTCATTTGAGTGATATGTGACATTTATAATGCAGAAGACATGAGCTTAGAACTGTTCAAGCATAACCTTTCCTGGGAGAAATAAAAATTTTTTAAAGAGCTGCTTTTTTTCAGAAGGAAAGATATTGAGACCTAATGTTTAGAAAACTCAACATTACCATTGTTAAGAAAAAAACTATTAGGAAAAGATGAACAAAATAAGTTCTGTATAATATCTAGAAATATTATGGGAGAATAAATAGAGACTGGGAATATATCTCCAGATATTTACACAGAACAGTTTCATGGCAAAGGCATTTCCATAAACTTAAATTTAACGTTATTTTAAATTAAGAACAACATGAAATGAAACAGAATACTTGTTGTAAAATGTAGTTTTTGACATGTTATTACATATTATATGTCAAAATATTTGTGGGGGCACCCAGTGGCTCAGTTGGTTGAGCATCTAACTCCTGATGTGGGTTTAGGCCATGATCTCAGGGTCATGGGCTCAAGCCCTGTGTTGGGTTCTGTGCTCAGCACAAAGTCTGCTTGAGATTCTCTTTGCCTGTCCCCCCACTCTCTCTCCCCTTCTCTAAATAAATAAATACAATCTTTTAAAAAATATTTGTGAATGAAAAAGATATTACATAATATCCTTCTTTGGTAAACTTTTCCTAAGAAAAATATAAAATTGGGGGTTTTGTCATCAGAAATGAACCTTGGTCTTCACATGGTAGCAGCTCCATCTCTAGAGCAAAGAAGGATAGTAAACTTTTAGGTAACGCTGAACCTTCTTGCATGCAAGGGCATTTATGATACTGACAGTGACATGAATTTAAGGAAATATTGACATTGTCCTAAATAATAATTATGGATTTTTAAAATTATTTCATTGCGGGCAAAATCAGAAGTTTTATAAGGTCACAGTATATTATAGTTTATTATTTTGCCTGTGCTATTTTGCTAGGGAAATAAATTTGATTAGTCTGATAAATTTATTCTTCACAAGGGCATGATGTTTTTTTTTTTTTTTACTCGATAGCGTGTAATTTTATTAGAGCTCACATATTGATTTTTTGTTTTATGATTTGCATCAGTATATTCCCAAGCATGAAGTTTTAGATAAGTATCCCTATCATTTGAGGATTATTTTTTCATTTACCTCCTTCTATAAATATATATTTTTTAAAAAGGCAACATAATTGCCCATTTCCAATCTCCTAACCTCTTAAAATAGTCCATGTGTTAAAATAAATAATAGATAACTTTTCTGTGATTATTTTAGCCAATTCTTTAGGGTAATTGAGGCTTTGCTAGAATACATAAAATTTATTTATTATTTAACCTGACATATCTTTATTAGAATTTGCTTATACTTCAGTCTGAGCTTTCAATTCTGCTACATTTTGTGGGACATAATCATGCCTTCATAAAGGAATATGATACAACATATAGGTTAATAACTAACAGGAGACTTCTACTTTCTGCTTGGCCTATAGAAAGCTGGAAAGAGCATCATTCTCACCTTTAAAACAATCACAACAACAACAAAAATAAAACAATAACAAGAAAAATCTGGACAATCTGAAAATCCACAATTTTTCTTGAACTCATCAGAGAGCTGAGGTCATAGGGCAGGCAGCTAACCAGAAATTTAAGACAGGACATGAGCACTTGTTTGCCTGGGAAAAATGCCACCAGTCAGTGGTAATGTATGATATCCCTTATATGTGGAATTTAGAAAAGCCAAACTCAGAAAAACAGCAAAATGGTAGTTACCAGGGGATGGGGCGGGGGGGGGGGGATAGGAGAGATGTTATTTAAATGTACTGATTTGCAATGAGTTGTAAATAAATCCTAAGGATCTAATGCACAGTACAGTTAATATAAACAATTATATAATAATCATCAGACTTGCTGACAGACTAGATCTTAATTATTCCAACCACTAAAAGAAATGATAATTAGTGATGTGATAGAAGTGCTAATTATTGTTGCAATGGCAATCATTACAATATATAAATGTATCAAATCAATGTTTATACCTTAAATTTATACAATGTTATATGTCAGATATTCTTCAATAAAAATAAATTTAAAAGGGAATTTAGCTAAACTGGTTATCTAATTTATAAGGCAAAGTGGGCTAGAAAAAGAATATAGTATCCCCAGGGACTGCAGATATAAGGGAAATTTGCATTTACATGCAGGCTTTTCTTCCTGGACCTCAATGGATGCATATACACACATACACACACACAAATTGGTTAGGTCCTCAGAAAGCATCTCCTCTAATACAGGGTTATTTTAGGATACAGCAACCACTTCAGTAAAGGCAGAAAACACCATCTGGATCCTCTCCTTTTTCTTCATAGAAGAAAAACCTTAAACTGCTGGAGGAAGGATAATAAAGCATGACTTTTAGGGTCCCCCACTGAAGCTGGAGGAAGGTAGCGGAAAAATACCGTCTTTCTCTAGAGAAAAGGCAAGAAAACCTCCTAGTCCTAGAACAACAGCTGGAGGAAGAGGCTGGAGTGCTGAAAAGGCCGCATCTCTAGACACAGGGACACAGAGTTAGTTAAGACTGAAGGTTAATCAGAGCTACAGAACACTCACCATACTTAGCCTGCACCAATCAGGCTAACACCCTTCAAATAACAAGTGACAGTCGAATACTGCTGGGTTAGTGAAAGAGTGGGCAGAGAGACTTTCTTTGAGGCACAGAACAAAGGGAAGACCTAAAGTTGAGGGTGGAGAGGCTTGAGGGAAAACTCTATCCAACTAGTCCCTATCCTAAACACAAGATAATTCCAGAGGAATTTGAAGCCTGTGGTATAGAGAGCAACCTTGGTTTTAGCAAATCCCAAACCTAGTTCAACTGCTGGATAGATTGATTCAAACCCAGCACTAGCGAAAGGATAGTCACTCTCGTTTAAATTCATAAAAACTATTTATTCAGTCTCTAATATCCTACATAAGATGCTTAGCTTCAAACAAAATCTATGAGCTACAGAAAATGGCACAATAAAGTGGACATACTGCCGGATTAAAAAAAAAAATCAACAGAACCAAAGATATGACCCAGATAATAGAACTACCAGACAGAAAATTTAAAATAACTATTGTTATTTTAAAAAGTCTAATGTAAAAAGTGAAAAATATGCATATTACATAGGTAATTTTAGCAGAGCTAGAGACCATAAGAATCAAACAGAAATGTTAGTAATGAAAAACACTGTAAGGAAAATGAAGAAAGCCTTTGATGGGCTCATCAGTATGCTTGTTACAGCTAAGGAAAGAATTTTTATACTTGAATGTAGGTCCACAGAAATAAAATTACTCAGACTGAAAAACAAAGAGAAAAAAGTCTAAAAATGTGGAAAAATCAGAACACATCAAGAGTTATGGTACAAGGACGCCTGAGTGGCTCAGTCGGTTAGGTGTCTGCCTTCGGCTCAGCTCATGATCCAGGGTTCAGGGATCGAGTCCCACATCGGGCTCCCTGCTCTGCTGGGAGCCTGCTTCTCCCTCTGCCTGCCACTTGCCCTGCTGTTCACGCTCTCTCTCTGACAAGTAAATAAATAAAATCTTAAAAAAAAAAAAGATCAATACAATATCAAATAGTGTATTTGTAATCACAGAAGAAGCAGTTTTACACATGTGTAATTATAATTCCAGATGAAGACAAAAGAACAGACTAAAGAAATATTTGAGGAAATAATGGTAAAGAATTTTCAAAAATTAATCAGAAAACATTGAAAATTTAATGAGAAGAAATCAGTGAGGAAAAGATCAAAGCACAGATTGAAGAAGTTCAGAGAACCAATTAATACACACAAACACACATACAAGGCAAATCACATTCAAACTAATAAAAACCAAAGACAAAAAGAAAGTCTTGAAAGCATCCAGAGGAAAAGACATCACATATAGCAGACTTCTCATCAGAAACTATGCAAGCCAGAAGACATAGGATGACATCTTTAAAATGCCTAAAGAAAACAATTGTCAACTGAAATTTGATACCCACTGAAATTTACCGTAATAAAGGAGAAAGAAAAGTTTTCTTTGACAAACAAAAATGAAGAGAATTCATTGTCATCAGACTGCCCTATAAAATGTGTTTAAAGGAGTTCTATTATGATATGGAATATGATACCAGATAAAACTTGGATATAGAGAAAGAAATAAAGGGCACTGAAAATGAAATGAGTGAAGGTAGAAATTAAATTCACTTTTCTCTTATTTTTAATGACTGAAGGATAACTGATCATCTAGAGAAAGTTAGTAGACTTCAAATATGGCATATTAACAGGATTAAAAAGGGACATTAAATAATGATAAAGAGGTCAATTTTCCAAGAAGAGGTAATGATCCAAAATATGCATGTCCTTAATAACATTGATTCAAAATATAAGACAAAAATGAACAGAATTGAAAGGATAAATAGATAAACCCACAATTATAATTGAAGACTGCAATATTCCTCTTTCAATAATTAATAAAACAACTGGAAGGATAATAAATAAGGTTATAAGGACCTGAGCATCTTAACCAATTTTGATGAAATTGACATTTATGTAACAGTCCAAACAACAATAGTAGAATAGAATGCACATTTTTTTGAAGTGCACATGGAACATTCACCATGATAAGACCATATTCTAGGACATAAAATAAACCTTAATAAATTCAAAAGAATAAAAATCATAGAAAGCATGTTCTCGGAACATAAATAGTTAAAACAGAAAAATATATCTGAAAAATTCTCAAATATTTGGCAATTAAGAACACTAATAATCCACAGAAGAAGTTTCAAAAGGAATTTAAAATATTTTTAATATTGAAAATATGAAATGATAACATTTGTGGAATAGAACTAATACAACTCTTAGTGGAAAAGTCATAGCACTAGAGGCTTATATTAGAAAAGAAGAAAAGACATAAATCAGTAATCGAATTTTCTACCTTAAGGTACTCTAAACAGAAGAGCATATTAAATCTATGAGAAGCAGAAGAAAATAATAAAGATAAGAGCACCAATAATGAAATTTAGAACAATAATAGAGAATAATAATAAATATAGAGAAATTAATTAAGCTAAAAGCTGGTGTTTGGGAAAAAAAAAAAGCAGCATTGAATTTGACAAACCTCTACCCGGACTAACCAAGAAGGAATCAAAAGAGAGATAGATGGAAGAAACTGTCAAAATTGGAAATGAAAGGGCGTATCACTACATACCTCACAATGTTAAAAAAGATTTTAAAGGTTATTATATACTATTGTATACCATATATTCAAAAATTTAGATAAGATAAACCAATTCCTTAAAAGACATAAAATACCAGATTTAACTCATGAAAACATAGATTACATGTATAGTAGTATCTGTAGTTAAAAACCATTTAACAAGGAAAAATTCCAGGCTCAGATGGATTAACTTGTAAATTCTATTAAACATTTAAGGAAGAAATAATACAAATTCTACCCAGTTTTCCAGAAAATGGAAGGAACCTCTCAATTCATTTTATGAAGCCAGGATTTATCGAATACCAAAACCAAATGTAAACATCATCGAACAAACAAACGAAAAAACAAAACAAAAACAAAAACAAAAGAAAACTACCAACCAATAGGTAGTAATAGATACTGAAGTCTTCAACAAAATTTTAGGAAAAAAAAGTCCAACAATATATTAAAAGGAAATTATATCATTAACAAGTGGGTTTATCTAGATTACCCCAAGTTTGTTTAACATTTGAAAATCAAGCAATGTAATACACCATATTAATAGAGTAAAGAAGATAATCTATATGTCGTCTCAATAGATGCAGAAAAAGCATCTGATGAAGATTAACATCCATTCATGATAAATCTTTCAAAATATTATAAATAGATAATTCCTTAGTGTGAAAAAGACATCTATTAAAATAACCAGCATTGTATTTATTAATGAAAGACTAAATGCTTTTCCCCTAAGATTAGTAACAAAGTAGGTGAATATACAATTGATTTTTTTTTTTACATTGACCTTGTAGCCTGCAACCTTTATAAATTCACTTTGTAATTCTAGGAGTTGTTTTATAGATTGTTCAGTGTTTTCTACATAGAAAACAATGTTATCTGAATAGGTCTTGGGGGTGGGGGAAGATAGAGTCCCTAACTAGACCTACACTAATGGAGAAAGATCATCTTTTCAATAAATGGTGCTGGAAACTTTTGCACAACTACATGTAAAAAAAACAAAACAAACGTTGATCCATATATGATACCTTATACAAAAATTTGCTCAAGATAATTATAGGCCTAAATGTAAAACATAAAACTGTATAATGCCAAGAAATCATACGAGAAAATCTTTGTGTCTTGGATAAGACTAAGAATTCTTAGATATGATACCAAAGTCATGATCTGTAAGAGAAAATATTAATATATTTAACTTTATCAAAATAAATTTTTGCTCTGTGGAAGACTCTGTTAAGACAATGGAGACAAGCCACAAATTGGGAGAATATATTTCCAAATCATTTAGTTAACAAAGGATTTGTGTCCAGGATATATGAAGAATTCCTACAAATTAATAATAAGAAAACCTATCCAATTAAAACAAATGAGTAAAAGATGAACAAGCTCTTCACTAAAGAATATATATGGATGATAGGGGCGCCTGGGTGGCTCAGTCGTTAAGCGTCTGCCTTCGGCTCAGGTCATGATCCCGGGGTCCTAGGATCGAGCCCCGCATCGGGCTCCCTGCCCCGCGGGAAGCCTGCTTCTCCCTCTCCCACTCCCCCTGCTTGTGTTCCTTCTCTCGCTGTGTCTCTCGCTGTCAAATAAATAAATAAATAAATCTTTAAAAAAAAAAAAAAAAAAAAAGAAAGAATATATATGGATGATAAATAATCACATGAAAAGATGCTCAACCTCATTAATCATAAAGGAAATGCAAATTAAAAATACAATAAATATCAGTACACACCTTTTATTATAGTTCAAAAAAAGGAAAAAACTGACAATAATGGATGCTAAAGAGGATATGGAACAATTGGTCAATATGGAACAATTCTCACAGTGCTTGTCAGAATGTAAAATGGTCCGGTCACTTTGGAAAACAGTTTGTCAGTTTCTTATCAAGTTCAACATACAATTACTGTATAACCCAGCAGTTGCATTAATAGGTATATACATGGGGAAATAAAAATTTATGTTTATACAAAATCTTGTACATAATTGTTTTTAGCAGCTTTATTCGTAACCACCAAAAAATGGAAATGATCAAGATGCCCTTCCACCAGTGGATGGATAAACAGACTAATGGAACCGTACAGTGGACACTCAGCCCTGAAAGGGAATAAATATTGATATACACAAAAACATAGATGAATTACAAATATATTTTGCTAAGTGAAAGAAGGCAAACAAAAAAGACTACATGCTGTGATTCCATTTATGTGATATTTTAGAAATGGCCAAAAAATAAATTTTCAGAATAAAATTAGTGTCAGTAGGTGAAGTTTCCCTTGGTTTGCTTACTGTTCATCATTTCTCTATTCCCACTATTCAGTGGTGTGTGTGTGTGTGGTAATTTTAGTAGTAAGTATTTTACATTAAAACATTATTTGCCATAGAAATGAATGCGAACAGCCTGTAGCTTAATTCTTTTCACTTGATATGATGGTCATTTGGAAGTCAAATGGACACTAGGATTTAGTATAATCTAGAACTTTAGCCCTATAACTAGGTTATATTTTGTCTACACTGGTTAATGTCACTGCAAATTGTTTCTCCATCACTGAATTACAAATAGGAGTAGTAAGAACATTTTTTTAAAAATATTTATTTATTTATTTTGGAGAGAGAGAGCAGGAGCGGGGAAGGGCAGAGGGAGAGAGAGAAAGAGAATCTCAGGTGACTCCCCTCTGAGCATGGAGCCCAGAGATGGGGCCCTATCTCACTCCTGAGATCATGACCTGAGTAGAAACCAAGAGTCCAACACTTAACTGACTGAGCCACCCAGGCACCCTAGGAGTAGTAAGAAAATTAACAGATGTCTGGCATGCTATTATTAAACAGTAATTTCCTTAAAGTAGAAAACTCTCAAATTGGAGTGGTTTAAACTATTAATTGATGTTTAAGTTTAAACAGTATGTTAGATCCATGAAGGCAGACATGCTTTGATCACTGTGTTATTTATTAATGCCTAGAGCAATGACTGGAACATAATACATATCTGATAATATTTGTTGGATAATTTGTTGAATAAATGAATCTGTAATGAGAACACAGCGTAACTAAATATAACAAAACCATTTTTCTAAGATACGTTTTAGCAAAATCTAGAGTATATATACCTTAAACATGTTTGGGGATTTTAGCATTACTATATTACAGATATGGGTTGAACACTTATTCACATCTGGGGAGGGAAAAATGAAGAACAAATAATCCCCTTGAGGTGAAGTCTTATTCCATGCCTAATATCGAAGATACCTAGTAAGTCTTCACTGTTGACAGATTTATAAACCTGACTTTCTATTATTTACTAATTTTTTGATGATTTCTTTGTTCTAGTGTTTTTAACTTATCCATAATAAGAGCTGTTTGGTTATTTCTCCTCAATATACATATAAATTTATCTATTCTGAGAATTATTTATTAAGACAAATGGAATTTTTGTGCCACCTTGAATACCATTTGTCGGCTATTAGTGTGCAATTGAAGAAAGACTGCTATCACAACATGACTTCCTTAGAGGCCTTCTTTAGTCATAAAGTGATAATATTTTATATTATAGCCCTTTTGTTTAAATTTATGTATACCTGAAATAGCAAAATTGATCCCTTGATATACCTGATATATTCTAATTGTCTTGAATGGGAGCCACAGATTCTGAATTGTAGATACCATCACAGTAAATGCGATTTAACTTATGCAAAATTTATACAATGATGACAAACAAAAGCTTCTGAGAGAATCATTGTTTTACCACAAAGCAGTTTATACATCTCAGACTCAGTTCCTAAAGTGTAAATTAGCCTGGACTTAGCATTAGTTCATTTGATGCACACAAGTAATGGTGAGAAAATGTTCTTCGTGGCCCACGGGTGGCATATGGGTGTGAATGTGTGTCTGTGTGTATACATACACACAACTTTTTCCACATACTTTCTTCTTTTAACGAAAACTTCTTTTTTCACTTTCCTTCACACCATCATGTGTTGTTACTTTGACCTCCATGGACAAAGGGAAGCTGCCCTCTATTCCAATGAAGGGCTGAAGAAAATACTGTAAGCTTCTAGGAAAAGTCTGAGGATGGTCTGCAAACTTGGCTGGACATTGGAAACACTTGTGGAGTTTTTTTTAAAAAGTACTGATGCCTTGGATCTAGCCTCAGGGCTTCTGATTTAAAATGTATTGTGGGTAGACTGAATATTAGGATTAAAGAAACAAACAAAACCAAAAAAACAAACAAAACCCCGACTCCCTGGATGATCTTAATGTGCAGGGAAGTTTGAAAACCACTGCTCCAGAAAATATGGTTTCTATACGTGCCTAATAAACAAAGATACTTGTGTATTTTTTTTTAATATTTTATTTGACAGAGAGAGAGAGAGAGAGAGCACGTGCACAGAGGGAGAAGCAGGCAGAGGGAGAGGCTCCCCGCTGAGCAAGGAGCCCGATGCGGGGCTTGATCCCAGGACCCTGGGATCATGACCTGAGCCGAAGGCAGACGCTTAACCGACTGAGCCACCCAGGCACCCTGATACTTGTGTATTTAGAAACAGAAGCAACCATTTTATTATTTAAAAAATATATAAAAGTTATTTTTTTGAGGAATTTAAGGTGATTTGATGTACCACATCAATCTTCAAGAAGGGCTGTGAATAGGGGCACCTGGGTGGCTAAGTTGGTTAAAGCATCTGCCTTCGGCTCAGGTCATGATCTCAGGGTCCTGGGATAGAGCCCCGCACTGGGCTCCCTGCTCTGCGGGAAGCTTGCTTCTCCCTCTCCCTCTGCCACTACCCCCTGCTTGTGCTCTCTCTCTCTCTCTTTCTGTCAAATAAATAAATAAATAAATAAATAAATAAATAAATAAAATCTTACAAAATAAAAAAAGAAGGGGTATGAATTAAGGTGTAACTTGTTCTTTTTGTGGAGTGTACAGAATGGAAAATGACCCACCTTAAGAGTCAGGAAACATGTCTTTCAATGGTAATTCTGCCACTTCCTAAATGTATTGCATTAGCTGGGCTTCTTATGAAATTTAGTTCCTTATGTATAAAGTGCAAATAGCAATATAGTCCTTATGATATTTTGAAAATTAAATGGTATGTGTGAAGGTAATTCTTAAGCACTGTACAGATTTCAGGTGTAATTATTCACCGCTATCCATAGCCTACTTCTGGCCTTTCATTTGCATAAAGTATGTTTTTTGAGATCATTTTACTGAATAACACATTTACTGTTAACCCATTCATGTTTTTTTCATTAGAAAATCATTCATTCAAATGTCAGTTAAGTGTTTTTCAGACACTTGGTAGGTATTGTAGATACCTGGTTCTTGTCTCAGTTGAATCACCATTTCATGCACAAGAAAGATACATGTGCGCACACACACACACATTTGTATTTTGGATGGTGGGGCAAAATCCAGAATATGCACAACTAAAATATGAACGTGACAGATCAAGGAGGTCATTTTGGAGTCCTTTAAAGCCTAAGCCAAAAAATTTCAACTTTAAGGTATTTTTCTAATGTCTCTTGAGCATTGGCATTGTGGTGCATGGAATGAGATATACTGTGATTAAGAAATATTTTTATTGGGAGGTTATAAACTAAAGGATAAATGGTTAGGCTCTGAAATCATACTGTCTTGGCTCAAATCTTTGCTCCACCACAAGTTAGCTGCACAATCTTGGCCAGATTGTCAACTTCTGTGTTTTACTATCATCTGTGAAGTAAGCTAATAATAATAATATCTGCTTCTTGGAGCTGTTATGAGAATTAATGCAGTAATACCTTTAAATTTCTTTGAATGATGCCTGACGTAGAGGGAATGGTCATTATTCACAATTTATTATAAAATTACTTTGATGATATCACTTACTCAAGAAATATATTCTTTCTGACTTTTTATGCATCAAACTGGTTAATTGGAAATCCTTTACTCTTATGGTAAGTCCTAGTCATTACTCAACTGGGGGAGAAAATGATTTCATCAGTAAGATATAGGAGAAAGTTGACAAAAGTAAAATACTTTTATTTTAAATCAACGTATCAATATTTTCTTTTTCTGCTTTCAGTCTCAAACCTAAAAGTAGTTATTCATAAGACATTTGCATCCTCCGTATAAGACCATATGGCAATCTTAAAGAGAATATCTGTGTACATAGCAAGTGCTGCTGTGAAATTTCATCAGCAGAAAAAATAGCAAACATAAAAGAAGTTTGGGACTGCAGCTAAGGCATGGGATTGTATTCATTTGGTTTGACTGTTTATTATGAGTAGGACACAATTATAAGCTAAACTACACATTTCAGATGGGTTGGTATTATAAATTCGGTGGTTATCTTGTTCTTTGATAAAAATCTTTATTTTATAGATTTCAGGGCCTTTGAAGGGTTTTACAAAATGTGGCTTCTTCCATGACTGAATGTATTTTGTTGTAGAAATTACTCACAATAGTTTAAATGGGAAACCTTCTGGACATTTTTTAGACTATGGTATTTTGCTTGTTTTTTGCAATAAGTACATGACTACTTTTTAGTGTTCAGCTCTTGTTCTGAAGCCTGAATAATATGTTTATATATATGTATATTTGTAAATATACAAATAATATATTTATATTTGCATATTTCTAAATATATAAAAATATATAAATTATGTATATTATATATAAATGTTAAAGAGAGTCTTTTGATAGAAAATGTAGAGTTTTCATTGCCCTCTAATTGTATTTTTTATCTTAGAAAATGTGCTGTGTTTTCTTTCTGGGCAAATACTATGACAGAATTGATCAAAACCAGTGTAAACACAGTATTAAATTTACACACGAGAGAAGAGGTACACCATGAATTAATTTATATAAATCATTAAGATGACCATAAAACATGTTGACAAATGAGAAGTTCAGAATTCCTTCAGCCTGGCTTATCTTACTGAGAGTATATTTTTTTAAACAGACATAAGAATTTATACAGATACTATAGAATTTTTCTCTTATGATATAAAACATAATTTATATTTAGTTACTGTTGATGTAGGAAACTGCTAATGTCTTTCAAAATCATCATGATATTGGAGATGAGGTTTATAATGCATATCTAATTCAAATATAGATTTTACTGCTTTTTTCTTTTTGTTTCTGTATAATCTTTAAAACCAACCAAAAGGTTGGCTAAGGTATGATCTTTTCCTCATCCCAAGGCTGTGTCTAAGACTTTATATTATAAAATCACCATAATTTGAGTCCAGCCAAAAAGCAACTGCTAATTTTTCCCCTGATTTCTATGAAACAAAGAGAAAAAGAGAAAAATTTGGAGTAGATAAAACCATTTTGCCAATTTAACAAGAAACACCTAATTCATTCAGTTAAATAGCATATTGATGAATTTTTCCCATAGACTGCAAGCTTCTATAAGACTCTAGGGAGGGGAGGGAGGTGGGGGGATGGGTTAGCCTGGTGGTGGATATTAAAGAGGGCACGTTCTGCATGGAGCACTGGGTGTTATATGCAAACAATGAATCATGGAACACTACATCAAAAACTAATGATGTAATGTATAGTGATTAACATAACATAATAATAATAATAAAAAGACTCTAGGGAAAAGGCCTGTGTATTTTCTTCTGTTCTGTACCTTGAACAGTCCTTAAAATATTTGGATGCTGCCTCTTCTGTGTTTCCATCAAATTTCATGCCTTATCGTGTGCTTTATAGTGAGTTTTTCTCATGTTTGTCTTTCTGACTGGTTTGTAAACCTCCTGACAATAAACAGTGTGATTAATAACATTTGTTTCTTCCCATGGCATTGTATAAACTAGGTGTTTGGTAAATTTATTTTGTATTTTCATCCCTAATAATTAAAACTGGGATGTTTTATAATTGATTTATAAAAATCGTAATACATGATATTCTTTCTATATGATAACTGTGTCTTTACCTACTCTAAATATATCCACTCTGTGACTTGATGCAGCAAACTTATTGGCTGTATATCATAGCTCTTTAAAGGAGGAACAAGATCAAGATTTTGATGGGTAGAAAGAGCATTGGAGGAACTCAAGTAGAACTTGGGTTCTTTGAATGTCCATTATCATTTCACTTCTCTGGATCTGTTACCTTGCACATAAATTGGAAATGATGACATTTGCCTCATTAATCACAGTTTTGTTTTTTTCCCAGCCACCTTAGAAATATGTACTGAGTATCTATTATGTGCTGCTCATGATTCTAAGTACTGAGACTTTAATCCCTGCTTTCAAAGAAAGATCTTATGATCAATGGGGTAGACAAACTAGCAGATTCTCACGATATTATCATTTGAGTCTTATTTCTTGGTCCCAGCCTAAATGTCACCTCCTCAGAAAGACGATCCTTGACCACCCAGTCTAAAGCAGTCTCCCAGGCAATATCATAATCATTTTTAAAGTGCACAACACTCGTAAATCTTCTTTATTATCTATCTATATCTATTTGTTTGTCTATCAATCTGTCATCTATCGATAGAGATCACTTTATCATCTATCTGTTTTCTGTTCTCCTCAAATGTAATGTTAGACCTATGACAGCAGATGACATTTTATTTACTTCCTTTTGTTCCAATTTTATTGAAAAATAATTGACATATATCATGTTTTGATTTACATATATTGTTAAATGAATACCACAATAGATTCAGCTAACATCCATATTCTCATGTAGATACAATAAAAAGAAAAGAAAAAAGTTCTCCTTGTGATGAGAACTCTTTGGATTTACTCTCTTAATAACTTTCCTATATATTGTATAGTAGCATTAGCTATAGTTACAGAGTTGTACATCTTACCCCTTGTATTTATTTATTTATCTTATAAAGGCAAATTTGTGCCTTTTGACCACCTTCCTCCATTTCCCTGTCTGGCTACCCTCCTCTGCCTCTGCATCTGACTAGTCTGATCTCTTTTCCTATGTGGTTTTGTTTTGTTCATTTTGTCTTTTAGATTTCACATGTAAGTAAGAACGTATAATATTTGTCTTTCTCTGTTTGACTTATTTCACTTAGCATAAGGCCTTCTGGTTTTATCCATGTTGTTGCAAATGGCAGCCACACTTGTTTTCTTTTTAACTGAATATAAATTTTGTTTGATAATGACTTTGTTTTTTGTGCTTTAGGTGCTATATTCATTTAGGTGCTAAAAATCATTACCAAGACCCATGCCAAGGAGCTCTATTCCTATGTTTTCTTCTAGGAATTTTATGGTTGCAGGTTTTACAGTTAAGCCTTTAATCCATTTGAAGTTAATTTTTGTCAATGGTGTACAGTATGGGCACAGTTTTATTTTTTTATATGTGAATATCCAGTTATCCTAGCACCATTTATTGAAGAGACTGTCTTTTCTCCATTGAGTGTCCTTGGCACTCTTGTTATATATTAGTTGCTTGGGCTCTTGATTCTGTTATATTGGCCTATTTGTCTGTTTTTATGCCAGTACCATACCATTTTGATGATGATAGCTTTATAGTGTAGCTTGAAATCAGGAAGTATAATACCTCTTACTTTGTTATTTCTTTCTCAGAATTCTTTTGGCTATTTGAGGCCTTTTGTGGTTCCACATACATTTTAGGAGTGGGTTTTTTTCTACTTTCATAAAAACTGCTATTGGACTCTTGATAGGGATTGCACTGAATTTGTAGATGGCCTGGTTCCCTATATAAGTGAGGCTGTAGGATGGTCACTACAGTCGCCTGTATTCTGTGGTCAGTCTCACTAGATGCTTGGGACTACTCAGGTACTATATTCAGCTATGGATTAGCATCCCTGCACTTGCAGGTCAGCAGGCCAGAGCCCAGGGCCTGTATAGCTTATTGTTTTGGAGCCTGAATTAGGCTGAGTGTACACTGAATTCCTTGGTCAGGTGAGGCCACCAGTTTGCTCTGCAGATGAGGGAAGCCACAGGATGTGCTCTCTGTTCAGGTTTCTCAGTACATAGGGCTGATGAGTGGGCTTCACAGCTTCCTCTGTGCTCTGGTTAAGGTCCCTGGTTAGAACTGAGGGTTGCAGAAGAGAGGTGGGTGAGGGGATGGGGTAACTGGGTGATGGGCATTAAGGAGGGCACCTATTGTGATGAGCACTGTGTGTTATATGCAACTAATGAATCATTGAACACTACATCAAAAACCAATGATGTACTATATGTTGGCTAATTGAACTTTAATTAAAAAAAAGAAAAAGAATGAATGAAGGCTGTATTCAACAATAAGTGGAGCTACAAATTATATTCTCTTCCTGGGTGCAGTGGGGGGAAGCAACTCTACAGCCAATGAAGCTTTGTTGTCTTAACTCAAACTGACTTGAACCCTAAGTTCGCTGGCCTAACAGGACCACTGGCTTTGCTCTGCAAACTGTTGGCTCTGCCTGTCCTTCTCTCTGCTAAGGTGCCAGTGGGAAACACAGCTTTCGGGTGTTTTCACCCGCCCTTCTGGTCAGATGGGGCTGGGAGCCACAGCAGATTGGGCTATATATCCCAGCCCCCTTGCTTCTGTGGGAAGCGGAGGGGCCACTCCATGCTACTCTCAATTTCCCAAACAGGCTGTCTGTTTGGGAGGGCCTGGGAGCTACTCTCACTCTTAGCATGAATTAATCCCCCTGACTGTGCAGTCATGACAAGCCTTCATGCTGGACACTGGATTTGCTGTGCAGGTGATCAGCTCTGCCTGTCCACCTCTCAGCTTGAGAACCACTGGGTTGCATACCTTCCAGAAGTTGTTGCCAGCCTTTTGGTTCACATGAGGTGAGAGGATACTCTCCCCTTTCCAAGGGGCTGTGATTTAGCACCTAGACTGGGCATGGGCAAACTGGGCTTTAAGTCAGGCAAAACTCATCCTCTGAGGATCCTCCAGATCTGCATCCCTCCAAATCCCCAGATCTGAGATGCTCAGAATGCATCAGCTTGGTAATGCAGGTGAGCAAATCTGCTGGTTGGGCATTGCAGGTATGAACTTGATTTGCCAAGATCCATGTGCTGTTTGTTGAAAGTCCTTCCCTCATTCTCCATCACAGTCAGATTCCCAGTGGCCAAATCCCACAGATCCCCTGCAAGATCCTCATGGTGCAAGATCAATGTGGGACCTCGCACAAATTGGCCCATGTTCTGGATGAGGCTGGTTGTCCCTTCTGGGTTATCTTTTTCCATTGTAGGAACCAGAGGCTCACCTCTACCTGTGATGCTCTGCTGGCCTGGGGGAGGGGCAATGTGGTCGTTGTGTAGCCCTTTCTCTTATCCTTCTAATGCAGTCTGTCTGTCATGGTCTCTCAGGTGCACAGGGATGCTTCAGTTTCAGCCCCACATTCTAGGATTCCCTCAATGGTGTCTTGTTCTTGAATAGATGTTAGTTGTTCTTCTTGTGAGGGGGCACACAATCAGGATTGACCTCTGCCACTATCTTGGTGATGTCACTCACTTTACTCACTTCTTTACCTCAGCTCTTAGAATTATGCCTCATATGTATAAGGCTTTCATTGAGTATTTATTAAATAAATGAGTGAAAGGATATTTAAAAATACTTGTGCCATGGCAGCACAGATAAGAAGACTTCATTCATTTCGTGGATGTTTATTATGTGTCTACTGTGTTCCAGAGGCATAGTACTTGCTCCTGCGAATGCTTAATCTTAATTAGGTGGAGAAACCGACATCAACTAATTACATAATTATAAACAATTGTAAATACTATGAAGGAACAGTCTAGGGTGGCATATGTTTATATAAAAAAATTTTTAACCTAATATGAAAGTTAATAAACCTTTTGAGGAAGCTGCATTTGAGTTAATATCTGAATGATTTGAGTCAATCATGCAAAATCAGGGACACTGATTAACTTCTGCTCTTCTTCTGGGAAGAGCAGAGGGAGAGGGACAAGCAGACTCCACGCTGAGCAAAGGCACCATGATGGTGGTAGCCAGGCTCTTTTAAGAAAATGAAAGGAGGACAGTGTGGATGAACTCTGGGGAGCACTTGGAGGTGGGAGAGATGTGACTGAGATACTGAACCCAGAACTTGTAAAGCTTTGAGTTGTGCTCTATGTTAATAGTTGATATCAAAAAGCAAAATGCATCTAGAGGGAATGGTGTGAGCAAAGGAAAAAGATAAAAAAGAGTCAGTGATACAACACCCTTGTCCTGGGATATAACTCTTCTACCCTGAAGTATCGACCTTTCCTAAATCTCTTCTCACACTTTTACTGTGAAGATGTGAAATGTTACACACACACACACACACACACACACACACACACACAGAAGTAAGGTATCTATGAAACACTTGTCAACAGTGACAATACAGGTTGTTAAGAATATAAAAAGCTATCTGTCCAACTGAAGCAAACTGAATTGAAAACCATGTCTAAAGTATAAATAATAGAGACTCAAGAATTATAAATACATTAATAATTAAGTAAAAATATTTATTGAATACCTACTTTGCATAAAGGAAATAGAAAGTCTAGTTCTACTTTCAAAAAATCAGCTGAGAATTAAAATTTATATATGTGAAAAGTATCAAAGCAAATATATGGCTGGCACATAGTTTAAAAGAGAAGTGATGAGCAAGATCTGGGCTTGGTTAAAGATATAAGGCTCTGTAGGGGATCAGATTTTAATTAAATTTTGAAAACAGAAGTAGATGTATATTAATAACTAAATGGAGAGAATGGGAAAGATGTTAATAACAAAGGCAAAAAGTCCAAGTCACAGAAGTAAGAATTAATAAAATTTGTGAAGTTAACAGACAAATTGGTTTTATGGAAAGACTGTTACAAAAACTAAGTCTGTAATTGAAAGCTACCTTGACAAAATAATTTTAGTGAAGTAGATATTGGACTATGACTTAAAAAGGGAAAAATAATTCAACATCTAGTTAATATTCTAGAGAAACTGCCTTAAAAACTTTGTGAAGCTTGTTATCATTTATATACAAGTATTTGGATAATCTTCAAGTGCAATGTATCTCTTAACAATATTGCCTTAAAAAGTATTTTTTTTTCTATTTTCAAAGTGTCTTACTTGTTTTATTGAATTGTTTCCTAACATCCTACATTTTCATTTTCAAATAATATTGAGGATAAGTAATAATTTTTAAAGATTTTATTTATTTATTTATTTGATTGAGAGAGAGAGCAAGCAGGGGGAAGAGCAGAGGGAGAGGGACAAGCAGACTCCACGCTGAGCACAGAGCCTGACATGGGGTCTTGATCCCATGACTCTGAGATCACAACCTGAGCTGAAATCAAGAGTCAGGTGTCTAACCAACTGAGCCACCCAGGCGCCCCAGTAATAATTTTTGATAAAACATATGCAAAGACTATGTCAAGGACTTTGAAAATAGCAAAATACTTTTCTTTTAGTTGAATTGATTACAAACTGGTTATTCACTAGTATAATGGATATTGTTTTGCTGAGTATCAATTTCGCATCTCATATAATGGTAATATATTTTCTTGTGTTCTAGGATTTGTGTGAAATATTTGACATGTAGTAACCCATTGATTTTACTTAAAATACTATTTTTATAGTGTTATTAACATACTTCTACTTATCTTTTGAAAAATTTATTTACTCATTTTAGAGAGAGAGAGAGTGTGAGTGGGTCATAGGGAGAGAGAGGGAATCCTCAAGCAGACTCACCTCTGAGTGCAGAGCCTGGCTCAAGGATCATGACCTGAGCTGAAATCAAGAGTCGGACGCTGAACCAACTGAGTCACCCAGCTGCTTCCCTTCTACTTCTTTTTCATATAAATCATAAGATACTAAGGCTTACCATCTTATTAAGGCTCAGAAGTTAAGTAATGCTTTAGGTTTTTAAGTAAAACATCAAAATTGTACTTGCATCTATAAAAATATGGTGTGACTTATCTTTTTTAAATGTCTCTAACTAATATGTCACTATACATGTAGTAGACAGTTAATCCTTGTGTGATGATTCACTTATCATGCGTCTACTTAAAATGTGGAATAATTACTCTGATATTTTCTGAGAATGCATAAATAAAAAATGCATGACCCAAACCAAATTGCTCATAGGCTACTTGCAAGAAAAATGTGGGAGGGTTATATGATAACATTATCAGTGTCAAAACAGAGTTTGTACAAAATACTGTAGAATTGTGAGGAAGACATGACCAAGTCGGCTTGGTGAAGTCAGGGAGACTTCATCAAATAGGTGCATTTGAACTGCTTTAAAGACTGTATAGGAATTTATCTGAAGGGAAATGGAAGAAAGAACATTTCAGACAGAGGGCTGCCTTATGCAGAAGCTCAGAGATAGTTACCATCAGTCATGTGATATGGTAATATTGGTGGCTTGGGGATTTCAGAGGGATAGAGTTTGACCACCAGTCCAGGTGCTAGATCAAGATGGGCCTTAGTTGCCCTGCTATAGTGCTATAGTTTGGTTCACTGAAAAATATAGAGTGACAAGAAAGAGAGTTAGGACCCTATGCAGTGGGCTGGGTGGGAGATGATGAGTAACAAGGTAAAGGATAGAAAGAAGTTTGACTAGATGTTAGAGGCTTCTATGAGGTCAGTTTAGTAGAGTTTTGGTAAATGATTGGATGTGGAGGTGGGTGAAGATGAAGGGGAATGAAGGATGATTCTCCGGTCTGTCTTGGCTGAGTATTTCAAGGGAACCCTGGGGCTGGAGCAGATAGTGAATTCAGTGCTAGTTATGCTTAATGTGAGGTAACTAGGGGAGATACAGAGTAAGATATCCAGAGGGTAGATGGATAATCAGGTCTAGCTCTGATATTATCCATTTGGAAGCCATCACTTGGAACAGATTGGATATTAGCTGAGCCTCAGAAAATGAAGTGTCTGTGATCAGTACAGGGTAGAAGAGAGGACATTCTGGCCTGACTGGTGACATGTTCTTAGAATAATGAGAAGACAGATATTATTAAATTCAGCATGTGCCAGAATAATGTGTAATAAGGATGGATCATGGATCTGTAGGGTGAAACCAAATTATGGAGGAAAGCAATAGAATAATTAAGAGTTGATGTGCTTTTTAATTGAAGGGTCTTTTAGAAAAGGGGAATGACATCACATGATGAAAAAGCTGTTTAAGTACAACTCATCAGGTAGAGGTTGAAGAGGGAGACATTATTACAGTCAAACCCATGTGAGTTTTGGTTGCTGTGGTTAGAAGAGATGGGAGGGGGGTGCGTAATAGCCATGATACAGGAGACTGACAAAATGAATGACATGGAAATTTATGTTCAAATGATTGATAGTTATATTAGTGATTTGCTTACACTTAACAAATGCCCTTTATTGTTACCATGTTGCTTCTTATATTTCTTCCACTTAGCCGTGTTTTCTAAGAAAATATTCCTCTGTGACCCTTGTTTCAGTCCATTTGGTCTTTTCTTTCTGTTCTGCTTGACTCTCATCTTTTTCTCTTTGTTTTTGCTGACCTGCTGAGTAGGCAGACAGCTCTGGAGGCAAGTTGTGTTGCTTCAAGAGTAGAAGGGAGAAAAACATGTTCTGCAGTTATGAGCTTGCTTTCTTGGCAGGCAGAGAGAAGCAGGCTTTAAATTCTAGTGAAAACAACTGCCTTCAATTCAACGTAGCATTTCTGATGTTACTGTGACTTTAGAACCAAGACGAAAAAAAGCAATAACAAACAAAAAAGAAACCTAAGTGAAAGCAAAGGAACTGCAGATTGCATTTATCTCTCTCTCTCACTGATAAAGACAATGATTCATACACTTTGACTGTCATTGCGTTTTTGCCATCAAAGTCATTGTTTGTTTGTATGTTTGCTTGTCTTTCTGTCTTGTAAATGTGGGGCAAATATTGCAGGGCTATGGATGAGACTGTGATTGCCAATCACTTACCTTAGCTTGTAGACACAAGCAAATTTCAAGTTGGATCTGTCAAGGTATTTGTTTTTAGGTTTAGCAACTGTGGTGCTTCCTTAGACTGACACCATTCTATTTATTCTCATAACTGTTTTATAGATTTTTTAAAAAAGTATCTGACAAACTATTAAAAGTAATCCTTCATGGAAAAGCTCTTAGCAGGTTAAGCCCATGTCTTCTTAGAAACTATCCTTGCCATATGTTTGGCAGATTATATACTCTCAAATTTTAATGTTGTAGTCTTAATCCCCAATCCCTCAGAATACACCGTATTTGCAAATACAGTCTTTAAAGGGCTGATTAATTTAAAATGAAGCCACAAAGGTGGAGCCTTAATCCACTATGACTGGTGTCCTTATAAGAAGAGGAAGACACACCAGGGATGTGTACATAGAGGTAGGGCCATCTGAGGACACAGGGAGAAGGCAGCCATTTGCAAACAAAGGAGAGGGGCCTCAGGAAAAACCAGACCTGTCCACACCTTGATCTTGGAGCATTAGCCTCCAGAACTGTAAGAAATACATTTCTGTTATGTAAGCCACCCAGTCTATTGTATTTTGTTATGGCAGTTGTAACAAACTAATACACCATCCTTTCTAGTCAGTTTGTATTTTCCTTGAGTGAATTTTTGGTAGCATATAACTTATCTCTGCTGTAATTGAAAGTATGAGGCGTCCTGATGATTCAGTGAACCTTTCTCTTACTCTAACTTGCTTTTACACTTGTAATATTATACCAAGGCTAAGTGCTTTCTGTTCTCATTTTCTTGTTAGTGTGATATGTTTCACTTAGTTGCATTTTTCATTTTTCTAGACATTTTGAGTACATTTGCTAAAGCTGAAATGAGAATCTCAATAAATTAATAAAGAATGATTTAGTGACATCTGCTATGTGCTTGAGCTTTTATTGATCTTCAAGAATGAAATTTTGAAGTAGAGAGTAATACATCAGGGAATTTTATAGATCTTATTAAATACAATTTTTTAAAAATCTATATCAAAAAGTAGGTTCTCTGATCAACGTGAAGACAATATAGTGATGTAGTCAAGAGTCTGATCTGGAGTTAGCAGACTGTTGGTTGAAATCCTGGCTCAGCCTCTTAGACGCTGGGTAACACTGAGCAAGATAATTAATTAAATTAAAGTCTCATTTCTTTATCCATAGAATAGTGATAACAATAGTAGTGCCCAAATCATAGGACTCTGATTAATGCTGAGTAAGTTAGTTAATAAAGCAAGCACCTGGTTCATGGTAAATACTCCTTACATCTGAGCCATTATTATTATTATTACTATTATTATTATTATTTTCTGAATCTTATTGTTTACTAATCTGAAAAACCATTTTGTATAAATATTGTTCATATTAGAACCTTATTATGATATTAATTTCAGTTAGGGTTTCTCACCCTTGGCTCTATTGGCATTTTGGGCTGGATAATTCTTTTTTATTTTATTTTATCTTATTTTATTTTAAAGATTTTATTTATTTATTTGACAGAGAGAAAGAGAGAGAGCACTAGCGGGGGGGGGGGGGGAGAAGCAGGCTCCCTGCCAAGCAGAGAGCCGGATATGGGGCTCCATCCCAGGACTCTAGGATCATGACCTGAGCAGAAGGCAGCCACTTAAGTGACTGAGCCACCCAGGCACCCACTTTTTTTTTATTTTAAAGATTTTTAAAATTTATTTTGAGAGAGAGAGAGCACTTGTGGACATGAGCGGGGGGGGGAGGGGCAGAGAGAGAAGGAGAGGGGTAAGAAGACTCCCCTGAGTGTGGAGTCTGATGCAGCTCAATCCCAGGATCCTGGGATCATAACCTGAGCCAAAGGCAGATGCTTAAGCGACTGAACCACCCAGACACCCTGAGGGCTGGATAATTCTTTGTTGTGAGATCTTTCCTGTGCATGCAGTATGTTTAGTAGCATCCATAGGCTTTATCTATTAGATTCTGTTAGCTAACACCACACCCCCCTAGTTATGACATCTAAAAGTGCCCCCAAGCATTGCCAAATGTCTTCTGGAGGACAAAATTGTCTTCAGTTGACAATCACTGAAAACAACTTGATTGACAAACAAAAGGTTGTTTGGGAAAATATTATATGTATCGCCTGCTTCTTACAGGAGCTAACCTGATGCTCGATTTATTTTGTTAGTGTTGGGATTTTGTAATACAGTTTTTCTTTTAAAATATAATTAAAACGGGTCAGCTGAAATGTAACACATAATTTATTATGGCATAAGGCAAAAACATCTTGGTATGTCTTTTTTTTCTAAAATAATAATATGTAACAATGGAAAAATATAATTGGCTTAAAAAATTGATCACATACATTTTAATGAAGATCTGTATTTGGATGAAACAAGTTACACCTACGTCTTATCAGGGCTAACTCAAATATTATCAGCAATGGAAGCAATTACTGCCTGATACTTTTCATGTACTGTAGAGCACTTTGACTAAAGTAGCACTGGGGGCAGGAGAGAGAAATGTAAGCATTCATCGAAGCGTACTGCCATATTTCATTGTTAAATGTGTAGAAAGATGAAGTGTGGGGGTAGTTTTTAAAAGTACTGTAGAGGCACTATTTTGCTAGAGAAATAAAATACATGGCAGTCAAATGAATACCATCCTTCTAAATTACAGTATAAGTGGAAATTACTGTGGCTCAAAAACCCAATAGAAAGTTAAAAAAAAGTTCAGTATGTATGTGGGAATCCCAAAGTGTAATGATATATCAAATCTTGTGTCTGGCATCTCTTTAGGATCAGTCAAAATGATCTGTATCTGTCAATTACCATTCATCAGTCCTTTGCTGCTTAAAAGTTGGGGTGTGTCATTATTGATATACTGGTCTGTAAAATAGGCGTGTATATATATATTTAAAGGTGTATATATATATATATATATATATATATGTATGTAAATATATATATATATACTTAAAGGATAAAGTATAGTTGGAGTTAGCAGACTGTTGTTTGAAATCCTGGCTCAGCCTCTTGGACACTGGGTAACACTGAGCAAGATAATTAATTAAATTAAAGTCTCATTTCTTTATCTATCTATCTAGTTTAGTATCTATACTAAAGTATAGTATGATATATATAGATATATATATCTATATATATCATCCTTTATATATATTATATATATATTTATATATATATATTTATAATATATAATAATATATTATATTATAATATATAATAATATATTATATAATAATAATAATATAATAATATATATATATAATATATATATAAAATTTTTTCATTTATGTATATATTATATATATATATCATACTACAGTGTAGAAGTCAAGAGCTATAAGTACCAAGTGGATCCAGAATTCCAGGTTTATCAGATATAATGGGAAATGATTATCTTTCTTATTAAAAAAATTGCAATTATAGTAACTTTAAGAGCCTAATGGAGTTTTTCATATGTTTAATAGTTACTATAACAGGTTTTCATGTGAAGAAGTTACATAATCTTTTATTGGCAAGGTAACAAGTGGGAAAAGAATGGCTTACCTCTTTACTGCTTAGTCTGTAAGAAAAAGTTTTCTTTTGTTGCCACTTTGAAGATGGTATCCCACAGTTTTTGTCATAGGATTTTTTAAACTACGTCTTTTGTTTTCATTTTGTTGGATACCATTTCTCTTTGAACAATATATGCACATCTTTCCAAAATAAAAATATAGCTCTATGTAAATATATATTTTCCTTCCTCAGTTAAGTGTTTATTATTGACTTGGGTAATTTTCTGTCAGCATGTTATTTTAAATATACTACCTAAAAATTGGATGCAAAATTTTTATCAACCCCACTTTCTTTTTCCTTCAATTCGTTTTGTCTTACAGAATCAAAGTTGAAATCAAGAATAGAGAGAAAGAGAAACAAGGTTTTTAAATGTGATAATAATAACAATTGTATAATTTTACTATAAGGAGTTTTTAAAAATTATAATAGTAGGGTGATACAGATGTGGTGAGAAAAAGTGAGCCTTTGGGTGGACAAGGGCTTGGTAGGTGGAGCAGAAGTGGCAGAAGTGGTACTAATCCTAGCTCCCCGGGCTCCAGTGCCGTGCGCTGTGCTCCATCCCAGGGTCTGCTGGATCAACTTTTCTCACAGTTGTTGCTGAGGAAATGAACTTGGGTTGCCTATTGCAATGTGCACTTCCCTTGGTGGGGTCTTTCAAAGACTGATGAAGACAATCAAAAGGTTTTGGAGAATGATGAAACTCTGATCTCTGTTTTTTTTTTTTTTTTTTTTTTTTTATAAAGCCTTGAGGATCTCTCCTCTGATGCTGAGAAACACAGCAGCCAATTTAGGAGGGAAATGATACTGAAATACGAATCCACATTTAACAGCAAAGTATCAGATATGGTGAGGTGCTCAAAGAGGGAGTATGTGAATAGATTGCTGCTTTCTTTTTAAAGCTTTATAATATCAGGTGATATATACACACACACACATAAGGTCCATAAGGGCAGACATATACATACACATATGTATATACATACATACATACACATACATATATAGACATACACACATACATATATGTATATATACACATACACACATACATAAACACATAAGTATATATAAACTATATATATGACATATATGTGACATATATGATATATACTATATATGATATATAGAATACATAGTTTGTTTTTTTTTTAAGATTTTTTATTTATTTGAGACAGAGAGAATGAGAGAGAGAGCACATGAGAGGGGGGAGGGTCAGAGGGAGAAGCAGGCTCCTTGCTGAGCAGGGAACCTGATGCGGGACTCGATCCAGGGACTCCAGGATCATGACCTGAGCCGAAGGCAGTCGCTTAACCAACTGAGCCACCCAGGCGCCCTAGAATATATAGTTTTTATACTGCATATATAGTAGAGAGGAAAGTGAGTTGTGTTAAAATAGTGAAATATTCTAATACTTAATATTTTTATTATTGCCTTTTCCTACACACTCATCTTTAAAATAATTAATATTCCCTTCAGAAATACTGTCTTTATATTGTACTGTACTAGAAAGTAACAATACATTATTGAAAAACTTAAAGGAAATCACATGTCATTTGTTTCAGTAACCACAGCTGAGTATTTTATGTCTGCTTCCTACCACAGACACAATATTTGACCCCCGATCCAAGGACATAGGGTTTTATAAACTCCGGAATAGAATATCCTCACGGAAACTTGGGGAGCATGTGTCAGACTGAGGACTGATGCTCAGATAAGAGCCAACAGTAGTTCTAACTCTGGGTAACAGTATCTCTCCTATCATCTCATGAATCAGACATTGTCTGAGTGGAAATCAGAAGATAATGCCAAGGAGACATCGAATGTGCAGAATGTTCTATTCTGTAGAGTAAAACTTGTTAAATTTCATCCCTGTTTAAATCTCAATTACTGAAAGAAGCAAATGGTGAAAAATTATCTCGTTCCTTCTTGACGCTGAAGCTTTTAACAATTAATTAATAATGAAGGTTCAAATCAAGTCAGAGAATTTATTTCACTTAATTCATTTCATTAAGCTTTTTCTTTTTAAATGGAATATACATACTCATTGATACAGGTATCATTGGATGGATGGATGTCATTAGGTGTATAGATACAAGAAATTTTCCTTTCTAGGTCAACATATCATAAATTCTACTCCAACATATGAACCCTATGCTATTTATATGTAAACCACGTGATTCTCCTATTTAACAAAGAGTTTCATTCAGTATACTGTCCTATCCTAACTCCAAACTTTAAAAGATCTATTTAGAAATTATTTTTGGGGGCGCCTGGGTGGCTCAGTTGGTTAAGCGACTGCCTTCGGCTCAGGTCATGATTCTGGAGTCCCAGGATCGAGTCCCGCGTCGGGCTCCCTGTTCGGCAGGGAGTCTGCTTCTCCCTCTGCCCCCCCCCCTCATGCTGTCTCTCTCTATCTCATTTTCTCTCTCAAATAAATAAATAAAATCTTAAAAAAAAAAAAGAAATTATTTTCGTTTGTAAATCACTATATATTTTTCAATGTTCATGCTTTTTAGCAAAATCAAAGTTAGGATATAAAAGCAAATTGTTTGAATATTTTTTTTTAACTTGTTCTCATGGTTGTACTAATACCTGACTGCTTGAAAATCTTCATTAATAATTATTGCCTCTTAAATAAAGCCCAAATAAAACCCAAATTCCTAAGCCTCGAGACTTTAAGGTCCATAAGGGCAGGCAACTTATGTGTCTTGTCTGTGGCTGATATGATCAGTGCTTGCTGTTGTGCTTGTCTTCTAGTAGGCACACAGGAAATATTTGTAAAAGGATAAATGTTGCAACAAAGCACTGAATTATCTGATCTCAGTCTGCTTTACTGAGCTTATCTCCCATAATTTATCTTCACATATTCTATATTTTAACCCAATTAACTATGTTTCCCTGTTCCCTACATATGCCCCCACTTTCTCCATGTATTTTATGTTACTTCTCCTTAAAATAGCTTGCCCTCATATCTGCAGGTTCCATTTTTCCTATCATTCTAAGAACCACCAGTTCACGTGTACTCTGCTCCTAGGGTTTTTCTAATCTCATTTAGATTTTTTTTTTTTAATCTTCTAAAAACTCCCTCAGCACTTTATTTGCATTTCTTTCACTAAATTTCTTTCTTTTTTCTTTTGGAGCAGTTACCGAATATATCTCTTCTCCCTTCTTGCGGTGAGTGAGTGTAAGAGCTAGAGAGGGTCATAACTCCTCTCTCTTCTAAAGCGCCCAGCACAGAACCTTCGGTGTGCTGCTGCAGTTCATTCAATGACTGTTGAGCAAATGGACACATGGCTTCTTTGTTCACGCTTAATTAACTGCAGGATTGATTCTTTTACTTGTCACTTTTCCCCTTAGGTATCTTCCAAACTCCCCACAGCTGACGTTGATTGGCTAGGAATCCAACAGAACTTGGCTCCTAAAGTTACCTGAAGAGTAACTTTTGGTTCCAGGTATATAACAAGATCGAATTTGAATTAGGAGAAAGAATCTTAACTTCTATGACTGGCTTCTCTAAAAACTGATTGAATACATTTGCCTCAGAACCGATGATTCAAAAACAAAAAACCAAAAACCTAATATCTATGCAAAAGCACCTAATACGGTACATGCCAATAGTAGGTGCTCAATAATTGCTCCTGTTTTCCATTTCCTAGTATTATGCCCCTTCACTTTCCTCTTTTCTTACCTTTTCCTTCCTGTCCTCCCTTTTAAAAATAGTAATTTTCTTAAATAAATCTTAATTCCTTTTAAACTTTCAAGCCCTTTTGAAACTTTTATGACCTGAATTTTATATTATATCAATTGAGCCTTTTCCATTTAGGGCGTTTGATTTCCCATATGCAAAAACTGGAAGAAAAATCTTTTTGCTTTATGTTGAAAAGCAGAAGACTAACAGTAGTGCCTTAAGCTTCTAGGATGAAGTGTATAAATAAAAACTTAAATATAAATAAAAATAATGTATAAAAATATTATTGGTTGGCAATATCTAGATATGCTGCTAGCATTTACCTCCCACATCCTCTTCAGAATGAAGTACGTAGAGAGGTCAGGTATAGACACACATTCATGGTTAATTGATTTTCAAAAAAGATGCAAAAGCAATTCATGGAGAAAGGATAGCCTTTTCAAAAAACGGTTTTAGAACAATTGGGCATCCATATGCAGAATAAATGAGGATTGATGCGTACTTTGCACTATATACAAAAATTAACTCCAAAATGGTTCACAGATCTATATGTAAAATTTAAAACTCTGAGACTCTTAGAAGAAAACATAGTAGAAGTTTTTGTGACCTTGAATTAGGTAAAGGTTTTCTAAATACACTCCAAAGCATGGCCCATAAAATAAAAATAGTGTCAAATTGACCTTTATCAAAATATATAAAAAAAAAACCCTCTGTTCTTCAAAAGACACTGTTAAAAGAATGGAAATATAATCAGCCTACTTGTAGAGAGAAATTGAGAGAAAATAATTCCAAATCATATACCTGATGAGGTTCTTTTATTCAGATTATATAAAGGAATCTCAAAACTCAATAATAATAAAAAAACCCAACAACCCAATTATAAAAAGGACAAACTATTTGAATAGATATTCAGCAAAGAAGATATACAGCAAGTAAACACATTAAAACATGATTAACATCTTTGGCCATTAGGGGAATGCAAATTAAAATCATAATATGACACCACCATATTCCTGCTAAAATGGTTAAGAACTGGGGCACCTGGTGGCTCAGTCAGTTAAGTGTCCGCCTCTTGATCTCAGCTCAGGTTTTAATCTCAGGGTTGTGAGTTCAAGCCCCACACTGGGCTTCACGCTGGGTGTGGAACCTACTTAAAATAAAACTTAAAAAAAATGGTTAACAACAACAACAAAATGATGGTACCAGAAAGAGCAACTTGATCCATACATTGCTAGTGGGATGCAAAATAGTATAGTCACTTAGGAAAATTGTTTGGTTGTTTATTTTAAGGTAAACTTACACTTATTACATGACCCAGCAATTCCACACTGGGTATTTACCCAAGGAAAGTAAAAACTTATGTTTACCTAAATACATGCATGCAAGCACTTATAGCAGCTCTGTTCACTGCAAACAGCAATCACTGCAAACAAGTGTCTTTCAACTGGTGACTGGATACAAACCATTGTACGGTGCATCCATACAATGCAATACTTCTCAGCAACTGAAATGAACTAACTACTGATAAGTGTAATGACATGGATGAATCTCAGATTCATTATGCTAAGTGAGAAAAACTAGACTCAAAGGGCGATAAGCTGTATGTTTCTTTTTATATGACATTCTGGAGAAAGCATAATTATAGAGACAGAAAACAGATCAGTGGTTGCCAGGGGAAGGGAATAGAGGGTGGGATTTTCCACAAAAGGGCACAAGGAAATCTTATGGGATGATGGAACTATTTTATGTCTTGATTATGGTGGTAGTTATATAGTTGTGTGTGTTTTCCAGAACTCATAAAACAATGCATTAAAAAGGGTGACTTTGGTATGTTAGAATTATTTTATATGTTGATTTTGATGGTGGTTACATGGTTGTAACTCACAGAACTGTACATCAAAAACAGTGAAATTTACTGAATGTAAATTATGCTGAGGGTGCCTGGGTGACTCAGTTGGTTAAGCTTCTGACTCTTGATTTTGGCTTAGGTCATGATATCAGGGTCCTGGGATCAAGTCCCGCATGTCTCCATGCTCAGCACATTCTTCTCACCTCCCCCAGCCTACACCATGTATGTCCTTGGGCAAATCACTTAACTACTTTGTACCATAGTTTCTCAAAATAGTTGTACTGATAGTTCTTATCCCATAGGATCATTATTAAATAATGCATGTACATAACAGTGTTTAGCACATAATTACTCAATACATTTAGCTTGTTTTTACTTAAAACATTTTCTGTTTCTATAGGAGTATCTTGCCTCACAGGCTGAGACAGGTACCATATCTAACATTTTTGCATTAGTGCATTTAGATCCTGTGTTAAACAGTAGAGTGGATATTTGTAGGTAATGGAAAACTTGTAAAGGGGTTTAGGTAATTTGTGGCTTTGTGGCTTAGGTTTTAAATAAGTAGAATTTAAAGAAATCTATAGTTTGAATCTGGGCTAACAATGGATGAAAGGTCAGTGTTGAGAGTTGTTTTGATATAAATGCCCTTTTTTTGTTTATTTCTTTTTCTGAGTTTCCTTTCCTTATAGAAACTGATAGTGCATCTGTCCTACTATGTTTTCTATGATGATAAATACATTTAATAGAATTGAGAGATTTCCTATTATTTTACTTACAGATAAACACCAGGCTCTGGACACTTAACTTTGTCCTTTTATCACTTTTTGCCTGAGGAACTCTGATTTATTTACTTTCCCTTTATTTTATACTCAATATTATTCTCCTTTACTTTTACTCTCTACATAGGAGTACAGTGCATTTTTTTTTGCATGGAACTTTAAAAAAAATTTAATTCCAGTGTAATTAACATACAGTGTTATATTAGTTTCAGCGTACAATGTAGTGACTCAAAAAAGCTATACATTACTCAGTGCTCATCGTGATAAATTAACCTTAATCCCTTTCACCTATTTCACCCATCCCCCCACTGCCTCCCTTCTAACCATGTAACCATCAGTAACCCTCAGTTTGTTCTCTATATTTAAGAGTCTGTTTTTTTGGTCTAGTTTTTAGTTTGTTCATTTGTTTCTTAAATCCTCCATATGAGTGAAATCATTTGATATTTGTCTTTCTCTCACTGACTGATTTCACTTAGCTTAATACCCTCTAAATTCATCCATGTTGTTACAAAAGACATGGAACATTTTTTCCAAATAGATTCATTTTTAATATTTTTTTGAATCTATATGATGCTGAGGAAGTTTTCCATATAGGATTGTTTCCTTTTTATGGTACAGGTTCAGTTCTTTTTTCTTTTTTTTTGTTTCCCTACCCACCCATTCCACCCCACCCCCTGCCCCAAATATTTCTTAGGCTTGTTCCTTAATTTTTTCCAAATTTTTTCTGAACAAGCGTACTGTTAATTTCAAATAATCCATTTTTATTTTCATGCTCTGAAGTGATATTCTCTGCCTCTGTTACTATCTACTTGCAGAGCAAGGATGGAAAATCTTGTGATAACATGATTATAAACTCCACCATTAAAGTTACTGCCAACTGATTACTTATTCTAGTGTTTAAGAAATTTATTCATAGGGGCGCCTGGGTGGCTCAGTCAGTTAGTTGGACTCTTGATTTCAGCTCAGGTCATGATCTCAGGGTCATGAGATCCAGCCCCATGCTTGGGATTCTCTTTTTCACTCTCCCCGCTCCCTGTTCGCACGTGCACAAGCTCACTCTTTCTCTCTCTCTCTAAAAAAAAAGAAAGAGATGCCCTCCATGCTATTCCTTATGTTCCACAAATAAGTGAAACCAGATGATAATTGACTTTCTCTGCTTGACTTATTTCACTTAGCATAATCTCCTCCAGGAAGGGAAAAATGGGGGGAGGGGATTGGAGGGAGAGATGAACCATGAGAGACGATGGACTCTGAGAAACAAACAGGGTTCTAGAGGGAAGGGGGGAGGGGGCATTGGTTAGCCTGGTGATGGGTATTAAGGAGGGCATGTACTGCATGGAGCACTGGGTGTTATACGCAAACATTGGATCGTGGATCACCACATCAAAAACCAATGATGTAATGTATGGTGACTAACATAACATAATAAAATTAAAAAAAAAAAAAGAGAGAGACAGAAAAAAATAAAAGAAATTTATTCAAGAAATATTTTGCTTTTGCTTTTCTCTTAAGAAACCTATGTTAAATAGGAAAAAAAATGTTCACTTCCATGTTAAAAAATTAAGTGAGCAGGCATATGCATAATCCATCAGAAATTATCTTTCTGTGTACAAATATTCAAAAAGTAGTTTCTTCCTTTCTTTACTGATTCCTTTCTTGGCAGACAGGAGCATGGGTCCTTATTCTTTCATTTGTAACATTCTTTGAGCAATGTATGTTAGTAGTGAACAGAGCAACTTGCAGGTAGGAGGGAAAAAAATCAAGTTGACAACAAAATTATTGGTAGAAGTATTTTCATAGGAAGTTTGAAGTGAAAATGATATCCAAAATAAAATATCTAAAAAATTAGAAATTATGAGCACACCTTAAAATGGTCTTTAAATATTCTGTATGACTTCAGTGCACTACATGACATATTCAGTGTCTAATTATGTTGGTAAAATATGATGTGGGACATAACTTTGTTAAAAGTTAAAAAATTCCTATTGTAACTTTGCATATGTATGACAAATTACTCTCTTTAGGCAAAATTAATTGGAGGTTTGATCAAGGATCTAGACTCTCCGGTTCACTAAATCCCACATAATTATTTCTCTACTCATATGATTTCCCTCATAAATAGGGATTTTTGTCATATAATGTTTTATTTTGCTACTTAGCTCATCTAGATATAGCTATCACTTGGAAGCAGCAGTTCTCTCTGTGAGAAGGCAGGATATCTTTGATGGGTTTATTCACAGCAGGGGTCCTCCCTCTTGAGCCATGTTTTCCAATATGTAGCTAATTTTCTTTTTTTCTTTTTAATTGAACCAATATTGTTCATGGTATTACAGTTGTATATGAATTGAAGTAAATACAATGCCTTTTTTATGGGAGTGTGATGAGTCCATTACTCATCTAGAATTTATTATCTGACCACAGCATTCACAGCAATTTAAGCATATTCCTGCCTCTGCAACATATACACATTTTTGGAGACAAACCAAATGTATAATCATTAAAACAGTTAGGGCGCCTGGGTGGCTCAGTTGGTTAAGCGACTGCCTTCAGCTCGGGTCATGATCCTGGAGTCCCGGGATCGAGTCCCCCATCGGGCTCCCTGCTCAGCGGGGGGTTTGCTTCTCCCTCTGACCCTCTTCCCTCTCGTGCTCTCTGTCTCTCATTCTCTCTCTCAAATAAATACATAAAAAATCTTAAAAAAAAAAACAGGGATAAGCACATAATTACAAGATTGCATTGAGTTTCAGCTATAAGAGTGGGAGTGACTAATTGGAGGAAGTATCCCAGAGGTCCAATTTTAAGGAAGAAAACTCTAGGGACAGGAGGAGGGATGCTGTTCCATGCAATTAGAATAGTCTGAGAAAAGTAAATTTAAAAATAAAGAGCTAACTACAAAGACAGCACTAAGGCAAGCTAGAGTCTTTATTCACAAATACATTTTTGTTAAATTTCTAGTTTCAGATTCATTCTCATTATATTGCATTTTCAAGTAAAGCTTTCGGAGGCTTGTGACCTAACCAGAACAAAGGCAATAGGGTGTGATCTAATGGCCATTTTCAACTTTAATACATAATATATCTCTCTACTGGGTCAAGAATTGAGTATTCCCTCAGGAAAAGGAGATCAACTGAAATCTAAATTTTACTGTTAAATAAGCCAATAAGAACTTTTATCTTTGTGTTATAATTCTGTGAAAGGATTTTTTTCATGTGAGAATTCCTGATCTCCCATAAAGATAAAAGCTTAGGTAAGAAAAGTGTGTTAAGCTGATTTTGTCCTATTTCTTAGAGCTGTGCATCTTTTTATATTACCAAATTGGAAAGAAAAAAAAAGAATTACTTTTCTATATGAAAAATAATTGAAAACATGTTGGCCAAAAGTCACTATTATTCTGTTGAGTTTAACGTTCTCCAAATATACCTTCCAACTTGTTAAAAAAAAAAAAAATCCCAAGTCTTACAATACATTTTGTTTGCTTATAGTAATTTAAGTATTACTGGACAGCTAAGTTTATCTTATTCATCATAGAAATATTTTAGTAGCATCCTTACCTTTTTTTTAAAAGACTTTATTTATTTGACAGAGAGAGACACAGCGAGAGAGGGAACACAAATAGGGGGAGAGGGAGAGGGAGAAGCAGGTTTCCCACGGAGCAGGGAGCCTGATGCGGGGCTCGATCCCAGGACCCTGGGATCATGACCTGAGCTGAAGGCAGACGCTTAACGACTGAGCCACCCAGGTGCCCCACATCCTTACATTTTTAATCTAAGGCAAAATATTGATCAGCCTATCCTAGGGTGTAGTTCATACATTAGTTGATCAATTTAACTGTCCTGATAACTTCAGATTCATACATCAAGTGCTTTTTATAGTACTTAAAAAATCCTTGAGTTCTTTGTACTTGAATTAATTTTCAGTCTTTCTTCTTACTATACTTAAAGTTATTGGTGGTAGAGTTATCATTAAATAAATGGGAATTTGGAATCAAGCCTATAACTGATACTGATAATAAGAACAGCTCAAATTTTACTTAAACCCTTAAATATGTCTTTGCTTAAAGCACTATGACCTACGTTCCCTGAATTTGTTACAAATCTTCATAGTATTTTAAGGATGATAAAGAGTGTCAAAACAGTGCAAGTGTTAGCATATTCATATGACAATTTGAAAATAGTCAATTACTCACATGTAAAACTAAAACATTACAAAAATTTGAGGAATATATGAATTAATTTATTTTAGTCAGGTTGAGTTTTTATTCTTACTGGGCTTGTGTATAGGTTTCTTTTATCTGACTACTTAAAACTAAAGAAAACATTAAGAAAAAGGCAAGAAGGAAAACTTTTTAAGTTTTGAAAAAACTGTACATCGACAGTTTGTAAAATAGATGTACAGTGCACTTTCTTATTCCCTTCTTGTCTCCTTTTTATTCTTTAAATATGTATGCAGTGCTAACTTTAAGTCCTGGAGAAATTAAGGTGAATATAATAGACTTTGCCTGGGAAATTTTCATAAACTATTGTGGGATAGACACCTTAACAGATAACCCCAATTAAATACATTAAGGGACATGGTGCAAAGAGAAGGAAGGTCACCTAATCCAGCTTGAAGCTAATATGGGAGTGCAGAACAAAGATAAGAGGGACCAATGACAAGAAAATCTTTTTTTTTTAATGTTTGAAATATATAAACAGAAATATTTGAAGAGGATTTATTCAGAAATTAAAAATTCTTTGTGTGTGATAAAATCATATATTATGATTTCCCCATCATTTAGACTTTGTGATTAATCTACGGAATAAATGTTTATTAAAAAAACAGTTCTGAAGGCACTCAATACACATTTGTTGAATGTATTAATTCATCAGTTCATTTAGCAAATATTTATTGAACATTTGTTTAGTGTCAGTCATTGCAATTGACTCACAGGAGGCCATCAATGATGAATGCAATGCATAACTGATATAGAAAGTTATGTGGAACAAAAAGTTAGAAAAGAGAGGGGATAGGAAATGGTGGGAGGAGGGACATCTTACAAATATTAAATTGCAGGTCTGGGCAGGCCTCATTGAAAAGTTGACATTTGAGCAAATACATAAAGTTTATCTTGTGGATAGTGGGTAGTTGATCATATGGGGCAGTGAGAACAGCTATTGTCGAGGTGGCATCCTGCCTGCTGCATTTGAGGAGCAGCAAGGAGGCCAGTTTGACTAGAGGAGAGGGAAACTGTTGGAAATTAGTAGGCAATAAGGTTAAAGAAGTAATGGGAACAAGGGCCTTTTAAGCAATTATAGACTGTGGGGTTTACTTCGAATGAACAGAGGAACCATTGTAGAGTTTTGAGAGTAAGTGTGACATAGTCTGCTTTACTTTTAAAAGGATTATCTGGCCACTGTGTTAGGAAGAGACTTTGATAGAGGCCAGATAGAATTAATAATACCAATTAGTCTATTATAGTAATTTAGGGGAGAGGAGAAGATGGTTCACACTAGGGTGGAGCAGTGGAGGAGGTGATAAGTAGTCAGATTTTATGTTTCAAAGTCAGAAATAATAGTTTTTGTTGATGGATAGGATTTGCAGTGTGAGACCAAGATAAGAATCAAGGATGACCACAAGGTTTTAAGACAGAACAACTGGAAGATGGAGTTACCATAAACTGAATGATAAAAAATGTTCACTTTACCCAACTTGCTGATATTAATATTCAGGGGTAGAATTCAGGTGGATTTGGTTATAGAATATGGATAGAATGTTTTGAGAAAAAAATGGAGGGAAGATAAAGAAAAACTAGGGAAAATAGTCAGGGTTTTGTATTTAAGTTAGCTATTTTGCAACTTCTTTTCCCTTGAATAGTCTTTGGGGTCTTGACCATGGTTGCAAGTAGAGTGATAAAAGTTCAGTGATAATAATTTACACTATAAGGACTTGATCAGAAATAGCGTGGACTCTACTTTGTTTTTAAGGCATTGCCTCTGGTATCCACATGTAAATATTTAATTCCTACCAAACTTTATATGCACTATTATGTTAAACTACTGTATAGAAATCTCTTGAGAAACATGTGATGCTTTTTTAACATGATTAAACTTGTTTCATCTATTCTTCATCTGAGAAACAGCCCATGGAGATATTGCAAAATGATTAATTTTTCATACTATTTCACTGCTTCTACTAAGTTACATTCTTGGTAAGATACGTTTTGAAAATATTTTCAGTATTTAAATACACTACATTTTTCATAGTTTTTTTTTTTTTTTCCCATTAGCATTATGAATCAGACAACATTCCTGCAAGAGAAAGATACCACACAGAAAAAGTGACTGTAAGGGGAAAACTTAATAAAGGGGATATTTACAAAGGTGTGGGCTGGGTTAAAGGAAATGAAAAAGAGATAGTGAAGCTTAGAGAATAGGCTCACAAGGCCAAGGTTGGTGTTATACTTCCTAAACAAAGGGAAGGAATAGTTTTGCAGGTACCCAAAGGATAGAGTTGTAGCTCTTAGTATAGTTGTATCTGTACAAGATGGCCACTCAAAAGAAACAGTAAACTTTGGTAAAGGAATAGAGCCTGGAATAATGCAAACTTGACCTAACTTGTCTTACACATGGTGATGCTCTTTAAAATTTAAATATATGTAAAAAATCAAATGGGCATTTTAGAACTGAAAAATGCAATATGGGAAATTAAAACTTCATTGGATGAGGATTAACTGAAATCTAGATACAGCAGAAGACAGAATTAGTGAGCTCATATCAGGCTAATGGAAAACATACACATCGAAGCATAAGATTTAAAAAAAAAAAAAGGTAGAAGGAAAAGAAAATAATATTGTAAAAGATGTGTCATGCAGCCAAGAGAGACAAAAAGACAAATGATTAAGATCCCAGAAAGAGAAGAGAGAGACAGAACAGGACAGAAGCAATTATCAGAAAAATGGTGCTTGAGCCTCTTTTCAAATCTGATGAAATACATCAGTCTACAGACTTAAGAAACTTACCAATCTGTAGGCAGTATAAATATAAAGAAAACATCACCAAGGCACAGTGGAACCAAATATTTCAAACTAAAGATAAAAGATTTTCAAGATTCACAGAGGAAAATATATACATTACCTTTATAAAAGCAACAGTAAGGGGCCCCTGGGTTGATCAGTCAGTTAAGTGTCTGCCTTTGGCTCAGGTCATGATCCCAGGGTCCTGGGATCCCTCTCCCTCTTCCTGCCACTCCCCCTGCTTGTCCTTGTTCGCTCTCTCTCTCTGTCAAATGAATAAAAATAAAATAAAATAAAAAAAATAAAAGCAACAGTAAGACTGACAACTGACTCCTATAGAAGCAAGAAAATATGAAGTGATGTCTTTAAAGGGCTAAAGGAAAAAAGTCAACAAAGAATTCTGTACTCAACTGTGTGTTCTTCAGAAATTTGTACAAAATAAATACAAATATTTATTTTTAAATAAATATTTTTATTTTTTTATTTTTTATTTTTTTTTTAAAGATTTTATTTATTTATTTGAAGAGAGAGACACAGCGAGAGAAGGAACACAAGCAGGGGGAGTGGCAGAGGGAGAAGCAGGCCTCCCGCCGAGCGGGGAGCCCAATGCGGTGCTCGATCCCAGGACCCTGGGATCATGACCTGAGCTGAAGGCACACGCTTAATGACTGAGCCACCCAGGCATCCCTAAATAAATATTTTTAAACAAAAATACTTTTTACAAAAACAAAACTCTCACTATAAGAAATACTAAAGAAATTTCTTTGGCTTGAAGGAAAATAATTCCAAGTGAAAGCACAGAACGCAGATAGAATAAAAGAGCTCCAGAATGGTCAACTGTAGATACAGGTCAATATAAAAAATCATTTATACTTTTATACTCTAGTAACAAAAAATTATAAGATGAAAATTTAAAGATACCATCTACAATAGCATAAAAACATAGAATACCCAGGAGTGGATTTAATATATGTGTGAGACATTCTATACTGAATGCCTTAAAACATTATTTTAGAGAATTTAGTGAAGAGCTAAATAAATGGAGAATATACTTGATCTATATTTTATTATTATTCAAATTTATATCTAAGCATTGTTTTACATCTTGATGTACATTAGATAATTCTAATATTTACATAGAAATTCAAAGGACATAGCATAGCTAAATAGTCTTTAAGAAGAAAGCATGTTATTATCAGATTTCAGGACTCATCATAAAGTTAGAGAAGTTAACAGAGTATGGGATTAGTTCAAGGATCGAAAATTCAACCAATAGGATAGACTATAGAGTATATAAATAAATCAACACATAGACATTGGGGAAAGGATGGTCTTTTAATGAAAATGGTTATTCTTTCTTTCCATACATAAAAATTAACTTGAAAATGACCATTAACAGAAGTATGTAGTATTATTCATTTTCTAATTCAGGTGACTTGCACAATTCATGGCACATATTGGAATTTTAATAAAAAGATGATGAACCTGTGACACTTAAATCTCATTTTATGAAATTTTTATTAAAATTCATAATTAGGATCAGCAACATGACTGATCCAGAATTTAGGATCCTGGAACTTTCGCTATTGAGGGCTGAAGGAATATAAATGAGGGCTGTTTCTATAGGTGCTTGACATGTGACTCTACATTTGAATTTAAGGGGATTCACAACTGAGCTGCCATCCAAGGATTTAGAAATCTACATTTATGGAGCCTATTACAAAACAGAGTTCTTTACTTGGTGTTGAAGTAAAGAAGAAATGGAAGGGTGGTCTTTCATGTTCCCTCTGTGTCACTAAAAAAGGGAAACCTCATTATAAAAGATGATTTCTAAAATTTCTAAGAGTTAACATGATACTATCATATGGTTCTATGTATTGATAACCCCATACAAAATAGTTGGCTCAAAAAGACTTAATCCAAATTAGCATCAAAGCCAGACATAGGAGAGAGTGATATGGATGAGGTAAAAGGCTGGCATCCTTTAATGAAGAATATAAAAGGACTTGGAAAAAGAAACAAAGAAACTGTTAAAAGTCACCAAAAAAAAAAAAAAAGAAAAATAATAATCTATTACCTTTCCTCTTCACTATTGTGATAAAGACTCAAGTTTAAGATAAGAAAAGTTTTAGCATTTAGCTATTAATAAAGAGATCTTAATATAGTTATGGATCAATGGACAATAATGATTTTCTGCGAATTGTATTTTTATATTTATTTGCCTTTTCTAAAACGTCTATAATCAATCACAGTCAAGGAAATACTAATTTTTCAAAAATGAATTTTTAAAATAAAATTTAATGCTTCAGAAATGTTTTCTGATTTATAACTTTTTTGTTGCAAGTTGGCACTTTTTTCTTTATTAATTCAAGCATCATGGCTTTTCTACCAGTATTTCATTCAATGATAAAAGCTGAAATAATAGGGACGCCTGGGTGGCTCAGTCAGTTGAGCGTCTGACTCTTGATTTCTGCTCAGGTCATGATCTCAGGGTTGTGGGATCAGGCACCAAGTCAGGCTGTGTGCTCAGCAGGGAGTCTGCTTGGGATTCTCTCTCTCCCTCTCCCTCTGCCCCTTTCCCTCCACCCCCCCTCAAATAAATAAATAAATATTTAAGAAAAAAACCCCAAAATACAAAAAGCTGAAATAATAACAAATTTATTTTCTTTCATTGGACCTATATTGAGAATTGATGCCATTTGGATAAAGAGCTCATATTTAAAATTGTCAAGAATTTCTGGGTTTTTAATGTTACACCATGTGTAACAAGCTACTTTAATATCTTTAATACAGTGTCATCTGTCCCTAAAAAATAGGAATTTATAGATGAACACTTTGATTATTGACAGAAAAAAAATACACTTTGTTTTTGGTTGTACCATTTTTGAATTTCCAAATACCTTTGAACTTTAAATACTATGTAAGTACAGCCAATCCTCATTATTCATGGATGGTGTGTTTGTGAATATACCTACACACTAAATTATATTTGTAACCAAAAATTAATACTTATGACTTTTTCAGTCATTCTTGCGTATATGCAGAGAAGTAAAAAATCCAAGTTACTCAATGCACACATTGCCACCTGAGAACAAGGTAATGCTGTCTGTTTCAGCTTGTCTAATGTAAACAAGTATCCTTTTAGCAGTCTATGGGGTACTATTTTTTTTTTTTTTTTTTGCATTTTTGTGGGTTTTGTTGGTGCTTTCACTTTTGAAAATGGTCCTCAAGCATAGTGCTGAAGTGCTGTCTAGTGTTCCTAAGTGTAAGAAGGCTGTGATGTGCTTTATGGAGAAAATATGTGTGTTAGTTAAGCTTTGTTCCAGCTTGAGTTATAGTACTATTGTCCCTGGGTTCAATGTTAATCAACAATATGATATATCCAGCAAAAGGAAGAGGAAATTCGCTGATCTGTACATGAGGTCACTCTGCAAAGTGCTAAACTAATAACATTTGTAGTGAATGATGAAGCCATCAGAAAGATGGGGAAGTAGCTAAAGTCTGGGGTTCATGAGATGACAACCAATAAAATGCATAGTGGACAGCATTGCTGTGAGGCCGATAGCAAATACATTTATAGTCATGTTACCCAGAGTCAGGAAAATGCTAAACCCTTCTCAGCTAGTGATGGCTGGTTTGCACATTTCAAAGGGTGAAATGGCATGAAAATGTTAGACTTGCAGGTGAGGCAGATTCTGCAGATAGGAGGCCGTAGAAGAACTTTAAAAATGCCTGCTGAGGGATGCCTGGGTGGCTAGCATCTGCCTTCAGCTCAGGTCGTGATCCCAGGGTCCTGGGATCAAGTCCCGCGTCGGGCTCCTTGCTCAGCAGGGAGACTGTTTCTCCCTCTGCCTGCCACTCCCCCTGCTTGTGGGTGCTCTCTCTCTCTCTCTCTCTCCCTCTGACAAATAAAAAAAAAAATGTTTAAAAAAAATGCCTGCTGAGGGGCACCTGGGTAGCTTAGTCGGTTAAGCATCCAACTCTTGATTTCAGTTTAGGTCATGATCTCAGGGTTGTGAGATGGGACTCTGCACTAGGCGTAGAGCCTGCTTAAGATTCTCTCTCTCCCTCTCCCTGTGCCCCATCCCTCCTCTCCCTCTCTTAAAAAAAATTCCTGTTGAATTTTATATAGGAAAAGAGTTATATGGAAGAGCAGATTCAAGGCTGATGTGACTGGCTTATTTTTTTAAGGACTTTGGCAAATGAACCTATACAATGCAAATAGTATTTTGGGTGACAAAAATGTTAGACCAGAGACTTGCAGGAATAGAACTCTGTATTTCCCCCAAGAACAATAATTCATTTTTGTGTTAATTCAGTGTTCACAGCCATCTTTATAAAACACAATTACTGCAAATAATGAGACTCCACTATACTTGATCTACATATGTGCATAGTCATCATGTTTGAACATGAGACTGGTGTTTGTTTGTGACTGACATGTAGCTTACACTCTATTGTTTACTATCAAAGAGGCTGGGTCTAATTGCAATTTTTCTCTTTGTTACTGTGTATTCAAGACTTGGCTCAAAAATCACAACCTAGAGGTACTTTGGTGGCTCAGTTGGTTGAGTGAATGAGTCTTGATTTCGGCTCAGGTCATGATCTCAGAGTTCTGTGTTTGAGCCCTGCGTTGGGCTCTTTGCTCACTGGGGGGTCTGCTTGAAGTTCTCTCCCTCTCCCTCTGCCCCCCCTTGCTTGCTCTCTCTCTCTCAAATAAATAAATAAATCTTTAAAAAGAAAATCACAATCTAGACCTGCCTCTCATAACTGTTAGCAGTTGTCTAGAGCCCACATGTAAACTTCCTTGTTTAATGCTCCCTCGTTCATGGTGTTTCACCCAAGAGACAATGAAATGCTTTGCAGATTTTGTTGCCTGGTCATAAGTAATAGAAGACTGAATCTACTCCTCTGCTTATCCCTGAGGAGCCTTACAGCAGGTGGAGGTGGGGTTCAGCATTTAAATAAAGCTGATTGATGACACTGCGATCTGCTGCCAAATTTTTTTATTGGAAAATTGTTCACTACTTATCAGAGAAAAAAAGAATTAAATGAAGATAGGAGAAGTTTCTTCTTTTTTATTTCTATTTTTTATTTAAATTCAATTCATCAACATATAGTACATCATTAGTTTTTGATGTAGTGTTAAATGATTCATTACTTGTGTATATAACACCCAGTGCTCATCACATCACGTGCCCTCCTTAATACCCATCACCCAGTTACCCCATCCCCCCCACCTACCTCCCTTTCCTCAATCCTCAGTTTGTTTCCCAGAGTCAAGAGTCTCTCATGGTTTGTCTTCCTCTCTGATTTCTTCCCATTCAGTTTTCCTTCCCTTTCCCCATGATCCTCTGCACTATTCCTTATGTTCCACATATGAGTGGAACTATATGATAATTGTCCCTCTCTGATTGGCTTATTTCATTTAGCCATAACACCCTCCAGTTCCATCCATGTTGACGCAAATGGTAGGTTTTTATCCTTTCTGATGACTGAGTAATATTCCATTGTATATACGAACCACATCTTCTTTATCCATTCATCTGTTGAAGGGCATCTCGGCTCCTTCCACCGTTTGGCTATCGTGGACATTGCTGCTGTGAACATTGGGGTGCAGGTGCCCCTTCGGATCACTACATTTTTATCTTTGGGGTAAATACCCAGTAGTGCAATTGCTGGGTCATAGGGTAGCTCTATTTTTAACTTCTTGAGGAACCTTCATACTGTTTTCCAGAGTGGCTGCACGAGCTTGCATTCCCACTAACAGTGTAAGAGGGTTCCCTTTTCTCCACATCCTCACCAACATTTGTTGTTCCCTGTCTTCTTAATTTTAGCCAGTCTGACTGGTATAAGGTGGTATCTCATTGTGGTTTTGATTTGCATTTCCTTCATGACAAGTGATGTGGAGCATTTTTTGTGTGTCTATTGGGCATTTGTATGTCTTCTTTGGAGAAGTGTCTGTTCATGTCTTCTCCCCATTTCTTGAAGAATCAAAGTATAACAATTTCCTACCTACCTCAGAGGAGTAAGGATATGCATTGCTTGATGTCCTTGATTCTCCAGTCATGGTCTGTGGATCTCTAAGGATCCCTCTGAGACTTTCAGAGCATACATGGTATAAAAAAAAATTCATAATATACTAAGATTTTCTTTGCTCTTTTCATTTGCACTAATGGAGGCAACAAATAATGAGTGTACCTGTTGGTGCCTTCATGAAAATGAAGGTAGTCAGTTCCTATCATTTATGATGAATGGGAAGTAAGCACAAAGCACTTCCACTTCACACTGTCTATGCGGGGGGGGGCTGTCTTGAGAAAAAGCTCTTGTGCAGTTGTTTGAGGGGAAGCTGAAGTAGCTACCTTTTCCACAGACCATCTTTTTCTTTTTTTTTTTTTTTCAAGAGAGAGAGCATGCACACATGCATGAGCAGTGGGGAGGAGTAGAGGTTGGGAGGAGAGGGAAAGAGAGAATCTTTAGCATGCTGCACTCCCAGCGTAGCCAGATGCGGGGCTCATCTCAAGACTCTGAGATCATGACCTGACCTGGAATCAAGAGTTGGACACATAAGGGATAGAGCCACCCAGGCGCCCTTGATAGACCATCATTTTTAATTAAAAGAATGACTGACAGAAATTGTGGGTATTCAAAGTTGGGAATTTGGCAGACATTTTCCTTGAAATATGAAGTGAATCATTCATCTCAAGGAAAACAAGTAACAGTGCTTATTGCCCATAATAAAACTCGTACTTTCAAGTGAAAATTAGAATTTTGGAAAACTTGTATTCTTCACTGTGAACTTGATACTTTAATACTTAAAGACTTTTCTGAGGATACTAGTGATGATATATGCAAATGTTTTTTATGTATCATATGAAATTTGTCAACATTTGGAAGATCTGCTTAACTCCATGAACCAATATTTTCCATGCTTGATGTTACATTGCATGATGTTACAAAGTTATACATAGATTTAAAAAAAAACATGCAAAGTGCAAGGTAGACCAATAGATTTAACCTTGTTGAGTATGAAATATTCGTTTTTGTGGCTTCAAGTTTCACATTGCAAATAACCTTTAAGAAACTATTTCTTGTTGAGTTTTGATGTAGTATTAAAAGAGAGTATCCACAATTATAGGAAAATGCCATAAAAATACTATTCCATTTTCTAACTGAATACATGGGTGAAGCAAAACAATGTGACCAAAGCAATCTATTGTAAGAGATTTAACTCAGAAGTATATATAAAGATACAGCTGGCTTTTTATTAAGACAAATATTACAGTTCTTCTGATGTACAAAAGCATTACTCTTCTCACTAGTTTTTGGAAAACATAATTATTTTGCATTAAAATGTTTTATATATTAACATGTATTAGGTTTATTATTATTTTTTACATTTAAAACAAATAACTTTAAAAAAATTATAGTATTAATTTGTAGTATAGTAATTGTTGGTAGATACAGCCAAAACAAACAAATGCTCTTTGGGTCCTTAATCATTTTTCAGAGAGTAGAGTCTTAAAGTCGTAAGTTTGAGAGCTGCTATACCACATGTTGCAAATGTCTCAATAGTATAAAGCTTCATTATTGTCTTTCAAAAAGTTATTCTTAAAAATAAAAATGGCAGTTAGGGCAATTAAAAGAAGGGTCTTAGGACTTAGTGATTTTTACTGCCAGTTGAAGTAGTGCTATTTGGCACAGTCCCTGGGGTAAAAAATACATGGAAAAGAGAGGACAGTAGAATGTCCACTCAGTTGCTGTATGGTGAAAAGATGCAGATAAACCACAAAGTGGAAGAAATATTTTGTTTGCTTGAGGTCTAAAGTATCAGTCAACTGGTACAGAATAATACCTCTTCTTATTCATGGTGCGTGTTAAGATGCTAACAACTATTGAGAACAATCAGGTTTTCACTTGCATGATCTTGTTTCCTTTCCTTACAACCCAATGAAGTGGGTACTACTATCACCATTTGGTAGATTGTGGAAAACATGGCTCATTGATGAAGCTGAAATCACATAGAGGGTGGGAGAGTTAGGACTCAGATTGGATATTCTCAGCACCACAGGCCTTTCTATTTCTTTTTTTTTTTTTTTTTTTAAAGATTTTATTTATTTATTTGACAGAGAGAGACACAGCGAGAGAGGGAACACAAGCAGGGGGAGTGGGAGAGGGAGAAGCAGGCTTCCCGCGGAGCAGGGAGCCCGATGCGGGGCTCGATCCCAGGACCCTGGGATCATGACCTGAGCCGAAGGCAAGCCTTTCTATTTCTGTTGTACCACATTGGTATGAGAAAGATTTTTTTTTTTCTCTTTAGGTTTCCAGCCACATGCTTACAATGAATAAAGCCTAGTATGTTTGAATTTTAAATTATTTATGAAATTAATGCATGCCAAAATTAAAAATCAACATAAAAGGCAAGACAATTACCCATCTGTATTTGTTTTTACTAATAAAATAGTTACCATATACTCCATTAATGTCTATATTACCTTCATATATATATATATATATATATATATATATATATATATATATATTTTTATGTGTCATTAATATTCCTCTTTAACACTTTTAGTTTTCTAAGTAGAATTTAACTGTATGCTATACCATAATTTATTTAATAAATTCCTATTATTGGGGATCAGATACATTTCAAACATTTTGCTATTGTAAATAATGTAACGATAGATGCTCTTCAATTATAATTTAGAATATATCCATAATTGCTTTTCCAGAAAAAGATTAAAATTATAATTATTGGTATGCACCTCTGAATTGTACTGCAGAGATGTTTTAACTGTTAATATAAATATATTCTAATATTTACTGTCAGTTTACTACTGGAATAAATGTTTTTGTTTTAATGTTAATTTTTATCTGTTTTTATCACTAATGTCACTAATGAGTTTTACGTTGTTCCTGATTATCATAGGCCATATGCAGTTTTTATTTCACAGTTGCAATTTTTATTTTTATTCATGTGTTTTGTTTTTTTTTTTCAGTTTCAAGTTTTTATTTAAATTCCAGCTAGTTAACGTGTCGTGTAATATTAGTTTCAGGAGTAGACTTTAGTGATGCATCACTTGCATATAACACCCAGTGCTCATCACAAGTGCCTTCCTTGATGCCCATCCCCTGCCCACCTCCCTCCATCAACCCTCAGTTTGTTCTTTATAGTTATGGTTTGCCTCTCTCTTTTTTCCCCCCTATATTCATCTCTTTCATTTCTTAAATTCCACCTATGAGTGAAATCATATGGTATTTGTCTTTCTCTGACTGACTAATTTCACTTAGCATAATGCATTCTAGCTCAATCCACATCATCACAAATGGCAAGATTTCATTCTTTTTTATGTCTGAGTATTATTTCATTGCATATATATATACCACATCTTCTTTATCCATTCATTGGTCTATGGACATTGGGCTCTTTCCATAATTTGGTTATTGTTGATAATGCTGCTATAAACATCAGGGTGCATGGCCCTTTGAGTCAGTACTTTTGTATCTTTGGGTAAATACCCAGTAGTGCAATTACTAGATTGTAGGGTAGTTCTATTTTCAAATTTTTGAGGAAACTTCATACTGATTTCCACAGTCGCTGCACCAGTTTGCATTCCCACCAATAGTGCAAGAGGGTTCCTTTTCCAACATTTATTGTTTCTTGTGTTTTTTATTTTTGCCATTCTGACAGGTGTTAAGTGATATCTCATTGTAGTTTTGATTTGTATTTTTCTGATGATGAGTGATGTGGAGCATCTTTTCAAGTGTCCATTAGCTATCTGTATGTCTTCTTTGGAAAAATATCTATTCATATCTTTTGCCTAATTATTAACTGGATTATTTGGTTTTGGTGTGACTTTGATAAGTTCTTTATAGATTTTGGATACTAATCTTTCATCAGATATATCATTTGCAAATATCTTCTCCCATTCCGAAGGTTGCCTTTTAGTTTTGTTGATCATTTCCTTTGCTTTGCAGAAGTTTTTATTTTGTTGTAGTCCCAGTAGTTCCTTTTAGCTTTTGTTTCCCTTGCCTCCAGAGCCATGTCTAGTAAGAAGTTGCTAAGGCCAATGTAAAAGAGGTTATAGCTTGTGTTCTCCTCTAGGATTTGATGGTTTCCTGTCTCACATTTAGGTCTTTCATCCATTTTGAATTTATTTGTGTGTAGGGTATAAGAAAGTGGTCAGGTTTCTTTTGCATATTGCTGTCCAGTTTTCCCAAAACCACTTGTTGAAGGACTGTATTTTTCCATTGGATATTCTTTCCTGCTTTGGTGAAGATTACTTGACCAAATATGTGGGTCCATTTCTGAGTTTTCTATTCTGTTCCATTGATCTGTGTGTCTGATTTTGTGTCAGTACCATACGTCTTGATCACTACAGCTTTGTCATATAACTTGAAGCCTGCAGTTGTCATGCCTCCAGCTTTGCTTTTCTTTATCAAGGTTGCTTTGGCTATTAAGGGTCTTTTGTGGTTCCATACAAATTTTAGGATTGTTTGCTCTAGCTCTGTGAAAAATGCCAGTGGTATTTTGATGGGGATTACATTAAATGTGTAGATTGCTCTTGGAAGTATAGACATTTTAGCAATATTTGTTCTTCTAACCCATGAGCATCTAATGTTTTTCCATTTCTTTGTGTCCTCTTCAGTTTCTTTCATAAGTGTTCTATAGTTTTCAGAGACCAGGTCTTTCACCTATTTGGTTAGGTTTATTCCTAGGTATCTAATGGTTTTCAGTGCAATTATAAATTAGATCGATTCCTTAATTTCTCTTTCTGCTGCTTCATTTTTGTTGTATATAAATGCCACAGATTTCTGTACATTGATTTTGTATCCTTCAACTTTACTGAATTTTTGTATCAGTTCTAGCAATTTTTTGGTGCAGTCTTTCGGGTTTTTTACATAGAGTATTATTTCATCTGCAAATAGTGAAAGTGTGACTTCTTCCTTGCAGATTCGGATGCTTCTTATTTCTTTTTGTTGTCTGATTGCTGAGGCTAGGACTTCTAGTACTATGTTAAATAGTAATGGTGAAACTCAACATCCCTGTCTTTTTCCTGAGCATTGAGGAAAAGCTCTCTGTTTTTCCCCATTGAGGATGATATTGGCTGTGGGATTTTCATATATGGCCTTTATGATGTTGAGGATGTTCCCTCCATCCCTACTTTCTTGAGGGTTATTACCAAGAATGGATGCTATACTTTGTCATATGCTTTTTCTGAATCTATTGTGAGGATCATATGGTTCTTTTATTAATGTGGTGTATCATGTTGATTGAATTTTGAATATTGAACCACTCTTGCAACCCAGGAATAAATCCCTCTTGATTGTTGTGAATAATTCTTTTAATGTACCATTGTATTTGATTAGCCAAAATCTTTTTGAGAATTTTTGCATCTATATTTATCAGGGATATTGGTCTATAATTCTCATTTTTAGTAGCGTCTTTGTCTGGCTTTGGAATCAAGGTAATTCTGGCCTTGTAGAATGAGTTTGGAAGTTTGCCTTCCATTTCTATTTTTTGGAACAGTTTGAGAAGAATAAGTATTAACTCTTATTTAGATGTTTGGTAGATCCCTTAGGAAGCCACCTGGCCCTGGACTTTTGCCTTTTGGGAGATTTTGGTTACTGATTCAGTTTCTTTGCTGATTATCACTCTGTTCAAGTTTTCTTTTCCTTTTTGTTTTTTAGATTTATTTTATTTATTTTAGGGAGAGAGAGACCACGAGTGGGAGGGGCAGAGGGAGAGGGAGAGAGAATCTCAAGCAGATTCCCCACTCAGTGTGGAGCCTGATATGGGCCTTGATCTCACGACCTGAGATCATGACCTGAGCCAAAACCAAGAGTCAGACGCTTAATGAACTGCACCACCCAGGCCCCCCTTTTCAAGTTTTCTGTTTCTTCCTGTTTCGGTTTCGGTAGTTTATATGTTTCTAGGGATTTATTCATTTCTTCCAGGTTGTTCAATTAGTTGCATATAATTTTTCATAGATTCTCTTACAGTTGTTTGTATTTCTGTGATGTTGGTTGTGATCTCTCCTCTTTCATTCGTGATTTTATTTATCTGGGTCCTTTTTTTTTCTTTTTGATGAGTTTGGCTAGGGGTTTACCAATTTTGTTAATCCTTTCAAAGAACCAGCTCCTGGTTTCATTGATCTGTTATACTATTTGTCTGTTTGTTTCTATGTCATTTGTTTCTGCTCTCATCTTTATTATTTCCCTTCTTCTATTGGCTTTAGGCTTCATTTGGTGTTCTTTTTCTAGTTCCTTTAGTTGGAAGGTTAAGTTGAGTATTTGAGATTTTTCTTGCTTCTTGAGGTAGTATTACTATATATTTCCCTCTTAAGACAGCTTTTGCTGCTTTCCAAAGGTTTTGGACCATTGTGTTTTCATTTCCATTTGTTTCCATGTATTTTTTTTTTTTAATTTCTTCTTTAATTTCCTGGTTGACCCATTCAATCTTTAGTAGAATGTTCTTTAACCTACATGTATTTTTGGTCTTTCCAAGTTTTTTCTAGTAGATGACTTCAAGTCATAGTGTTGTGGTCAGAAAATATACATGATATGATCTGAATCTTTTTGTACTTTTGTTGAGGCCTGACTTGTGACCCAGTGAATGATCTATTCTAGAGAATGTCCATTGTGCACTTGAATAGAATGTATATTCTGCTGCTTTAGGATGAAATGTTCTGAATATATCTTTAAAGTCTACCTGGTCTAGTGTGTCATTCAAAGCCATTGTTTCTTTGTTGATCTTCTGCTTAGATGATCTCTTCATTGATGTAAGTAGGCTGTTTAAGTCTCCGACTATTTTTGTATTATTATCAATGAGTTCCTTTATATTTGTTATTGTTTTATGTATTTGGGTGCTCCCAAGTTGAGGGCATAGATTTTTACAATTGTTAGATCTTCTTGTTGGATAGACCCCTTTATTGTGACATAGTGACCTTCTTCATCTCTTGTTATAGTCTTTGTTTTAAAATCTAGTTTGTTTTATATAAGTATTGCTACCCCAGCTTTCTTTTGACATTTATTTACATGACAAATAGTTCTCCATCCCCTCACTTTCAATCTGCAGGTGTCTTTATGTCTAAAATGAGTCTCTTGTAGGCAGCATATAGATGAGTCTTGGTTTTTTATTTATTCTGATACCCTCTGTCTTTTGATTGGAGCATGTAGTCCATTTACAGTCAGAGTGATTATTGATTGATATGTATTTAGTGCCATTTATTACTTGTTTTGTCATTGGTTCTGGAGACTTTCTCTGTTCCTTTCTTGTCTTTGTTGCTTTTGGTCTTTCTTTTCCCACTCAGTGAGTCCCCTTTAATATTTCTTGCAGGCCTGGTTTAATGGTTACAAACTCCTTTAGTTTTTGTTTGTCTGGGTAATTCTTTATCTCTCCTTCTATTCTGAATGATAGCCTTGCTGGATAGAGTATTCTTAGCTGCACATTTTTCCCATTCAGCACGTTGCATAAATAACTTCTTACCTGTCAAGTTTCTGTGGAGAGGTCTTCTGCTAACCTTATATGTCTTTCCTTGTAAGTTAGGGACTTGTTTTGTCTTGTTGCCTTTAGTATTTTTTCTTTATCTCTATAATTTGCAAATTTAACTATGATGTGTCTTCGTGCTGGCCTGCTTTTGCTGATTTTAATGGGAGTTCTCTGTGCCTCCTGGATTTGGCTGTGTATTCCTTTCCCAGATTAGGGAAGTTTTCAGCTATAATTTCCTGAAATAAATGTTCTGCCCCTTTTCCCTCTCTTCTGAGACTCCTATGTTATGAGTGTTATTAATGATTCATGGAGTCACTTAGTTCCCTAAGTCTACATTCGTGATCTATTATTTTTCTTTTCCTCTTCTTTTCAGCTTCATTATTGTCCATAATTTTATCTTCTGTGTCATTTACTCATTCCTCTGCTTCTTCCATCCTTGTGGTTGTTACATACAGTCAGTTCTTATCTCAGTTGTAGCATTTTTTATTTAGGTCTTTTATCTTTGTGGTAAGGGACTTACTGGTGTCTTCTATGCTTTTCTCAAAGCAAGCTAGTATCCTTATGATTGTTTCTTTAAATTCTGAATCAGGCATATTACTTATATCTGTTTTGATTAGATCCCTGGCCATGACCTTTTCTTGTTATTTCTTTTGGGATGAATTCCTCTGTTTGGGCATTTTGTCTAGGTCTTTGTCTTCTCTGTGTTAAGAGAGGCTGATATGTTTCCTGTTCCTGAGAGTAATGGCTTTATGAAGAAGAGGTTATATACTGTCCAGGGCCCAGTGCTTCAGGAAGTGTCTCTGGTATATGCTGTGTGTACTCTGCTGCTGTGTTTTGGCTGCTCTTTCCCTTAAGTCAGTCCTCTGCAGAGTTTCTCCTGCCTGCAGTGAGGAGTGTTTGGACCTTAGCCAGAGTGCAGTGAGTTTTAACTGTGTGCTCTGTCTACTTGTTAAAAGAGACCTGATCCTTTTTCCACTAGAGGTGAAACTTTGCAGAAGTCTGTGGTCACTAGATGTGTTATATGTGGGGGCTTTGTACTGGTCTTCTGGGAAAGGGGCCCCTGCCCTTGTTTTCAGGCACACTTGTCCTAGAAAAGCAGTGCCCACAGAGCATAGGGGGACAGGGCTTGGTGTAAGTGATTTAGGCCCCACTGCTGGTGCTGTGCTGGCTAGTGAACTCAGTTTGTGCTGAGGGTCGGGGGGGAAATGGCACCTGCCACCTCTTTTATCCCTGAGAAGCAATGCCCCCTCTCCCAGGTGTACTCCAAGAAGGGGGAACCATCTCTCCCAGTGCATCCTAGGGGATCCTCAGATCATTTGTCTGCTCCTTGGCTATCTGCCCCCCTTCTCCATAGGAGCACTGCAGCACCCTCAGAGCTCCACCCCAGCCACACTGTGGACCTCTAAAACTCCAGTATTTCAGCCCTGCTCGTTGTAAAAACTCACGAAAATCAGCCCTTCTCATTTTCCCAGTCAATCTTAGGGGAAGTGTTTTCTTTGTGTGATCCCCTATATGTTTCTCTCTCTCCCTCTCTCTTTTCTCTCCATGACCAGGGATCCCTTCCCTCCATAGCACCCGAGATCCATTTCTCCCCCAAACCACATCTCTGCACTGCCTACCTTCCATGATGTGGCTTCTTTTCTCCCTCTAGTTGTGCAGTTTGTTCTGTCAGTCCTCAGATTGGTTTCTTGGGTGTTCATATGATTTGGTATTTATGTAGCTGTGTTCAAGGGATGAGGCAAGCCAAGGATCCTCCTATAACTTCATCATCTTAGCTCCTCCTGCCACGTGCAGTTTAAAAAAATCTTCATTAACTATTGAAATATTACTAGAAGTAATCATTATAAACAACACTTACATATTAATTACTATGAGTCAGGAACTGTTTTAAATGCTGTGTATATGTGTGTGTGTGTGTGTGTGTGTGTGTGTGTGTGTATACAATTCTTTTTTTTTCCTGAAAACGCTTTGAGATAATATACCAGTTAGTTAGGCCAAAATATGCTGGTTCAACAAACAACCCTCAAATCTCTCAAGCATACTACAACTACAAAGTTTTATTTCTTGCTCACAGTGCATAACTATTGTTGACCAACAGCATCTCTGCTTTACCTTTTCTTCATTTTAAGACCCTGGCTGAAGAATTAGTCCCTAGTCAATGTTTTGACAAAGAGGAAAGAGAGAGGGCTTAAGCACACAGTGATTCATAAAACTTCTGTGCATATTGGGTATTCACCACTTTTGTTCACATTGCTTTGACCACAGAATTTCAAATGGCTACCCCTGTCTTAATGGGATAAAGATGTACAATCCTTCCATGTCAAGGGGCACCACTAGTCACAGGATCCATCATGCTTTCAATGGTGAATGGAAAGTATTACCTTCTTATAAGAAGGGATGCCAAATATTTAGGAGCAAAAAGTAAAATCTATCACATTAGATACAGTCATTTTCCACATTTTATAGATGAGAAAACTGGGATACAGAGAGTTTACATAACTTATTCATGCTCAGAAATTTAATGAATGGTGGAGCAGGGTGTAAGCCCAAGCATTCTGGTTTCAGGACTGTGCTTTGGCCCAATGATAAGAAATAAAATGTGTCCAGTAAAAATCACGTTAGGTGATTATAGGAGTACTATGATAATACTCATAGGTATTTATAAATACCATGAGGTATTTTATAAATACAACAGCTCTTTAATTTATTGTCTAAACATGGACTCTTTTTCTTTGATAAATGCTAAATCTGATGGGATGCAATGACTAGTTTTCACCTGGGAGTATCCCAAAAAAATGAAGATGAGTGGTTAACCTCGAGGCAAATTTTATAATGTTCTGTATTGGTCAGTAATTAAGGGCTTTGGCAAGTTTGGGTAAAGAGTACTAATCATGTAAATACAGAGACTTCACTGCCAAATACATGAAGTAATACCCTCTAATGCATTGTAAATTTCTAAGTTGGGTTTGCTGCTTTGCTGCATACTATAAATGAAACTTATTAATATTTGTAGTGTTTCCCAAGATGGTCTCTAAAATCTGCTCTATTTTAGTTCATTTTAGCTACCATTTAAAATAATAGTTATTCTTAAAGGAAGCCAAATAATAGTTCTAAAGTTTTAATAGCTAGAGTAGAATAAATAATAAAATGTACACTGAGAATTGATTAGTATAAAAATGAAAAGGACCAAGATTTTCTGACCTTGGATTCTGTGCTTATTGTTTTGTGTGCTCAGTGAGGGAATTTATAAATGCAGCTGAGTATACAAACTACAAAACCTCATTAATTTCAACATTGCTTATTCATGTACTAGAAACCTTTAGGGGAGTTTTGGTTTATAAGTTTTTATAAGTTTACCAGAGTCATTAGTTGTCTGGTACAACTTATATTTACAAGGTTCCCATTGGTTGGTATCTAACATTTGAAATTGGAAAACTTAAAAGTGAAACATAAATTCCTCATAGAGAACTGACAACAGGATCTAAAATAAGTAGGTGACTCTCAAAAGAAATAATAATAAAAATATATGTCATATTATTTGTGACATTATTTGTGAGTAAACATCCTTTAAATTAAAATGAAAAACCATTTCATCTATGAAATGGGCAAAGATTAAAAAATAGCATTCATTTTTGATGGGGGTGTGGTCAAATGACCATTCTTATATACTTATATATATATATATACTGACCCAACTTTTATGGAAAGTAATCTAAAATAATAAGCAAGATTTTATAAATATTTTTAACATTGATATCAAGGAATTTATCCTTTGGAAATATTCATAAATTTTTAATGAATATTTATGTTCCAACATTATTTCTAATATTGAAAAACTTGAAATAATAATGAAGTTTAAGCAAATTATAGTCTGTCCATATGAAGGAATCTTATGTAGTAATTTTTTTAAAAAATGCCTTCAAATAATGCATCAGAAGAAATATTAATTTTTCAGTGTTGAGTGAAAATAGCAGACTATAAAATTGTTAAACAGAGGATGATCACAATTTTAAAAGTAAAAGTAGGAGGAAATATAAATATGTACCAAATTTTTAACAGCAGTTCAGTTTGAACTGTATTATGGGAAAATGGGTGACTTTTGTTTTCTTTCCCAAACTGTGGGTATTTTCCAAATATTCTGCTATTATAATCAGTGTTATAATCAGAAAAAAAATTACCAAATGAATTTAAACCATTAGAAATTGAAATTTATTAGTGGAATGTTGCTTCTTGGAGGAGTATTTTTTTTTTTTAAGATTTTGTTTATTTATTTGAGAGAGAAAGAGAGAGAGCATGAGCAGGGGGAAGGGGCAGAGAGAGAGGGAGAAGCAGACTCCCTGCTGAGCAGGGAGCCCAACTTGGGGCTCAATCCCAGGACCCTGGGATCATGACCCGAGCCGAAGGCAGACGCTTAACCGACTGAGCCAACCAGGCACCCCAGGGAGGAGTATTTTTTAACTCGTTGACTACCATCTGGTTTGCTACATATCTTTAAATCCATAACATATTTGTGTAGTTCATTTACTCCACCTACAATCCTGTCATTTGTGTTACTAAATAGAATCTATGTTTAATGAATTGAATTTGCGATATAAAGCCAGAAAATTAAAATGATTTTCTCATTTCAGTTTCATACATTTCCTTCCTCAGATGAAAGTGTGTTTCTCAAATTGTAATTGTGGATGGGTGGGTGGATGGATGAATAGATACATAGATAGATAGATAGATAGATAGATAGATAGATAGATAGATAGATATGTAGATAGACTGACAGACAAATTAAGGAAGTAAGCAAGCAAGTAAGCAAGCTACAAGATATCTAAGTATAGTTAATGTAGGTTGGAAGAAATTTCCTATTTCATCCTTCTTAATCCCTAAATAATGTTAGATTTGATGGAAGCGTCTCTCTGATCACTATTGTTGACGTCTTAATTGAGAAAACAGTAATTTTGCCTCATAGTCATTTAAATGTACTTATATTTTTCCTGTTTGTTTTATATATTTATATGATGAACTTTTTGTGGGTAGGGATCCTAATTTCCTTCCCTTTTCTATCTGTCCAAACTACCAGATACATTGCATATGTTAGATAAAGGATAGACAATAAATTACTAAACATGTTTGCCTTCACACAGAAGGACAGTGAATACAGTGGCTGAGAGAGCAGACTGTACAGTCAAATTGCTAGTGTTTAAATCGCAGGATTGCTGCGTGACCTAAGGAAAGTTACTTCACTGTGCCTCAGTTTTCTCAAGTATAATAACAGGGGGGAAACAGTGCTACCTATCTTTAGAGTTTGGAGAATTACATGAGTTGATGCTTATAAAATGCTGAGAATAGTTCCTGGCACATTATATGTGTAGTTATTACTATTTCAAGATAATTTCCTTGCTAAGTGACTATAATGATTAAACCCATGGCTATTGCATTGAGGAATACATAAACATATTCAAACCTGGGAATAATTTTTGGGGAGCTCTATTGTTACATAGAGGGATGTAGATGATAATCAACATATGTAGAGTTAATCAAGAGATTTCTGGATATAGAGAAATGCATGATAACGAATGTTTATTGATGAATTTATAATTAGAGAGATAAAAATTATGAATGTTATGGGATATCATTAAAGAGCTCTTAGAATAGGAAGTTCTTATGTGATTCCCAAAACAGTATGATGATAAGTATTTGTGGATCAGAATAAAAGCGGGTTTTGAATCCTGACAGAAGGCATTATGTAAGTAGTTCTTCTTAATTGAAATTTTCTTTTTTTAAAAAAGTTTGGATACTTGATAAAAATAATACTTTTAAATTACATAAAATAACTTTTTAAGTATTTACAAGTGATTACTCCTGCTTTCCTTATTAATAATCATCAAACATAAAAAGTTGAAACTTACATAAAAGTAAAATCAAATTAGTTTGAGCCCTCTTTAACAACATTGACAATATTGAGAAAGAATGTTGAGCAAAATAAACATTACATTTTATCTTTTTCTTTATAGTTTTTATAGGTAGTCAGTATTTTGGACTTGAGTATATTTGGATATAATGTCCCCAAATATTTTGGACTCCTTTCATCCCTTTGTTTTCTTAACGTTCTTTATTTCATAGAGTTGATGCTCTGTGCGAGTATCACTTCCACAAGGGGTGCTGGGAAGGAGGTATTCTGTGGAAACCTTTAAGTAGGCAACTTGGGTGCTTTGCTTGCAACATCTGTTCATTCTGCAAAAATTCACTGGACATTAACTAGAATACAGCTACTCTTTTCCAGTCCTACCCCCTGATGATTGAATGAAGCTAGCAGCAGGGAAGGGGGAGAAGAAGAGAAGGGGAAGGATTAAGTATTATATTACCTTTATAACCAAGGTGTTGAAGTGGTTCCTTTAGATTTTTTTAAGAAAATAAAGGGAAGAGAGAGTTAAGGAGCAATAAGGAAAAGTTAAAATGCACTTAGGCTAGGGTATCAATCTGCAAATATGATTAAATGCTAGACCGAGCCATCAATGGAAGGAAGTTTTAGAATGTTTTTCCTGAGGTATCATTTAAAAACATGATTTCCCTGCAAGGAGATGGCAAGGGGAGGAGTGTTTACTTGATTTCTAACTTGGCACTTTTCTTTAGGTTCTCTTGACATACTAACATTGGCCAAATTCCAAGATATACAGAATCCAAAGCACCCTTCCATGCTCTAGAGACACTTGTATTTCTCCCTAATCTTTGGCTGTTCAAATGATGTTATCAAAGCAAGATGATTTCCGCTCTTTTTCTTCATAAATTAGGACCTTATATTAACTAAAGTGTATTGCTAATCTTGTCGGTGTTGAGAAATTTTGCAGTTCCTTGAGTAAACTCAGAAGTCAGGATCCCTCAGATTTAGTCTCTGGAAGAGAAAAGGGCAGGAAATACTAGATTTTGAAGAAACCTTAGTATTTCATGTTTTCCATGGCCTCTAGGATAAGTCATCACACTATGTGGTCACATTGAAGCATTTGGTATTATATTTTAGGTTATTGTGCATCCAAGATTCACCTATACTTCTCACAGGTAGGCCAAGTTTTATGTCCTCACTATCTGGATGCACCTGGGGAACTTCTGTAATCCAAGCTGATTTTAGTAAAAACCCCACAGAGAAGTTATGAAGCCTGCAAACTCATCTTCTGTCTAAATCTCTTCTTCATTTCTGGGCACTGATCGCCACCCTAGCACCCCTCTCTTGGTGTTTTCACTTTTATTTTCCTCCTACATCATTTCCATATTTGAAACCACCACAATATTGGCATACAAATCTGTCTTCCTGAGACAGAGCAGGCATTCTTTTAGCCTACTGCCTTCTGCTCTGTGTTCCATACCTACCTCTCTTCATGACTTACCTTCTAGTGACTTGCATCACTTTTGATCAAACAGTGCCCTTGTATCCTCTTACCAGAAAACCACATCACTGCCCATCACTTTTCTCCATGTGGCAGTACCAGTAATGCTATTTTAGTCCTTGCTATAAGTGAGTGATAGTAGTAAAATGAGCTATGATGGATGTAGCATTATCATTCCAAAGACACTCACACCCAAACTCAGACCATAGACCCTAAACACACTTTGGTATAAGGGTCTTTTTACTGTAATCCACACTCAAGTGATATCACTTTACCCCATACTGCAATGACTTTTCGCACACTACTGAGCAACTTCTCATAGATGTGAATGTTATCAAGATCCAAATGTAGTTTGCTTTGAAAGTAGACCATTGTCAATGACCACTGATTTATCTCATTCATGCTTTGACAATATGTCTGGTGTTTAACAGTATAAAGTAGCGTCAACGTTTAATGGACACTGTGGTTAAGCCACAATAAAGAAGTATGCTTATGCTTGAGCCTTGAGTTTTCTTAGTCTCTAAGCTCTAATTCAAGAAATTTCCTATTCATACAACCAAAAAATTTCTTTAAACATTTTATGAATATGACAGGTTTCTTCTAAAATAACATAGGCTATTAGTACCCAGCTTCTAGTTTAAAATTTAGAAACCTGTTTACTTTTCACTATCCTGTTAGATTCCCTAGTTGTAAGCTTGTTCTTAACTTTTAGGTGTACCTTATATCCATGGGCCAGAGAGTTAAAAAAAAAAAAAGAAGAAGAAGAAGAAGGAGGAGGAGGAGGAGAGGAAGGAGAGGGAGGAGGAAGAGGAGGGGAAGAAGTACTTGATTATGTTTTTTTTTTTGTTAAGATTTATTTTAGAAAGAGAGAGGGGGTGGGACAGAGGGAGAGGGAGAAAAATCTCAAGCAGACTCCCCGCTGAGTGCAGAGCCTGACATGGGACTTGACCCTGAGATCATGACCTGAGCCAAAATCAAGAGTTGAACGCTTAACCAACTGAGCCACCCAGGCGCCCCTATGGTTTTATTATGTATGCTTATTTAATGAATTATCTCCTTTGTTTTATAAGCAATATAACATACATAAATTTTATTTTCATCTTGTACAAAATGAAGCTGAAGTAAAATAAATAACTTACCTAAGGTCATAAAACAAAGACAACTGAGCTGACATTTAGCCAGATGCTTCAAAGCCCGAATTTTATGTACCAGAGCAGTTAAAATTTATGTATGACATTAAAACTCTCTTCATTTTCATTTCATAGACCTTGAAAATTAATTTAATTGCTGATTCTATTAATTTCTTTGTACCTGTGTTTCCTCACTTTTAAATTAAGTGTGTTAAACATAATGGTGTCTACAATTCTTTAATGCTCTCACTTTCTGAATTAGCAGGGATGCTTGTGTTTTGAGCATACCTTATACGCAGGTCGATTATGGTAAATACGATGAGTGTAACAAACAGTTCCTTCCCTCAAAGGAACAAATGATTAATATCTAATGATTGGTTCAGGAAATAAGTGCAATTGTTCATCTCTCTGAGGTGGAGAAGGAACAGGCTTTCTTGAGTGGCTTTGAAGGAAGACTTGAAAAATAAGAAAGACCTCTTGTTTTCATCCTCTGCTCTCTGATGTGTGGATACATGTGTTCAGGACTCACCTTTATATAAGGTCTTGCACCACTGATAATGAAGCAGCACCTGTTTGTCCTCTCATCTGGTAACCACATCCCTGCCTGCAATTTCCCTTTATATGGCAATCACAGCAGTTCTAGTTTGGTCCCTGCTAAAGTGAAGAAGGCAATAGAAGTGATGTTATGGGAGAAAGGGTTATGGCGACAAGCATTAGTAACAGAAGGAGATTGCCAGTGCTGAGTGCTAAGTGTCATGATAAATAACTCAACCTTGACGTTTCCATGGACAACAGGAAGGGAGAAAGGCAGTATTCTGAACCTAAGGACTAAAGGGGCAGGTGTTTTGAGACTGTCCATCCGGTGGGAGTGGAGGGCAGATTGAAAGGGTTTGGGTGAGTTACTCTGTATGCACATAGGCTGCCTCTGGAACACTAAAAAAAAAAAAAAAAAAAAAAATGCACTTTTTAATTTTTACTGTTGGGGAGATTTAGCCTAAACACTATCTGATGGTTGCTGTTTTTAGAATCCCAAGCAGTAATGGTCCAAAATTAGTATTTTAACTGTAAATGTCACTCTTTATTATAAGTTAAAGAGTGTTACAAAATCATTTTTTATTAAGTTCCTTACATTTGTTTTCCTGGACATTCTCTCTACAATAAGCTGATTTTTAATGTGGGGAATTTGTTGCTGAACTGGTTAACAAAATTCTTGGCTTATATAGTTTCTACTATACAAATCCTATCTGAATTTTGTAAAAATTAAATTGATATATCTTGAACATGAAAAGGACTCTTTAAAACTAAGTTGTAGTCCACAAAACAATATTACAACTCTAAAGTAAACTCGCCAAATTTCAGGGAATTGATTTTAACTTAAGTATAATATAATCTCTAAATTATTTAAATATACTCTGAGAGATCATATTATAGTCTAAAACTGCTTACAATAATACTAATGCTTTCACTTGCCTCTATCACAGATGCTGAAAAACTCATGTATTTAAAACAAATCTTTCATGCCACCTATAACACGGGTATTTGTTTTAGCTAAAATAATAGGGAAAGCTCAGTGTTAATGTTTAGGTAAGATTTCATGGTATCAGTACTAAGAAAAACTTCGTGTATTAACAAGCATTTCCTTCTTCATTGTGAATGTCATTCTTTTGTTTTTACTCAACATAAATTAGTTACATTGTATTTGAAATTGTTTAGAAATCTTTTTTATTTTGAGTAATTGACCACAAGCATCAATTTTGGATATTCACATCAAATTTCTTGCTTAAGAAATTTCTATATTCTCTGTCACTGTTTACTTTTTTCTTGCTCACTAAGGCAATCTAATTGCTTTCAAGTAATTTCAAGGTCATGCTTAGTTATTGGTCCTCTGCCTGTTCCTACAGAACATTTTCTGTAATGAAAATGCCAGAGACCCCAATTGCACACAACCGATCAATATTTATATTGAGCTGTCTGAGTCCCCCTTCACCCTCCTACTCCCCCCAACCCAGCTCAGGAAATAGAAATATTTGGTAGGGCTAATTCTCAAAAGGTAAGAAACACTCTAAATGAAAGAAATGTACCAATTGAGATTATTTCTTTGAATGAAGAAAAATGTTCTTTATTTTTTTGCCTATGTTTGAAGTAGTGGCAACTGAAAATTGTGAATTGGAAATAATTGCTGAGTAAAACAAGATTCAATTATAATACTAATGTAAGCTGTAGGAGTAGTGTGAGAATGACTCTTCTTTATTCATGTGAACCTTTACTGTTTTCAGGTGCAGCCTAGCCTCACAAAGCTAGTTGTAGGGATAATAGCATCCAAATTCATAAATTAGGGGAGACACAGATAGAGGCATCACTCAAAGGTCCATGGCTTTATGAGAGACAGGAGAGTGTGATTGAGTCTGTATTCTCTGATGAGGTGTGTTGTAAAGGAAGGGCTAAAGGTTGGGAGTCCTCGAATCTTGGATTTGATTTCTGCTTCTGTCATTTATTTGAAGTAGACTTCAGGAGAGTTACCTAAATCAGCCTCAGTTTCCTTTTGTTCATACAACAGAGCATCTGTGAAGATTGCACGTGATAATGCATTTTTTTTTAAAGATTTTATTTATTTATTTAATTGACAGAGAGAGAGAGAGACACCGTGAGAGGGAACACAAGCAGGGGGAGTGGGAGAGGGAGAAGCAGGCTTCCCGTGGAGCAGGGAGCCCAATGTGGGGCTCGATCCCAGGACCCTGGGATCATGACCTGAACCGAAGGCAGTCGCTTAACCAACTGAGCCACCCAGGCGCCCCCACGTGATAATGTATTTTAAGCTTCATGAATAATGGAGTTCATCTCCCACCTTCTGAATGTCTTTTAATGAAGAATTCATTCATGAAAATTATATTTTCTTAAGTACTTTGTAATTTGGCTTGTTTAATTTTATAGTGCCACTAGCAGTATACATTGGGAAGTTATTATACTGTGGTTGCTGCCCATTGTCACTAGACAATGTTACACCAGGCTGTAATATGAAACTGACCGTACGCTTTTCCCCTTTTTCTTTAGTGATATGTATACATTTTTTTTCTTTGCATATAAAAGTCTGTCTCTCTCTCTATATCTATCTATCTATCTATCTATCTATCTATCTATCTATCTATCATCTATCTATCTATATTATTATGGGTTTATCTTAGATATAGATATGAGTACTTATGGATTTATAAATGTAATCAGTGTTCTATGTATTCATCTATAAACTTTTGATTATATGCATCTGTATTCAGAACATTGATTTTTTCACCCAATGGATATAATTTTCTGTCCACAGAGGATTTACCTTTGAATTTGTTTCGGTGATACTTTAAAGCATGGGTTAACTTTCAGAAAACCAATAATTAAAGTACAACTTGGGAACCGAATATTTACCAAAGCAGAGTGTACCTATTTATACTTTTAAATTTTATAAGTATAATATAGAGGGAGCCTACAGATTGATGCCCTCAAGAATGTAACTTATATTGGTTAAAGAAGATTAAATGAATTTATAGATATACCATTATACAAAACCAAAACATCTTTCTGGATGAAAAAAAGCAAATCTAGCTTGTGATGAAACAGATGGAATTTAGTTCACCACATGCAGTGTGGCATCAGTATTTGTTTTTTATGAGAGGATTTAGTTAATTATATTGAATGTTTGCAGGTGTGAATTCAGGTCCCTGATAGGGAAAAGAAAAAGATAAATTGTTATCTTTTGAAAGGAAATGGGGATTGTTGCAAACGTGCAGATTTTGTACTTCTGAGAAACCTTGACTATCAAAAAAAAAATGTTTTTCTAACAATGCTCCATATGCCATTGGTCCATAGGCTCATTTTTCAGACTGTTGTTCAGATTAGTGGAAACTTAAACACTGTGGTACATGATTGTTAAAAAAATTTTCTGAATCATTGAGCCTTAAAATATATCACATATTAACTGAAGGCACATGTTTGTAGAATTCATAGCACATATTATATTCTGATGATACAGAGATTACAGGGACCTTTTTAACTTTAACATTCACAAGTCTATCTTGTAGTTTCTTCAAATTAATTTTATTTTAGTGAGACTATGTTTTGATATCATAATCCATTATGAGTTTAATTGTCCAGGTCTAGCTGTCAATTTGTCTACTTTCATCACTTCCTGGCTACAAATAGTTGAAAGACTTTATTGCTCTCAAGTGTGGTTATGTTAGCTTGATCAGTAGTCTTCAAATATATTTATTTCGTATCTTCGGAAACAATTGAAAAAATGGTGTACATTCAATACTGTTCAGAATTGATAAATTTGATCTATGATGCCATTATACATGTGGTCCATTTTCCTGTCATTACTCACTATTCCCAGAAGGAGTACATGTGGGAGATGTTTCTGTCAGACCTCAGTGCTAGAATAATAGGCTGACTTTCAGAGCAACAGTATACTTTTCTTGGAGTAAAAATGTGAAACTCTAACTATTCATGTTTTTCTCATTTCTTTGTCAAGAAAAAAAGAAGAGAGAACCAAATTTGTATCCCAATTGTGTTAAATCTTACAGCATTTTTGTAAGACTCATCCATGGCTTTATGCTACCAATTTGTGTTTCACTTTCTGGCAATGGTTTTGTATCAGAAAATTTTAAATGTTTCTGTAAATTGCCTTATATCCTTTATGAATGAAGTAGATTTTAAGTAAATAAACAGATAACTATAATACAGTGTGAAAAGTTTAAACACAAGTGGCCATAGGCTGTGTCCAATACACTATAATTTTTTATAATAGCCTTATTATTGATTTTATTGATTTTATCAAAGTAACCATAGCCTTCATCTCTTCTGTTTATATTCTCATATTCTTTTCTCTTGTTTTCTCTTTAGTAGACTGGAAGAAGAAACTATTATGTACTTTAATTTTAACTAGATTCAGATACTGTTTTCTTTTGCTTATTAATCCTATTTAACCCTCCATAATCTATATATTTTAAAAATATTTGTACATGTTTTCTAGAAAAGCACTCTATGCACAGTTAATTATTTCTATGTACAGTTAAAAAGTAGTGGGAAGAGTGCTTTTTTAAAAATAAAATATTAGAACAATTTGGGGAAGCATTTTGCACAAAAGTATCAGACCTATTTTTGTTCTTCACCTCAGTTGCCAACGATTGCTCTATTGTTTTAAACATGCCTGGGGATATAAATTGCTCCAGAGTCTGATCCTATTAAATTCAGACGTCTTTGCCAGAATAATGTTAGAGACGGGTCTTTGAGATTTGTTCTGAACCCAGGAGGACTCTTACTGACTGTCTCTTTATCTGGTTCTCTATAGTTATCTGTAAAGGGTCTACAGTTTGGCTTATTACTCTCATCGAACTACCAGTCTTGTCTTAATGCTCACTTCCAAAATCCCCATTGTTATAGAGAAGAACATCTCTAGGCTTGATCTTCCTCATGTTCTGTTCCAAACAACATCAGTTCCTTTGGGGAGAACTTTGAACCTTTATCTGTTCTTAAACCTATGTTGCTCCTGTGCAAAGTCTCTGTTCCTCACTACTCTGCAGCTGAGGGTGGGACAGTGGTCTACTTTTCTTAAGAGTGACACTCCTGCTTCACAAACAGGACATTGGGAGGGCATGGTAGCTTCTGGTCTTCTTGGTTTGCCTCTCCTAGCATAGAAGTTTTGCCCTTCAAGTGTGATTTGGGGCAAATATAATCAGGGCCCCTATTCTTGGCCCACCAGGTGTTTTCTCAGCCTGTCATCCCTGGGGTATGCTATACCTGTGAGTGGAGACTAGACAAAGGAGTAAAGCCCAGGTCTCTCAGTCATTGTTGTCTGGAATAGAGCTTCTGCAATACAGACCTGAGGTGGGGGATGAGAAATGCTGGCTTCCTGCAATTTAAAATGTGTTTTATCAATGCAAGCCCAAAAATACAAGTCCGTAACAAGTAGCAAACTTAATTTACTCATTCTATCCTTTTGAAAACCTAGATTTCCTATCCTACAAAATGTGTCTTCAGCACTTTTTCCCAGTCTATTTTAAAATAACCCCTATGATTGAGCTGCTTCCAGAGTCTCAGGAAGCTGTTCCATAATTCATTTATTGTTCATAAGTAGGAAGTCGCTCCAGATACTCAACTCAAATTTCCTTTACCTTTATAAAAATAATTTTTTTCAATTAGGATATTTTATATCCTAATGTTATATTTATTCTACTCATTTACATGACCCTATTTTTGTCCCATTTTACATAAATATGTATGTCACAATTACACAACAGAAATATCTATACATCAGCACTGTTTTAAATTTTAAAATTCTAAAATCCAAGAACAAATTTAATCCACTGTATTGGATAAGATTTCTTTGTTATGAGAAGAAACAGCAAATGTTTTTATTAGAAGCTTTTGCATAATGGCTTAGGGTTCTTAATTTGATGAGCCAGATTAATTATTAAATACAGAATTATCAATATTATTAGTAGGAATGAAAAGAAATAATTCAGCAAGAGCCAACTGTGGTCACCATAAAAATTGCTTTAAATGTCTTAGACTGCAGAGGGGCATCTGGGTAGCTCAGTCAGTTAAGCTACTTTTGATTTCAGCTCACGTCATGATCTCAGGGTCGTGGGACATAGAGCATCAGATTCTCTTTCTCTCTTTCCCTCTGCCCTTCCCCTACAGTAACTAACTCAGTTTTACTGCTAAAGTTGCTTTTGAAGTCCAGTGCTCAAGATATTTGATAAAATCTCTCATAATATTTTTATTAAGAAGATCTCCATTTTGGGATGGAGATAATAAATCTATGCTGAATGGTACATTTATACAAGTTATATTGACTGTGATAGGTTTATTTTTAGTACTGACATAATTTTATATACTTTTATAAATGTAGAAATAACTTTGAGTTACATTCAATTTTTTCTGTGCCTGTCGATACCCTTTATCTATTTTGATATATATTATCAATATAGATAATTTTGAATTATCTATTTTCAAAATTTTTAATCCTCTACTCATCATTGATTAGAAAGAAGACAAAAGGGCATGCTAGTTGCATGTGTAAAAGATGGTCGACTTGGAGAATACTGATGATATATGATTATAATGGTTCAAAAACTCAAGACCTTCAAAATAATCTTCACAAGCTGAAGCAAATGATCATATAAATATACATAGTCTGTATTAGGCATTTTAAAGTATGCTAAATAAAAGGGATGAGTTACCTTTTATCATTTTTATAGCTTATATCATAGTTTCTGGTTATATTTTATAATTAAGCTATGTTTTCAACAGTCTTAAATAGAAGAATTTAAGGTCATTAATCCAAATGTGTATGTCATTTTGCACATCTTTTGTAATAGGGGATTATTGTATTAAATCATTTTAAATTATTTAATTCATCTCTAAAAATGTTAATAAACCCTTTTCCTCAGAATTATAGTCATTTCCATCAGAAATTGACATATGGTGGTTAAACTGAAGGTTTTTATTTTTCACTCTATTGAGGTAATTTTAAATTTTCATTTAGATACTAAGTCATGACTTGATGAGACTTACCAACTGACCAGGAAAGGCTCTATAGCCAGCAACTAAATGGATCATATAGATTACGGAACTGCTTTGAAATAATCAGATATTTAATGATACCCTGGGAGTTTATTATCAAAGTTAGATAGGCAGAAGCCCTGTCTGGCAACCCTATTATCACAAGCTAAGTACAGAGAATCTTGCTGCCAGTGGAGGCATTTCATGCTTCATGTCCGCAAAAAATGTTGTAATTTGGTTGTGTATGGTTGTTCAGATGGTTTCAAGTCAGTGCTTTGACAGTCTACATTCCAGCTACTCAGGCCTGAGTCCTCGTGTGAAAAATTGTAAACTCCCAGCCAAGTTAACTGCAGTCGTTTTTGATAGATCTCATCTATATTGGTAGGAATTACTCTGCACTGCTACTGCTCTAAGAATAATTTGGTTCCAAAATAAGAACTAATTAAAATTATTAAGAAGGAAATTGAGGCAAATGTTTGACATTTTGTATGCATTAGAAGCCCTGTCTTTCTTTGTGAAGGTGTTTTGCTGGACTAAATGAGATATGCAAAATGTCTGTTATAATGTGGATCTTTTAGAGTTGAAAAGCAACTACTCAATTTGAAAAGCATGCTCCATGTAGGCTGTATCTTCTGGAATGCTGAAAATATCTTCTCCAATTAACTTAATTAACTGAAAACTGTCACTACTGGAATTACACTGGCATAGCCAAATACTTAGAATGTACAATTATTCTTGCTAGAATCAGAAGCTGCTTTAACCATACCTAGGAATGTACTTAGGGACTAGTTAACAGTATCAAGACTAAGAGAAATTTACAGTTGCACAGGAACATCATTTACTCAATAATCAACACTAAGAATGGTAACTATGTGAGGGCAGGTGAATGAGTATTGAATTTTTAATGAGAAAAATATACCATGTGTACGTGGTAAGTAAGAGGCATGGAATATGAGTACAGGGAACTTTGTGGGGTGTCGGCAGCTGATGGTTCTTCTTTGGTGTAAAGGACTCCATGTACAGAAAAATGACTCTAGTTTGTGTGTCACACGCCAGTGAATATTTGGATTGTGTCCTATGCTTGTTCAAAAAATAAATACAGAGCGCTCAACACATCTACTTTTAAAGTACTAAGTACAAAATTTTAAATATAAATTAGGTACTTAAAGGCTCAGAAGATTTCATGTCCCATTTAAATGAGCATAATATAGTCCTACTTATGTCTTGATAGAATATCTGTGGGTTTTTTATATATGGCCTTTATTGTGTTGTGGTATGTTCCCTCTAAACCTACTTTGTTCAGAGCTTTTATCATGAACAAATGTTGTACTTTGTCAAATGCTTTTTCTGTGTCTATTGAAATGATAATATGTTTTTTATCCTTTCTCATATTGATGTGCTATATCACATTGATTGATTTACAAATATTGAACTAACCTTGTAGCCTAGTAGTAAATCCCTTTTGATCATGGTGAATGATTTTTTAATGTATTGTTGGATTCTGTTTGCTAGCATTTTGTTGAGGATTTTTGCATCTATGTTCATCAAAGATATTGGCCTGTAGTTCTCTTTTCTTTTTTTGCGTTGTCTCTGTCAGGTTTTGGTATTAGGGTAAGGCTGGCCTTATACAATGAATTTGGAAGTTTTCCTTCCTCTTTTATTTTTTGGAATAGTTTGAGAAGAATCGTATTAACTCTTCTTTAAATGTTTGGTAGAATTCTCCTGTGAAGCTGTCTGGTCCTGGACTTTTGTTTGTTGGGAGATTTTTGATTACTTATCCAATCTCCTTGCTCATAATTGGTATATTCAAATTTCCTATTTCTTCCTGCTTCAGTTTTGGTAGTTTGTATGTTTCTAGCAATTTATCTATGTTTTCTAGGTTATCTAATTTTGTTGGCCTGTAGTTTTTCATAATATTCTCTTACAGTTGTTTGTATTTTGTAATGTTGGTTGTTACTTCTCTTTCATTTGTAATTTTACTTGAGTCCTTTCTCTTTGTTTTTTGGAGAGTCTGGCTAGAGGTTAATGAAAATCTCATTTATATTTTCAAAGAATCAGCTCCTAGTTTCATTTATCTGTTCTGCTTTTTTAGTTTCTATATCATTTATTTCTGCTCTAATCTTTATTATTTCCTTCCTTCTGCTGGTTTGGGGTTTTGTTTGTTCTTCTTTTTGTAGCTCCTTTAGGTATATTAGGTTGTTTATTGGAGATTTTTCTTGCTTCTTGAGGTAGGCCTGTATTACTATAAACCTTCCTCTTAGAACTGCATTTGGAACTTAGAAATTTGTCTGAAAGTTTTGGACTGTTGGGTTTTATTTTCATTTGTTTCCATGTACTTTTGGATTTCTTCTTTGATTTCTCAGTGACCCATTCATTATTCAGTAGCATGTTATTTAACCTCTATGTATTTGTATTTGTATGTTATTTAACCTCTATGTAACCTCCAGATTTTTTCTTGTGGTTGATTTCTAGTTTCTAGTGTTATGGTCATAAAAGATACATGGCATGACTTCGATCATTCTCAATTTGTTGAGACTTGTTTTGTGACCTAATATGTGATCTGTTTTGGAAAATGTTCCATGTGCACCTGAAAGGAATACATACTCTGCTGTTTTAGAATGGAATGTTCTAGATATGTCTGTTAAATCCACCTGGTCCAATGTGTCATCCAAAGTCTTTGTTTCCTTATGGATTTTCTGATTGGATGATCTGTCCCTGATGTAAATGGGGTGTTAAAAATCCCCTACACTGATTGTCTTACAATCCATTAGTTCCTTTATGTTTGTTATTAACTGTTTTATGTATTTGGGTGCATAAATATTTATAATTGTATCTTCTTTGTTGGATTGACTCCTATATTATTATATAGTATCTTCTTTGTCTCTTGTTAGAGTCTTTGTTTTAAAATTTATTTGTCTGATGTAAGTATTGGTATTCTAGCTTTCTTTTGACATCTGTTTGCATGATAGATGTTTCTGTATCCCCTCACTTTCAATCTGTAGGTGTCTTTAAATCTAAAGTGAGTCTCTTATAGACAGCTTAAAGATGGGTCTTGTTGTTTTATTTTTTTAAATACATTTTCTCACCCTATGTCTTACGATTGCAGCATTTAGTCCATTTACATTCAAAGTAATTATTGATAGGTATGTATTTATTGCCATTTTATTACTTGTTTTGTTGTTTCTGGAGATTTTCTCTGATCCTTTCTTCTCTTTCTTTCATGGTTTGCTCATTTTCTTTCGTGATATATTTGGATTTCTTATCTTTATTCCTTGTGTATCTTTTAGAGGTTTTTAATTTGTGGTTGCCACTAGGTTTGTGTGTAACATCCTCTGCATATAGCAGTGTATATTAACTTGATGGTCATTTAAATTTCAACCCATTCTTTACTCCTCTTCTCCACATTTTAGGTAGATGGTGTCATATTTTATGTCCTTGTATTCTGTGATTCCTTGACTGCTTTTTCTTTACAGAAGCATCTATTTTTAGTGCTTTTGTGCTTCCTGCTTTCATACTGTCACTTTTAGTCTTTCCAATCAGAGTCCCCTTTAATATTTCTTATAGGGCTGGTTTAGTGGTCTTGAACTCCTTTAGTTTTTGTTTGTTTGGGAAACTCATTATCTCTCCTTTTAATCTGAATGATAGCCTTGCTGTTTAGAGTATTCTTGGCTGCAGATTTGTCCCATTCAGCACTTTGAATATATCATGTCACTCTCTTCTGACTTGAAAAGTTTCTGCTGAAAAATCTGCTGATGGTTTTATGGAGTTTCCCTTGTATATAATTGTCTTCTTTGTATTACTGCTTTTATTTATTTATTTTTAAAGATTTATTTATTTATTCCAGGGCGGGGGTGGTGAGGAGAGGGAGAGAATCTTCAAGCAGACTCCGCACTGAGTGAGGAGTCTGATGCAGGGCTTGATCTCACGACCCATGAGATCACAGCCTGAGCTGAAACCAGGAGTCGGATGCTTAGCCAGCTGAGCTGCCCAGGTGTGCCTTATATTGCTGCTTTTAAAATCTTTTCTTTATCACTACATTTTGCCATTTTAATTACAATATGTGTGGGTGTAGATCTACTTTTGTTGATTTTTTGGGGGGTTCTCTGTGCCTCCTGGACCTAGATGTCTGCTTCCTTCTCCAGATAAGGGAAATTTTCAGCTATTATTTCTTCAAATAATTTTTCTACCCCCTTTTCTCTCTCTTCTTCTTCTGGGATCTCTATAATACAAATGTTATTATGTTTGATGGAGTCACTGATTTCCCTAAATCTCTTCTCTTTTTGCATTCTTTTTTCTCTCTTTTATTCAGCTTGATTATTTCCCATTACTCTGTCTTCAAGGTCATTAATTCATTCTTCTGCTTCTTCCAACCTGCTCTTCATTCCATCAAACATGTTTCTCATTTTATTTATTGAACCCTGTTATCTCTGCTCTGTTATTCTTTATCTCTGTGTTAAGGGTCTCACTGATAACTTCCACTCTTCTCAAGTCCAGTAAATATCTTTAAGAACATTTCTTTAAATTCTCTAACATTCATAGGCATGTTAGTTATATCTGTTTCACTTAGATCTCTGGCTGTGGCTTTGCCCTATTCTTATATTTGAGACAAGTTCCTCTGCCTTCTCATTTTTTTCTAAGTCTCTTTGCCTTTCTCTGTTTGTTAGAAAAGTTACCTGTGTCTCCTGTTCTTGAGGTTGATAGCCTTATGAAGAAGAGGTCCTGTAGTGCCTTGCAATGTAGTGTTCCCTGTTCCCAGGACCTGACACTTCAAGGAATGTCTCCAGTGAGTGCTGAGTGTCCTCTGCTGTTGCATTGTGGCTACTTTGTCCTTCAGGCCAGTCATCTGCAGAGACTCTCTTTGCCTGTTGTGGGCAGTGTTTGGTCCCTAGACCAAATGGTGGCACATTTTAACTAAATGTGCTCTGATGTACTTGTGAGATGCAACCTGTCACCACTGCCACCAGAACTGAGGCCGCTCAAAACTCCTGAGTCAGAGCATTGGGACAATCTTCTGGGGGAAAGGTCCTGCTGCACTTGGACTGAGGCAAGTGTTACTGGGAAGGGTGGTTCCTTCGGAATGTGTGGGGGCAGGGCTTGGTGGAAGCAAGTTAGGTAGCTAGTGTTGGCACTGCTCTGGTTCCTGCAGGTGGCCCTGTGCTTATGCTGGGGGTGGGGGAGGGAAATGGTGCCTACCAGTTTCTTTGTTCCCAGGGGGTCTCTTCCTAAATCCTGCTTCTATGGGACAAGCTCTGAGATGAGTAAATAAACTCCCCCCTGTGTGCTTGAGTCACTCTTCAGATTGCTGTTTCCATACTGCATGCCTGTGGGCTGTTTGCCCTGCCTTCTCTCCAGTGGGGGGACACTGACCTTTAGCACACTGACCTTTAGAATTCTAGGCTTTAAGCCCCACGGATTGCAAGAACTCATGAAATTCAGCCCTTCTCACTTTCCAAGCCAATTGCTATGGGGATTCGCTTTTCCCTGTGTGTTACTCTGTCTCTAACCCTTCTCCATGACCTTGGCTGCTTCCCCACCACACTGGCCATGACCCATTTCTCTTTCAAACTGTGTCTCCACACTTCCTACCTTCTTTCATGTGGCCTCTTCTTTACCTTTAGTTGTGGAGTTTGTTCTGCCAGTCTTCAGGTCAGTTCTGGGGTGTTTAGGATTTGATAGCTATGTAGTTGTATTCATGGGACAAAACAAATATAAGTCCTCCTACTCTGCCACCGTCGTTGCAATCCCTCATTTTTTTAGTTTTTAATTTTAGCTTAATCCAATTCAGCAGTATATGGTTAGCATCTGTAATATACTCTGCTCTACAACTACAAAAATGAATAGCACATAGTTTCTATGTGTGTTTGGTGAGGAAGTTGAATTAGCTATATAAATATTCTTGTAAACATCTGCACAGGGTACTATATAACCACAAAGAAGGATAATAGTCCAAACTAAGAGTTTACAGGAGATTTCTTGGAAGACATTCCACATTAAATATAAAATAGTTAAATAAACGTAAATACAAAAAATCATTTATGAAATACCCTGTAATATTTAAAGCATTTTGCCAGACATTATTTCATTTTTTTTTTTTAAAGATTTTATTTATTTATTTGAGACAGAATGAGAGAGAGAGAGAGAGCACATGAGAGGGGGGAGGGTCAGAGGGAGAAGAAGGCTCCCTGCCGAGCAGGGAACCCAACGCGGGACTCGATCCAGGGACTCCAGGATCATTGACCTGAGCGGAAGGCAGTCGCTTAACCAACTGAGCCACCCAGGCGCCCCCTTTTTTTTTTTTTTTTTAAAGATTTTATTTATTTATTTGAGACAGAATGAGAGAGAGAGAGAGTAGACATTATTTCATTTGAATCTAATGGGGATTCTAGGCATTTCACAGGATTGTTATTGTCCTAATTTTGCAAATGAGAAAATTTATGATAAGATGGTGAATATCTTTGCCCAATATACATATACTTTGGTTTACAATTAATATATCAGAGAGCATAGCTCAAACCCAGGTAATCTTGTTCTAAATACTAGTCTCCCCCCCCAACACAACAAAATGCTTGTTAAATTGAATAAAAGCAGTATGTAAATATAGCCATATAGGCAATAAATGGAACTTCCTGTTGGTGTTGTAAAAGTCAGATCTTTTGATGTGGTGACTTTGTGGCTATTTACTACATGTAAAGCCTGCCACTGTTTAGTGTTTGCATTGCATTTAGGTGTTGCATGAAGAGTTATCTCATAGTTCATAAATGAAAAGTACCTTTAAACCTGAGCACATTGTTTTGTATAGATGTTATTATTATTGTCTTTCAAGCTTGTTTCTTTTGTATAAAACTCAGTGCTGTTCAATATCCCATTAAAGTCAGCTGGATGAATTCCTATAAAACTAGGCCACTAGGCAGTTTCCAAGGTAGCAAAGTGTAGTGCCTTCACAAAAAGAAGAGCAAAAAGTTCAATCACGAAAGGAAATATTTGGGCGATGTCTTGTTCCCACTGAGGTTATTTGCTGTACTCTCAAAGCCTTGGTGTAACTGCATAGTTTCACCATCTATTCTTATCAACCTTTATTACCCTAGGCTCTTGCAATTAATAAGGCATTAGTTTTAAGACACAATAGTATAGCAAATATGTAAAGATTATTTGCCAGCAGTAATTCTCCCTTAAAATTGCCTAAAGACCTATTTGGCTGAGGAAATAAGTTTCTGTTCAAATAAAAATTAATATTTTTCACTTTAATTGGTGTATATTATAATTTTATAATCAATTTTTCTCTTTCTCTCTCCGTTTCTCTGTCTCTGACTCTCTGTTTTTCTGTCCCTTCCTCCCTCTCTCTCTTTCTCCCTGTTTCCCAATAATGTATTTCAGTATTTAACTTGGCACTGGGTAGTTTTGTACAATATTTAATTGGCAGACTGACTTCACTTTCAAAGGAAAATATTATTCACTTAACACATTCTCTTGGTTTAAATGTAAACTATTCTTCTCCCAGTTAGCTATCTTGCTTGGCCTTACTCAATATTTTCCATTTCCAGAACTCTCAGTCTCACATAACCTGTATCCATAAGACATTAATTTATTTGTTAGATTAAGGAGAAAAGATAAAATAATTTTATGTTCAAAATAATATAATGCATATTACTGTTTTTGTCACTATGCAATGTTTCCCATCAGTTAATATCCCAACACCTATGCATATTTCATTGACTCTAGGTACAGTTTAAAAAGTGGAATATTGTTTTAATAGAAAAATATACTTTTATATGGAGGATGAATGTCTTTACCAGCTCTACCTGATGCATAATTGATGGATGTGAGAAATGTTTTTGAAGTGAGAATTCCTTTTTTTTAAACAGGAGAAATTTATTCTTTCACAGTTCTGGAGGCTAGAAATCTGAGTTCAAGGTATCAGTGGGACCAGCCTTTCTCTGAAGTCTCTAAGGGATGATCCTTCCTTTTCTCTTCCAGCTTCTGGTGGCCACAGTCATCCCTTGGCTTGTGGTAGCATAACTCCAATATCTCTGCCTCCGTTTTCTTGTGGTCAGTTTCCCTCTTTGTGTTTCCATCATCACATGCCATTCTCCTCAATGGATGTGTCTGTGTCTTCTTGTAAGGGCAACAGTCATATTACATTAAGTGTGACCACCATCTTAGCTATTGCAAATGTCTAGGACTTTATAGATCTCACCTACATTGTTCATATATAGCCAATTTGATGTTGCAGTGACATTTTTGGTGGCTGTTCTTTTTTGATTCCTTCATCTGTCAATGTATTGTCTAGATATTCTAATATCTTTAAGTATCATTTAGTCTCATCACTACTTCATAAATATTGGAGATACTAGATTTGCTACTAGATCGTGTTACATGATGTGTTAGCAGAGAAGAATCCATGTTACTGTATCACACATTTTTAAAAACATTTTATTATATTTTAATAGAATTGGTTTCTATTGTAATCCTATATATTTTATCTGTTTAAAATATTAATCTGAAAAGAGCTAGAGGAGCTTCACTATAGCAAAGGGATCCATGGAACAAAGAAGAGTCAAGAATCCCTATTTTAGAAGATTTAATTTAATATTTACTTTCAAATCATTGCCAAAAATATGCTAATTTTTGCATTTTTGCATTCCACCCCCAATTCATTCTTGTCCTCAAATCTCTTTCATTATGCAAAATGCGTATGGGCTGTCTGCAAGAAGAAAAAAGAAAAAAGAATTGTTTTTCTTAATATCTGATTAGAATGCAATTCTGTTTATTCAGTTCTGTTTATTCATGGGTTATACCCAAAAATGTTCTATTTATTAAACTTAAAAAAAAGTGAATAACATGGATTATTTATACGGTAATTTAGAATTGCATAATTTCATCTGAATAAATCATAAGAAATTAAATAATTCACATAATTTAAAATACACTGGCTTTAATATTTGTAATATTGAATATAATGGTTCTGATACTGTACCTTATGAAAGATTTAAGAATTAAGCATAAACCCTTATAACTTGAATATTGTCATTTTCTTTTTTTTTAAAGATTTTATTTATTTATTTAGAGAGAGAGAACAAGCAGGTGTGATGGGCAGAAGGAGAGGGAGAAGCAGACTCCTGCTGAGCAGGGTGCTTGACACAGGGCTTGATCCCAGGACCCTGGGATCATGACCTGAGCTGAAGGCAGATGCTCAACTGACTGAGCCACACAGGTTCCCTGAATATTGTCATTTTCAAAGTGCATTTATCAGTTCCTACAAACCACAGAATATGTAGATTAAAATAATTGGTTTTATTCTAAGTAACATATCTATAAAACATGGTTGATAATGTCTTCTGATTAGCATGGTGCTAGACAAGATAATGATTTGAGGCTCCTTGCAGCTCTAAGAACAGGAATCTATTCTATGTATTATTAATGTATATATAGTAAGGAAGAATTATATTTATTCTTCAGGTATCACTTTTAATAAAATATGTATTTTCTGTGGACAAACAAATCAAAATAGAATTTTAAGTCTTCCAATGGAATTTATATAGCATATTCTAAGAAAATAAAATCACAGGTTCTGGATAGTGTTTTTCATCTCTCTAATCCCAACTCCCCTGACCCTTTCCTGGTGTTAAGTACATGCCACTCCCCTTCTGGCTTCTGGTTCTGAAACATACTGAGCTATCATAATTGATAGAGTAGAGAAAAGAGACAAATACTTTTACTGTGAATCAGAGGTAGTTCATAAGAAGCATGCCATCTTTCCAACTGGCTATGGGCAGTGACATTGAAATAGCTTATAGTAATCTCAAACTCAGTTAAAAATAACAACAGAAAAAGTCTCAACACTGAAAGGATTCTCAAAACCTTTTCACCTCTTACATATACAGAGACTTAGAGACTTGTGTACACAGAAATGTTTGTCATCTCATATTTTCTCAACTGATATTCTTGCTTCTCGTTTTTATCATAAATAACCACTCCCTTTGCTACTACTGATTAGTTATAAAATACTATACTTACACCATGTGGTTCAAATACTATTAATGACTTCTTATTGCCTCCAGGATAAATCCAAACTTACTAGCATAGATATCAAGTCCTTGGTGGCAAGGACTGTGAAGAATACCAAGAAATTGCAGCCTTTTTCCCTACATGAGTTCTAAAAAATTGAAAAATATGAAAAGGTGTTAGCAGTTGCAGGCTAAAATAGTACTTTTATTAATGATAAAGATTAAATTGCAAGACATAGCTTACTTAGTGTGAGAACCAAATGGTGTTGTTAACTGAATCAGAGAATGAAGCAGATCTACCCAATGTGACATGGGGTATTTGGGAGGACATATCCCATATCTGCAAAATAAATACATAAGAAAATAAATAAGTAAATTCATAAGTAGATCCTTTTTTAAAGCCTTAAAACACACAGCAGATCACATCCTGTGTTTCTTACAACTCTAAGAAGTCTTTATTTTCACAGGGGATTTGCCATATTACATATTTTTTTTCAAATTAATGTTAGGTAATTATTTCAGTGAAATTTTATTAAGTGCTCACTCCATTCAAATCATTATATGTTAGACTTTATGGGGAAACCTGGATAGGTTTTGGTATTCTTCTATGGCATTTTGTGTAGTTCAGAAGCTAGTGGGCCAGATGGACACATAAATAAAAGCAAACAATAACACAAAACCTTTGGGATGACACTAACTACGAGAAATAGTATAAAGGTGAATGATGTACTATGATGGTAGGAGGGAAGAAAAGATAATTTTCTATCCAGCAACAGATCCTAGTTAAAAGACAATGTTATAAGTAAGTCAGAATTAAGAAAAGGCCTGTTTCTGTATTTATCTTGATAAACCTAACATGCAAGATAATGTACACTGCTCATTAACATCATCAAATTATTGAAATATCTATCCAGAAATATTCTGAAATTTGAACCTTTAGTAATCATTCCGTTAAGACCCTTCCTTCATCACATAAGACAGTACTCCCAATCTTCATTAAATATACCTAATACAATAACTATTAAACTGTGAAAGTTTCGTCAGAATTAGACTTTTGCTAAGAAAAGATTTAAGGATCTTAGTAAAACTTGGATTTTTTGACATTTATAAGGAACTTTGACAGGATAACAAAAGTCTGTTTGGATTAGTATAGAGAATCTAGAAAGTGCTGTTTCATAGAACTCATTGCAGTGATGGAAATGTTTAAAAATTCTCACTGTCCAATAATACAGTAGCCATTAGCCCCATGTGAATTTTGAGTACTTGAAATGTGGCTGTTGCAACTGAGGGACTAAATTTTTATTTCATTTCAATTAATTTAAATTAAAATAGCCACATGTGGCTAATGGATACCATATTGTATAATGCAGCTCTAGAATGAATGTATGAAAACACTTGGTTAATTGATGAGGGTAAGGAAACCCAAAAATGACAAACCAAGGTAAATACTGTTGGAGCCTGAAGCCCATTCAGTCCTCGCTTTCCCCTTCAATGCATACAACTCATGTGGCAAGCCTGCCACTTAATACTAAAGGAGCAAGTGATCCCGGCCATCAGAAGTATGCAAATGATGCATCTAGGAGGTGGCAAAGTGAAGCCACCTCCATCAGGAGAGTTACATCTAATGAATTCCATCATTTCCTTTCTAATATGCGCATCCAATAGGAAACAATCAATAATTGCCTGCTGAGGAGATCATCAAATCAAGTGAATTAGCTATACAATTGGAAAGGAGTAGATAAATAGGAAAGATTGCAAATGTAGAATGTATAGTATTTGAGATTTTGATTGAATTTGTTTTGGATTCATAGATCAAGTTGGGAATGATTGATATTTTACCAGTATTGAGTCTTCTAATCCATAAAAAAAGGAATATTTCCTATTCCTTTATGTCTGATTTGTTTCATCAGAGTTTTATAATTTTCCACCTATAGGTTTCATACATCTTGATTTTTAGTTTAATTCCATTGTGGTCTGAAAACATACTTTGTATGCTTTTTATTATTCTAAAATGTTTATGGTGCATTCTATGTCTTCGAAAGTGTATCCTGTGGAGTCTGCCATGTGAGCTTGAGAATAATGTGTATTTTGCTGTCATTAGGTGGATTATTCCATAAATGTCAATTAGATTAAGTTGATTCATAGGATTCTATATTCTACTGATTTCAGGTTCAGGTCATCTGTATCCTTACTGATTTTCTGCCTGCTAGATCTACCAGTTATTGAAAGAGAGGTGTTGAAATCTCTAATCATACATTTTAAACTAATCTAAGTATACTTTGAAATGATGCTATACCACTTCACATATAATATAGATAACTTTAATAGAGTATTACCAATTCCTCCATCATAAGCCTTATGACATTTCTTTCATTCATTTCACTTGTGTATATGCTATATCACCTTGTAACTTATTACTATTATTGCTTTAGACAAACAATTATTGGTCAATTGATTTTAAACAACTATGACAAGGTAATTCAGTAGAGATAGAATAGTCTTTCCAACAAGTGATGCTAAAATAATTGGTTACCCATATGCAGATATAGATATGGATATAGATGGTTATAAAAACTATATATATACCATATTTATGGTTATATAAATCATATATACATATATATGAACCTTAATCTAAGTACTTATTTATTTAAAATTAATTTGAAATGGATTGTAGAGCTATATGTAATAGATACAACTATTAAAATTATAGAAGAAAATATAGGAGAAATTTCAGTGACTTAGGGTAGGTAAAGATTGCTCAGGCAGGACAAAAATGAGCAGATCATAAAGGAAAAAGACATTGAGAAGTTGGACTCCATAAAAATTATAAATTCTGTTTTTTAAAAGAAAAAAAAGATACCACAAAGTGGTAGAAAACATTTGCAAAACATATAGTTTATAATGGATTTTATCCAGGATATATAAAGAACTCTCATAACTTACAGAGATAATAGACTACGCAAGTAGAACAAATGGACAAGAAATTTGACCAGACACTTCACCAAAGAAGATAATGAGATGCAGATATGCATATAAACAGATGCTCCACATCATAGCATTAGGGAAATGCAAATTAAATCCAAAATAAGAACACACATCTACTAGGACAGCTAAAGCCAAAAGGCTAAAAATACCAAGTTATGGCTAGAATGCAGAACAACTAGAAATCTTATTAATTGCTGGTAGAGATAAAAAGATACAGACACTTTGGAAAGCAGTTTGGCAATTTCTTATAAATTTAGTCATAGACTTACCTTATGCTTCACCAATCTAATTCTTTAATATTTAACCAAGAGAATGCATCCACACAAAGATCCCTGTACAAATGTTCAGAGATGCTTTATTTTTAACATGCAACAATTGGAAGCAATCAAATTCCCATTAACTGGCAAATGGATTAAACAAATTTGGGTACATATTTACTGAGAAATACTACTTAGTGAAAAGGGAACAAATTGATGCACAGAAGAACATGACTGAATCTCAAAAACATCATGCTAAGTGGAAGAAGCCAGACACACAAAAAAAACACAGAAAACTGAATGATGTGAGATTCTATTAATATGAAATTCTAGGGTAGAAAAAAATTATAGGAACATAAGACAGTTACAGTGATTATCAGGGGCTGGTATTATGAGGAGCAGATTGACTGCAGATGACCACAATGCAACTTACTGGTCTGGAAGTAGTCTATATTTTGATTTGGTGGCAATTATATGCTGTCAACATTTGTCAAAAATAATAAGGATGAATTTTATTGCATCGAAATTATATTAATATATATAACTTTAATGGAATATAACATCAAACAACCCAACTCTTAGCCAGATTATCATGAATTTTCACAGTAAAGACCTATATACTTTAGTTTCTATTGCCCTGTACAAATTTCCCTTTCAAGAAAAAATTACAAGGCATGCCAAAAAGCAGTATAAAACATAATGTGAAGCAACATAGTCATTATCAGAATCAGACTCAGATATTGTTCAGATGGTGGAAGTATCAGATGTTGAATTTAAAATAATTGTAATATGTTACAGACTCTAATAGAAAAGGTAGGAAACATGCAATACCAGATTGAAATGTTAGTAGAGATATGGAAACTATGAGAAAAAATTAAAAGGAAATATTAGAAATTAAAAACATAGCAATAAAAAGGAAGAATGCATTCAATGTGCTCATAGCAGATTTAACATAACCAAGGAGAAAAACAGCAAACTTGAACATAAGGTAATAGAAATTACCCACACTGAAATGCAAAGAGAAAAAAGATTGGAGAAGAAGACAAAACAAAACACAACACAACACCCAAGACTATGGGACAAAATAAAAAGTACATTTATGTAATTGGGATAACAGAAGGAAAAGAAAGGGAAAATGAACAGATAAAATAGTTGAAGACATAGTGATTTATTTCCTTAAATCACAGATCCCAGAAGCTCAGAAAACACAAATGGGATAAATATCAAAACCACACACCTAGGTAATTCATATTAAAATTGCAGAAAACTAAAGACAAATAGAAACCTTGAGGGCAGCCAGAGGGGAGGAACCTTACCTACAGAGGAAGGACAATAATTAGAACCAGCTGCTCATCAGAATCCATGCAAACGAGAAGAGAATGGAGTCAAATCACTAAAATATTAAAAAGAAAAAAAAAACACTACCAATGTGGAATTCTATATCGAATGAAGCTGTTCTTCAATAGTGAAAGAGACATAATCATTTTCCCAAACAAAAACTGTGGAGGGGCGCTTGGGTGGCTCAGTTGTTAAGCATCTGCCTTTGGCTCAGGTCATGATCCCAGGGTCCTGGGGTCGAGCCTCACATCGGGCTCCCTGCTCAGCAGAAGCCTGCTTCTCCCTCTCCCACTCCCCCTGCTTGTGTTCCCTCTCTCGCTGTGTCTCTCTCTGTCAAATAAATAAATAAAATCTTAAAAAAAAAAAACCTGAGGAAATTTATTGCTTGCAGACTGTACTATAAGAAATTCTGAAAGTTCTTTTAAAGGAGCTCAAGATAACATGACAAAAACTTGGATCTACATAAAGAAAGAAAGTGTATCAGAAAAGAAATGTGTATCAGTATTTGATATTGTTCTACAAGGAAAGATCTGTTGTTACAAGTAAGGACCATGAGAAATAGAGAGGACATCCATAGAAACTTCTGAGATAAAAAAAGATTAGAAATGGGACCATGATGAACTGACACACAGAGATACATGGGTCAGCATCTATAATGTCAATCTAGAGAAAGAATTTCTGCCATGTTAACATAAGGTGTATTTCTTTTTTTTTTTTTTTAAGATTTATTTATTTGAGAGAGAGAGAGTGAGCAAGCAGGGGGAGGGGCAGAGGGAGAGAATCCTTAAGCATACTCCATGCTGAGTGTGGAGCTCAATGCCGGTTTATCTCACAACCCATGAGATGATGACCTGAGCCAAAAAGCAAGAGTCAGAAATTTATGGGTTGAGCCACCCAGGGACCCCAAGGTGTGTTTCTATAAAGTCCTCTCTAGAATGGTGTAGGGGATCAAAAGTAACTCTTTGCCTGTTAATGCCCCTATAATGCCTCAGTATAGCCTCCTATCCAAACATTTGTCAGATGGAGATCAAGATAACAAAGACACCATATCATTTGTCTAAATATTTACAAGTTATAAATCTATAGAAAACTATTAAATAAAATACTTTTACCCTTAAAAAAACTATAATGAGAAATCACGACGTACCCATTTTTAGGACCAAATCAGAATGGATAATATTATCTAGTAGTGGCAAGGATGTGGAGCATCTCGATCTGTCACGCATTGCTGGTAGGAATGTGATTTAGAGGAAGGTTTGTAATTTCTTGTAAAATTGAAAATATACTTACCATACCATCCAGCAATTTCATTTCTAGATGTTTACTCAAGAAAAATGGCTACTGATATATAGATGAATCTTGATATACTGAGGGAAATAAGTGAGACACAAAAGGGTACATACTTTATCATTTTATTCATACAAATGCTATAAAAACAAATCTAGACTATAGTGACGGAAAACATATGAACAAGTCTGAGCAGTTGTGTGACTGGAAACAAACATGGGGACTTTGAAAATGATGGATATTCTGCTTTTTGATTGAAATGGTGGTTAAATGTATATACATTTGTCAAAAATTGAACTGCACACATGAGTGTATTATATTTAAATCATACATCATTAAAGTTAGTCTTGAAAAATATATCGTAACTATGAGGGCCAGTAATTAACCTTAAAATTAGTAACATATCTGGATTTCCTTCTCTTTCTCTCTCTCTTACTTGAAGATGGGCATAACTAGAATCTGCTTAATTATCTTAAGAGATACTTAATCATCCAGAGGAGGGCAATCTCATTTATATGCAAGATAAGTAAGCTATATATCTAATAATTATATGGGTGTGATAAAAAGAAAAAAAAAGACATATCCACCATTTTCAGGTTTCTAGCCAGGAGGAATATGCTCACAGCCTGGAACAATGGATCCAGAATAAGAACCAGGTACATTTGTCATTATGTATTAAATTGATTTACTTAATCTGATGCTGTAAAGTTTGTTCTTTTATATTTTGTTATAGGTCTGTGTCCAATGAACAATATGCAAATAAAGTCACTATCTAAAGATACTTTATATTTCCTGCAGAAATAATTATACAATTATTAGAATCATTTTGTCCAGAACAAAATATTTGGAAATGTAGGCTGCCTGTATTTTGTCACAACCCAGAAAAATCATGGTATTAGGGAGTAGTAAAAAATACACATTATTCTGTTAATACAATATATCTCTCACTTGTAGGGAAAATTCAATTATTTTTAACAGATATTAATTCTCTGAATTAGCATGAAGAATGATCAGTTCAGAATTAAAGAGGAAAATTTTAAATCAGTAACCATAAGATTAAGTTAAATTGATTAAGAACGGGAAAGACTACTGTGCTCTGAGACTTATTCAGTGGAATTTGATGTCTTTACATTGACTCTAAATATACAGCATAATTTCAGCTAGATCAGAGATTGTGAAGTGAGTTTTGAATTACTATGGAACAGATAATTAAAGTAACCACATTAAAAGAAATGCTACATAAACTTTTCTGGAGAGATTCTGGACAGATACAGATATGTGTGTGTATGTGTAAATAGCACAAAATCTGAGCTTATGCTGCCTGGGTTTGATCAGGGCTTCACTCATTAACTGGGCAAGCATGGAAGTTATTTAAGCTTTCCGTATTTTTGTGTTTCCCCTTCCATAGAATCGGGATGATGATAAATAATGTCCACCCCATATACTTGTTATGCAGATTAAATGAGTTAATATATATAACACGTTTAGAACAGTGCCTAACAAATGAGCACAATTTAAGTATTACCTGTTTTTTTGTTTGTTTACTTTTTTTATTGGACATTAGCACAAGTGTTCAGTGAAAACTTTCTAGTGGTACTAATATGAATGAATAACATAGAAGGAAGTGGAAACTGTTGGTGGGTGGAGCAGAACTAGGGAATGTATATTATAAGACCTAAGAAGCACTAGAGTAGGAGTTTTCTTCTCTATTTTTCACTGATTTTAAATATTACCAACCTTGAAAAATGAAATCTGCATGAAGTAGATAATTTGCAGGTAGGAAAAAAGTCTACAAAATGCCTTGATGAGTCATTGGCATCTGACAGAATGAAGAGAAGATGGCAATAATTTACATTAGCTGAGGAAAAAAATGGGAGGAAATGGAAAAACTCTAAGGAGAACAAATTTTTGTTGATCAGGGAATTCCTTAGTTGTATTCTATGAGGAATGCATCACACTGAACCTTACACAGTTAAACTTGACAAAGTTTGGTTTCATCTTCCTCACTTCCTTTTTGCTATTCTATATGGTTAAAAGATGACTAATATGAATGGAGTTTCCTGAAATGATTACCGTGAAAACTAAACTTTTAATTCTGCCTTGGACCTCCATGTATAGCTTGCTTTAAAGTCTTAGGAACATCTTTTTATATGAGCAGAATGACTTTACATAATGGTCCCAGATGCTTTGTTACAAGAGAGATAATGTACCTTCTTCAACATCTTAAGCTGAGTATCCTTGATTATTTTTCAGTGAGTGAACAAATGATGTCAGTTGATAGGCAAGGGAATAGCAAATTGCTACTATCATGTGATTCTGTTTAGTTTGGTGTGATACTTAATATGAAAAGGAACTTTACTGCATTACTCTACCTTTTCTATTCTCCCAACAATCTGTTTTTCCTGAGACAAATACTTTTACTCTTTAAATTGTCATAAACTATTGGTAAGTTCATGGATGATTTGCACGACTGACTTGCACACTAAACTCTATTTTGTAAATAGCTAATGCAAAGAGAGATACTCTGGCTCTAAGCACTTCTCTATTCAAAACACTTTTGTGCATTCAGGGAAAACACCTAAATTTCCAATCTTGAGATATTGTGAGCCTATAATTTGAGAAGATACACAGGGGGGTGGGTTTTGATGAATGCAAGTCAATATGGCCATGCATGTACCTGTCAATCTTTTCACCCAATAGGTCTCTCATTGGAGAGTTCATGAAATAGGACAGTACATAGGAAAAATGGGGCCAGAGTGAAGAAGTAGAGCTGGAAGGAAACAAATTCTAATGCGTAGTGAAATGTTTTTGCTATGCTGCAATGGAAGATGAACTAACATATGATCAATAAGCAATCTGAAAGGTCACTTCTAAAAGAACACTCATCTTATAGCTGTGCTTAAAAAAAAACAACTGATTTTGAAATCACTGGAGTATTTTTACCTCGCTGTGCTGTAAAATAAGAAAGAAAATAATTCAAATTGGTTCAGTGATGCAGAAGAGTAAATATAAAGTAACTGTGAAAATATAACAATATAATGATAGATATTAAATTAGTTGTCCCTTCCTAGTAGCATGAATAAAGAGCTATTAACCATGAATTGCCTATTGGGTGACAAAAACCCTAACATAAAGAGATTTTAAAGCTGTTTCCTAAAGTGACTACTACTACTTATTCCTATAGAAAGCCGTATCTATTGCCAGAGTAAACTGCTTTTTTCTTCAGGTTAAAATAAATTAAAAAATAATTCCTCAAAAGGTTCATAGTTACCTTGAAAATCAAGTTTGAGTGTATAATCACCATAAATAAATTTTAACCAGTCGTGATAGGTTTTAAGTAGTACAGGATTTAAATTATCAATGCATACATAATGAAAATTAAACAGTTTCATATGTAGTTATGAAAAGGTGAAGATCATCAAATATGAAAGAAAAAAGTAGTATCAATAAAGATATTTTAAATATTACCACAAAAAATCTCTCTATATTTATAAGTGTATGTGTGTGTTTATGTAATTTTTGTATAAATATAAGCATATATATGTGTATGTACATACATATACATACTTACTATATAGTCAGGTAGAATGTTGAGGATTTTAAGAGGAAACTCTAAAAAAGGAAGAAGGAAGAGGTTATTGCTTATCCTCAGTCTTGAAAGACTGTTATTTTATATTGGTTCACTAATTTAACCTGTAGCTTGTCTAGGTGAGTAAGTACCCACAATATGCCTTTAACCTTGTGATGTAACCAAAAAAAAACAAAACAAAACAAAACAAATAAAACAAGGTTTAGATAATAAAAGCCAGGGTATATTTGACAATATTTCATGTAGTTCTGATGAGTTTTAAGAAAGATTATTTTCATTTAAACATGTACCTTATTGATGTTTGAGCATCTTGATTTTTATGACATTTAAATTTTAGATTTATCATATATCTTCAGCACAGACAGTAAATGCTTATTAAATGAGTATTGACTTAGGTCTTGGGTGTTTTGAATGGTTGAGTTTCTGGGATATTTGGATGCTTTAAAAGGGCAAAGGTATATGTATATGATAGATTTCTGAAATTTTAATGACATATTTACATTATTCAGCTAGCACATTCAGTTCAATTTTTTGACTGTTATACAAAGTCATCATAGCACATTATTAGTATTCTTATTGCTTTTGCTATTAACTATCAGAAAATGCCCAGAGGCAGTAGAAAATTAAAAACTCAGTATAAGTTAATGCTAAGCGATAAGATTTGTAACAACTGTGAATAAATACTAAGATCAGCAGCTGGTTTATACAGATGGCCAATAAAATGTTGGAATGCCCAAAATATAAACATAAGGGGTGATGGTAGGAGGCAGGTAGTTATTAGATCTGTGATGGCTGGGGTTAGCTTTTAGTTTGGGTAGAACATTGGTCTTTTTTTTTCTTCCAGTGAAATTTTCTGTATGAAAAAATAATTATCAAAATGTTACATTTCACATGATGGTGCCCCTTGTAGCAAATTTACATCATTTTATTTTGATGGCCTGAAATTATTGCTGGAGCTTCTGAAAAGGATTTGATTTAAAGATCAAGTAACCAATTAGGTAATAGGAAATCTGAGTCCATTACTGGACAGCTAAATTGAAGAAGTGATAAAATTTCATTTTTATAAGTTTACTGATGAAATATGCAAACTTTCTTTTGGGATTATATCTGATCATTCAGAAATGTAAACTTTACAAACCTTCATTAACCTCATGATGTTTTTAGTATCCTAGAAACTGGTAGTATTTTAACCTGACTTGAAGGAATACATTCTGATTAATATTTAGAATAAATCAAGCAAATTGTACTTTCATGATTCCACTCTATGTGTCCCACCATTCTAAACTTCCTTTTCCAGTTTTTGTATTCTGCCCAGCCCCACTGTACCACTCCACATCAGAATACACACATATACAGTGCCTTAACATACCTAATTCCATGAAATGTGACAATGTTATTATCACAAAAGGCAAGAAAGCACATCTACTACTTGAACCTAATCCATATTTTTTGCCCTAAGAAATCCTATCCATTAACTTTCTCTTTTTCTTGATAATATGCCATTTAGGATAATCAGTGAGAAGGTCAACCCCATGCTCAGCATCGAGAGGTGAATACCAAAATGAAATAGTATCTGTATAACATTCAACCAACCAACAATGTCAACAAACAACTATTTTTGACAGCAAAATGTCTTGAGACAAGAAGAAATGCATGTTATGATTGATTTATTGACAGTGATTTCCAGAATGTACTATATGCACCCCAAGGATGCATAAGATACTTTATTGGGGTGGAAAAAGAATATATTAGAATTGCTCTTTATTTTTTACCCTACTTTAAATTTTCTATTTTTGGTTTGCTATAATACCTCTGTTAATCATCAACAAATAATCATAATATATTACAGATATGTAGTCATATATTTTTTAATTGGTTGAAGAATATGACCCCCAAAAATGTTGAAGACTTTTAAGAAAGCATATTAGGGAGTTAAATTGAAAAGTAGAATTGAATACAGAAAAAATGATGGGTTAAGTGCTTGTTAGAGCGGTTTAACTGTAAACTTTATCATGTAAGTAGGGTATCCACTACAGCTCTCACATACCTTTCTAAAAATTTTTATCAGCAGGAAACACATGGCACACTTCAGGCAAGTAGCCAAGGAAAGTATAATACAAGAACTATTCACACGGGAGTCAACAGAGTTTAGATAAAGCAACAAGGAATGGTTGGTTGTACTCTGGGCTAGTAATCAGGGGTTAAGTCATCACTACTTCTAGACCTTAAAGGAAAGGGAGGAAGCAATTATATGAACTCATAAAAAATACCTTTTTGCAGAGGGCCACCTGACAGAGACTGTGGGGACAGGTGATGGGCACTACCCAAGGAGGAACCAAGGGAGCAGATATCTTGACTTTATTTATTTTTTGCCACCCTCCAAACTCTTACTGGTTCCTTCCATTGGCCAGATCCAATCTGACGCCAGGGAAGGAAGTACACAAATGTGGTCCATACAGGTCAGCCTCCTCAGGAATAGTTTGAGAAAGAGAATGGAGTGTGGATCTGCAGGAACAAATTGAAAATTTCCTGCATTGCGTTCCTCTTTATTCTCAGCATCTTTTCTTTTCCTGATGAAGAATATGTGTCTCAATACAAGGGATACATGAATCCCATTGCCTACCACAGCCTCATGAATTAATGTCATTTTAGTCATATTCCCAAACAAAATCTAAAATATTAGCAAAGCTCAATACTCTTTATATAAGATAATCTAGAAAAAAGGTGGGGAAAGAAATTCTTAATTAACATAAAATATAGCTGCCAGAGTCCCATGATTTATGTAACTTCTCATGAGACCTTAAATGACAATTATATATTCTTTTAGCTACATCCACTCAGTGTGTATTCTAAGCTCTGTGAGTGACTGGGCTGTAGTATTCTTTACCTGGTTATATGATCCTGTGGTATGAGCCTTTGATTGCTTCTGCCTTGATTGCATTGCTTCATTATTCTGTTACCCGGCCTTTTACAGAAGTGAGGCAATCTAGAGAAACCTCTCTAGGTTCCAGAAATAGTTCTTCTTGCTTCCATTGTGTGGCAGCAATCTGATTTCCTATTGTTAAATAACATCAATCACCTCAACCATTATTGTTGTCCCTTTCTTTGCCACTAAGTTTAACAGCCTGAGGAGCTTATGATGGCCAGAGGGCATACTCGGCTTCCAATTTAACAAAGATTGTGTTGTCTAGTGGAAGCATTTCTTCTTTGGAAACTAGTGCACTTCTACCTTTTTGCTGAAAGAGGCCACTCTCTTAAGGAATTAAGATTCCTTAATTTCTGGACCCCAGTACATTCTGTCTGTAGGAGAGATGACATCAAGCATTGGATATTGGTGTAAGGTCTATAACATCCAGTGGGACATAATCCCAAATCCACAAGATTTTGTCTCCCAAAAGATGCTATAGCCTTTAGCAGATTATTCCATTCTATCAAATCTGCTGCTTCTAGATGTTGAGACTGTGGATTTTTTTGGGTGAGCCCATGGACATATTTCTTTTGATACAAATTACTTCCCCTTGTCTGAGGTAAGATTATGTCAAAATCCAAGGAAAATAAGGATTTTGTAAGCCTACAGGTTGTGGTGTTGACAGAATTGTGACCAGAGAAGATGGATTCCAGATATGTCTCTTCCTGCAAGAAAACATATTTCCCCATAGTGATAAAAGGAGTCCAGTAGAATCAACCTCATTCCAGTTAGTCAAGAATGTGTCCTATGAATGGCTTTGTGTTGTCTTCTGCTATCAGCAAGCTGGTTGGCCATAACCATATCAACTATGGTGAGAAGTTCATGTTGTCAAACGTAGGCATAGTCTTCCCTTGTGTTATCCTGGCCTACTAGTATCTTTCCCATTGAGCCAACACCTGGATTAACTGAAAAGAGAGACTAACAGCTGTAGGACAGATAATTTTGTACATCTGATTATTGAGAGGTTCCTCTGCAGTGGAACCCTTATCTGGAAGATTAAATGGAACACGAATATCCATATTTTATGCTCTTTTTAAGGGGACCACTTGTATACTTCATCAGAACTTCTTGTCATCAACTTTTAAATCCCTCCTTACCAGTGGCCCAAACTGTCAGCTGCTGCTCAAAGATTAGCATAGATCCCTACCTCAAGCTATCTTTACCTTTATGCTGGGTGGGGGGTAAGGAGGTGGACGAAGTGGGTATATTTTTGCAAACTTGATGAATCATACGTGTGATGATATATCAAATACTGAGAGTGTATCATTGTGTATCTTAGGAACAGTTTATACTGAATGTTGGGCTGTGTAAGGGGCTTCTTTAAAATGACCATTGTTGGGGTGCCTGGGTGGCTCAGTTGGTTAAGCTTCTGACTCTGGCTCAGGTCATGTGTGCGGGGCCCGCACTAAACGGGGAGTCTTGCTTCTCCTTCTCCCCCTCTGCCCCTCCCTCCACTCCTTTGAACTCTCTCTCTCAAATAAATAAATAAAATCCTAAAATAAAATAAACGAAATGGCCATTGTTCCACTTGAAATGTGCCTTTACAAAGGGCTTCCCAAAGCAGCTGACAGCCCCAATTGGTGCTTTTGTTAACAAAGAATTCTTTTTTTTTTTTTTTGGCAGTGTAGGCAGAGGTAGGGGGATGGGATTTCCTACTTAAAGCTCAAACTAAGGCTATTACTAGCGCCATTGCAAGATGAGGGCCTTTTAAATACTTTTAATGAGGAAGCTCATTCTTAATGTAGAAGGAAATAATTTCATATTTCGGCATTATTTTATTACCTCAGTGAACACTTTAAATGCTGGGCCAATTATTTCCAGGAAACATTTATGACTGTAACATGTGCCAAACAACCTCTTACTGTATGTAAGAATAGCACTGGCTTAATAAATGTGTGGAATATTTTGTAAGGATGATGTGGGAAAAAAAAAAGTAAAACATTTTATACTAATATAAGAATTTGCTTTTTCCTAAAAAGAAACCAAGAACTTTGCTACTTGTCCTTGCTCAGCTAACTGTTTTCCTTAGCTGTAAATTGTAGTGAAGCTCCTGGAAAGAATTTACCTGCTGGAAAAAATCATAATTCCTTATGGGTGATCTACCTGCTTTTCATCTTATGTACATTGAGAGGGTTTCCTTCCTTCAGGAACTCCACACAACTCTGATCCCTCTGTTCTCATGCCCCCAGCATCTACTGCCTTTACTTTGTACCTGTCTCTGTCATAGCAAGTTGTGTCTGTCTTCACTGAAGCCAGATTTCTGATTAATATGTGGCTGAAATCACCTTATGAGGTGATGAACTGATTTAGAAAACACAGATAATGCCAAGGAAGGAATGTAAAACTCCTCTAATCTAATGAACCACTGCTAATCTTTGCTGGTGACATGTGCATATACATTATGGAACTTAATTTCTTATAGAAATGGGCTTATTTTGTAACATTATTTCATGATCCCTGTTTCTCATTTGATTATAATATGAACATCTTCCATATCATTACAAACTTTTGTATAGGAAATTTGTAATTACTGCAGAGTTTTCATTGTATTTAACACAGTTTATAGTATTTACTGTGTGTGCATATACGTATATACAGAGAGAGAGAGAATATACATTTATTTTCACCTGCATGTACAAACACATAATACTACTTTAATCATCTATGTAGGTAAAACTTTGGACATATCATATCTATCCTTCCTTAGAATATATTTTTTTAAAAAGAATTCTTGAGTCATAGTTTATAAGCTGTGTTTCATTGTCTTGTATGGAACATTGAAGGAAGATGTGATATGGGCATCCACGTAGTACTTACGTGCATTGGCATATAATATTCATTCATTCATTCATTCATTCATTCATTTATTTTGTTTCCAGCTTTATTGTGGTGTAATTGACAAATAAAAATTGTATAGATTTATGGTGTACAATGTGGATTTTGATATATGTGGATATTTTGTAATGATTACCACAATGAAACTAATTAGCATACTTATCACCTCACATTGTTTTTTTTTTTCTTATGGTGAGAACATTGGTGATCTACTCTCTTAGCAAATTTCAAGTATACAAAATAGTATTTTTTTAAGGTTGTTATTTAAATTCTAGTTAATAAACTAGAGGTTTTTCATTTTTTTAAATACCACAATGGATACCTTTATATATCTCTGAGATGGGGAAAACCTCTATTTTAATTCCTCTGTCTCATCAGTCTTTCCATAGAACTAGAATGCCTGAAAATTTTCTTTTATCTTTTTCAACTTGTTCACTGATTGAATGAACAGTACCAGGCACTGGGTTGAGGCAGAATGCATTGGTGAGTCTTCATAGACTAAAGGGGAAAGAATGAGGTGCATTAGTAAAAATAATGCTATTGGGGATAATAGGTCCAAAATCCCAACAGTTTAGCAAAATAGAGTTGTTTTTCTTTCATGTAAATTATGCAATGTGTATACCTTATTAGTCAGTGACTCTCCTCCAAGTAGTGATTCACACACCCGTGTTACTATTTTTTTGTTTTGGCCCTGGAGAGGGAGAGAGAGGATCTTAAGCAGGCTCCACACCTAGCATGGAGCCTGATGCAGGGCTTGATCTCACAACCCTGAGATCATGACCTAAGCTGAAATCCAGACTTGGATATTTAACCAACTGAGCCACCCAGGTGCCCTCCCACCCCTTGCTGTTTTCAACATGGCTTCCAGAGTTGCTGTATTGAGGGAAAGAGCATGGAATATCACTAGGCCTGGGTTTGGCTCATATCATTTCTATCCTCAGTTACAAGACACATTTAACTACAGGGGAGGCTGGGAAATGTTGTATGGCTGTGTGTCCAGGTAGGAGAGAAAATGGGCTCAAGAGACTCTCTGCCATAACACGTAAACAGATAGTGGTAATTTAGTGGTAATTTATAATCCTATAAAAAGGATAATGGAGTAAAGTTAAAGAGCTATAAAATCATGGAGGAGAGAACAATTACCTTTCCTTAAAGTTGAAATTGGTGAACAGGGACTATTTTAGTCATCAGAGGTAGAAGATACTTCCTAGCCAAAGGAATATATGGAAAGTCAGAGATGATAAAAAAAAAATAATTCCTATATAGCATGGTTACTATATAATTTCTTCATTAAATTTCTGCCACTTTTTCAAAATAAATTTTCAGACAAATTTTTAAGGATGGATGTATAATGAAGTATATTAATTGAATCATGATTTATAATAGAAATTACTGAAACAACGTAAGTGTTCAGTGACAAAGGATTGGTTAAATAAATCATGGTATAGCCAAGCTCTGGCATACTTTGCGGCCAATAGAAAGTAGGTGTGGATTCACATATTTATTTAGAAAGAGTCCCAAAATTGCTTTTTAAATGATAAAAATAAACATTAATAATAATGATCATGCTAAATGAAATGATAAAATTCAGTGTGTATGAATGATTTTATTTTACATACATAAGTATGTTTCTGCCAAGCAGTAGTTTCAATGACTGTTCACTTTCTTTTTCATTGTGCCTGCCTACCCCCAACTCTGTCTCTTTCTCATCTTTATCTCTATTATCTTTCTTTCTTCTTTTCTTTTAAATGCGCATGTATTATTTTTATTTGTCATAAAAATGATATACTTTTTGGGATACCTGGTTGGCTCAGTCATTAAGCGTCTGCCTTTGGCTCAGGTCATGATCCCAGGGTCCTGGGATTGAGCCTCACATCGGGCTCCCTGCTCAGCGGGGAGCCTGCTTCTCCCTCTCCCACTCCCCCGGCTTGTGTTCCCTCCCTCACTGTGTCTCTCTATCAGATAAATAAATAAAATCTTTAAAAAAATAGTAATAATATACTTTTTATTTAAAAATAAATGAAAGTTTGGCAGTCAGTGTCCCCCTGGTTCTGCAGATGATCTCTCACTTAGCTAGCTGGTAAAAATACTATCTTATTAATACCTAATGGGAGGCCCTCCTGGGAAACAGTAGTTAATGTCTGCTGGACTTCATCCAGTCAGGGCTTGCTATTTACAACTTTCTTGCCACATAAAAATCTAGTTACTGAAATGTAATGGACAAAAATCAGAACACCACATATGGCTAGGAAAAAATGAAAAAAAAATGTTATTGCCAGATGTGTCAGATTTATAAAAGTTGTATATAGTTATTTTTCAAAGAGATAGTAAGTGAATTGCTGTTTATTTATGCATTAAATACAATGAATTTGATTATTTAATATATATTAAGCTATATGTTGTAGTATCAGTTATTGTTTCTAACAGAAATAGGCCTAAGTGAGTAAATATAAAGTTCCTTGTTCCTAAATAAGAATTATCCTTGACAAATTCAGGGTCTTTAGATTGGCAAAAGAGCATGGCCTAGGGAACCCTGAGGGGAGGCAAAATGGTTTGGATCGTGGAAGTGTGTCCCAGTGATGCTTTGATTTCCTCATCTCTGACTCCACCACAAACACATTTATGATTGGCAAGACAAAAAGCACTATCTTACAGAAACTGATTTATTAGCAATGGAGTATGAATATTCAAAGATGAGAGAGACTGAAAGTCGGGGTTTTAAATTTATTACAGTTGACAAATTAGAAATGATAAAAGTGAGAGAATAGCTGTAGTGTTACCGAAAAGAAAGCTTTTAAAGGCAAATATACAGAAATTAACAATTGAGTAAATTTGAGAATGGAAATACAATTTGAAGTAATTTCCTGGAGGGCATAGCACCTGGAATAACATTAGGTTTTGGTTCAATATTATGCTTTTACCAACATACATCATATATTACTGTGTTCTTTAACAGAATAAAGTTATTTCTTTAAAATCAACTTAATGGGCACCTGGGTGTCTCAGTCATTTAACTGTCCAGCTCTTGATTTTGGTTCAGATCATGATCTCTGGGTCCTGGGATTGAGCCCCACGATGGGCTCTGCACTCAGCATGGAGTCTGCTTGGGATTCTCAATTTCCCTCTCTTTCTGCTCTTCCCACCACTCATGCTCTCTCTCTGTCTCTCTCTGAAATAAATAAATAAAATCTTAAAAAATATATATGTATATGGGGTGCCTGGGTGGCTCAGTCGTTAAGCGTCTGCCTTTGGCTTAGGTCATGATCCCAGGGTCCTGGGATCGAGCCCTGTATCGGGCTCCCTGCTCGGCACGAAGCCTGCTTCTCCTTCTCCCACTCCCCCTGCTTGTGTTCCCTCTCTCGCTGTGTCTCTCTCTGTCAAATAAATAAATAAAATCTTAAAAATATATATATATCTATATATATGAAATAAAGGAAAATAAACTTGAAGTTTTCTTACTCAGGTTTTTTTCCTAGATATAGATTGTCTTAACTCTGTTTTTTCAAATAAATAATGCTCATTGTTAATGGGACATTTCTGCAATTGAAAAAAAAATGTTCATAATGCAATCTATATAACCAATAATGAAATTAATATATAGTGTTCCTTTGATAGATTAATCGATTGGTTTGTTTATAGTCATATTTTTATATTTTAGTAGTATCCTCTTTATCAATAGGAATTCTAAGATTAAAGTGAATCTCCTCAAAATCTTTGCAGTATGTACTATGTTAAAAAAATGAAATATATATATATACACATACACACACATATGTAATGATTCTGCTTTTATATTTCTACAAGCTTTACAATGTCATTTTGAGTGAAGCTAATTATTATTTTTTAATGATTTCACCACATAATTAGGAAGAAAATAACTTAGAGCACAGCGTATTATTTTTGCAGTTCAAACTAGCTTTGGAATTGGGACTTTCCATTTGTTTTCAAGTTAATAATAATGGAATCATAATATAGATTTTGTTGCCTTTCGTATTACATTTGCCTGTTAGAGCAGAAAAGTTGAATCAATACTTTAATGATGATTCTTTTTTTTAAAGTTTGGCTGTGGGGGAGCATGATTTTTTTTGGATGTAGGTGGTTTTTTTTTTTTTTTTTTTTAGCTATGTAGAAGAGAGAAATCAATAGGTTAGAAAAAAAAATAGGAGTTGCTTTTTAAACAAAATGCAAATCAGAGATAAGCCACATACCCAATCACTTAATCTTCCCCATTTACTATTTCTATTAATTGAAGAAAAAATCTAACAAGTATTTTCTAGCAAGGTGCATTCTTCCAGGTAAGACCCAGAAAAAGAAAAAGGCTAGTTCCACATTGTAATTAGCGTTCTTTTTCATTTTTGCTTGAACAAGGTGAAAAACACCAATAGGTCTGCTTATGCAAAAGAAAAAAAAACATTCTAGAAAATGTCAAATATGCATTCATTAGAGGCTATTATAGAAAAAATATTTAACTTTAGGGAAGAGATACTTAACCTGATACACATTAAGTTGTTATCTGTTCTCCACTAAGAAAATGAGAACAATAAAGGAGAATGATTACAGGTGCTTGCTAACTGGTTCTAGGTATAAGGATACTGTTTATGACAATTTTGTTTTTATTGATGATAATTCTGTAACATGATCACACTTACTACCACTGACATGTCATCCTTAGAATGCTAAGCAAAGCAAATGGCTGCACCTTTGAATATGCTGCAAAAACCAAATACTTTTGTGGGCAACCTGATCTTCATGCCCTAAGATGTAGCTGAGTGTCGTGTCTTTTCCACATAGAATAAATGTCATCCCTGTCTGCTTCCTAGATGTTGACTCTGGTGCATTTTTCTGCAATGTCATATACTTTTGTTGGAGTGTATAGAGGGAATTTTAAAAAACCTGTAAATGGTGAATTGCTTTCTTAATTTCTAAAAATTCTTAACCTCAAATTCTTTAATCACTTTTTTATTTTCTGAAGAATTTTTTAAATTTTATTTAAGAAAATTATTTTGAACAGCTATTCATTTAATGCTATTTTCTTAGTTTTTCCCTTGAGCTCTATGCTCTTTTTTTAAAATAGCAAGTATGTAAGTATATATATATGCATTTATTTTTATCATGTTACTTTTTAAAAAATCTTTCTTCTCTCTTCCCATAACTGCCATCATTTTACGAGAAAAAGTCAACTTTAAATGGTGTATTCCTGTTCTTTTGTCAGTTACCCTGCCCAAGGGCTGTGACCTCAATACCTATCCAAGTCCAGCATCTCACCAAGAGCACAAATTCACTGAAAGCCAACTCCACCAACTTCATCTGAGTTTAGGGATAATAAGAATACTAACTCCCAAAGTAAAATACTGCTGTTAGAATTTTATTTCTTAAATTGACTAAAATGTGCTTTTTCATAAAATTCCTGCCATCATTACTATTTTTGCTTCATAAAGTGAATGAGGCTCTTTATAAACTTTCTTTAGATGACAGCTTTTTAAATAGTTTGGGGTTGGATACACATAATTTTTTCATTTAAAATTTTCCTAATTCTTACTCTTTTTCTGTGTATCAGAGGATTTCCGGGCTCATTACCTTCTTTGTACCCGTATCTGAAGGTCCTTAGAGATGCTTATTCTCTTTTATAGTCTGACTCATGCCATTCCAAAGTCAGGATAACCTTTCAAAGAGAATAATCACCTGAGTGATCCAATTGTTTATTAGTACTAGTAATATCAGGCTAGATGTTCTCTAACTATAAACATCAAGGCAGACAAAAGTTTGCTTATTATGTTCTAGTTTCAAGCCTATTCTATTATTTTGGAATTCGTGTTTTTATGAAATGTTATAATTTACAAATTATTTTCACAGGCTTTATATCCTTTATAAATTTTATAATTTTAAGGTAATTTGGGTCCAAGTATTTGCCCTTAAAAGTAATGTGGGAAGCTAATTTCAGTAAGATTAATGTGTTAGGAAATAAAATAGCAACACATTGGAAGAGTCAAGACCAGACCACATTCCTTTCATTTTAACTTAATTTAACATCATTATGGAGAGTAAATTAAGGGCCCATTAGGATTGACTGGAATTTTTTTTTTATTATATATTAACAAACACACACACACACACACATACACATACACATACACACATTGAAACATGTATTTTGGAGCAAGAGAGGACATTAGTGTTGCAATAACTTGCAGGGAAAGGACCAGAACCTTAGCCTGTATATGGGATCCTGAGTTCTCTTAATAAATAGTCAAGCCCAGAATATTGTTGTTAAGCTCCAGTTATGGAGCACATAGTGTCCAAATTCAACTTGACATTTGAAATTATATGTCACAACTATGAAAGTTCTTTTATTTTTTGAAAATGCTTTGACAGAGGAATCAAATTGCAATTGAAATGGGTTATCAACCTTGCTTGCTTTTATAAAGATGCAGTGGGAGTAGATATGTGAAATATCAAAACATTTAATTGGATGTGAAAATAAATTTATCTTGGTATATTTTCAAAAGTTCTCTTTTATTTTGCACAATTTTGTCTACCTAGTGCCCAAGTTCATCCCTTTTCTAATAATTTTATATTAAAAAATATGACAGAAGTTTTAAGTTTTGGTACTTTGTATTGCTTATCAAGTCTAAATGATTAGTCAAATCATATAATATGTCTAGACTTAAAAGACAACATGCAGCATTGAGATAATGAATTAAAATAGGTTGTTTCATTAGTGTAGTATATGGTTTGTAAGTAAGCAATAAGGACTTGATGATTAAATTATTAGGCCAGTATATAAATAATAGACTTCAGACTCTAATCTAACACGTGAGTTTATTTATTCAGTTCATTATCTGTGTGTTTGTATGTGTGTGTGTACCTGCGTGTGTCTTACAGCTGTTATTTCAAGAAACCAAGAAGGGCCAGGAGAAATGGGAAAGGCTGTGCTGATTCCTAAAGATGACCAGGAGAAAATGAAAGAACTGTTTAAAATCAATCAGTTTAACCTTATGGCCAGTGATTTGATTGCCCTTAACAGAAGTCTACCGGATGTGAGATTAGAAGGGTGAGTTTACATGCATTTTATAATCTTTTATATTGGTAATCTCTATATCTCACAGTATCTCAGAACTTCTGGATCTCTGTGGTTCTGAATACCGATGCCACAGCAGGGATGTGCCGTGCATGCATATGATGAGAAATATGAACTATTTTCTTCTCTGGCAGAGCAAAATAGTTTACTTGCAAAGACATTGCAGAATATACAAGCCTAACAGGTTTCTCTTCGTGAGATGTTTTTGTGTGTGTGTGTTTTGCTTTATCTTGCCAAATACAAAATAAACATGCTTTCTGTTAGGTTATATGCTTGCCTGCATAGAAAGCTCTTATACTTTGTATTAAAAAACTATATGCTTTGCTTCCAGTGTAAAAATGGCCAAATGCCTGTATGATTCTTTGACCCTTTAAACCTTATTTATTATGGATTCCAGTGATTTATGCTACTATTTATAATTAGAATGCTCAGTTATCAGCCAAGGAAGAAATATTCACTTGGAAATAGTAATACTGCATGCAAAATGATGTTGAAAAATTCAACTTGTTTGTGATTAACTGTAAGCCATGCTCTAGATAGCTGAACATATTTTAAATGGGTGTAATAAAAATCAGAATATTTAGTGGCAGTATTGTCATCCTAGTAATATAAAGCAAACTCTTGGCGCTTAGAAAAGATATGTCCTGAGACTTTAGAAAATCGCCAAGTTTACAAATATGCTTCAGACCCCACCTCTATGTAAATAGAAGTTATTCTTTTAGACATGTAATGGCTTTTTCCATATAGAACAAAATCACAGTTAATACAAATAACGTCTGCCACCTATAAGGGGTTATATTACATTAGTAGAATAGTGATGTTAACATCATATGAACTAAATCTGATTTTTTTTTTTTCCTTTCTAAATTACTTCAAATAAGACCAAAATAGAGTAACCAAATCTTGTTGAAATGGTGGGGCTTGATTGTCAGGTTTATGTGATAGCTAAGTAACTGGTTTTGTACACCCTTGTATGCTTTTGAAATGTTTCTCTCTCAAAAACAAAAAAAAAGAAAAACCACAAATAACTACATATTATGGACGTTTCTGGTGTCTAGCAAAAGACTAAAACATTGAATATTACATTTATGCATTCCAAAGACCTATATCATTTTATAGGTAGTTTTGTCCATATTTGTATGTTTATACATAGACACATTTAAGATATACAATAAGCATATTCTTCTAAGTAATTTTGAACATTTTAGATGCTGTTTATACCATTATAATAATGCATTTCTTCCTTTGTTTTATATACCATGTTGTGATAAAATGGATAAATGTGATACCTATTCAGGAAAAACATATAAACACTATTTCAAATTTTTAAGAAATCTTCACTTTCAACTCTAAGAACATAAATTTTATGTGAGATCTGGGACAATTAAGGTAAAACTGCTTTAGTACGGAACCATCACTTTAAAAAAAGAAGGAAAATCTTTATTGAGCATCGTTTAAAATATTTGTGGCCAATGCATTTCTTCTTTTAAGAATCACTTAGTAAATTAAGTACTTGAGTAATTAAGCTTTAAAATACAGAATAGTTCAGCATTTTAAAATGGAGAATTCAAATGGATTACTATAAAAATTACACAAAATGCAATATTTACTGTTTGTTTTTATTTTGTGTGTGTATGAGTTTGACACATCTTTATTACAAGAATTTCTAAACACTACATGCCTTTCTTTTAAGTTGAAGTATAATTGATGTATAAGATAATATTCATTTCAGGGTACAACATAATGATTTGATATTTGCATATACTGTGAAATGATCACCACAATAAGTCTAGTTACCATCTATCAGCATGCAAAATAACAAAATTTTTTTCTCATGATGAGAACTTTTAAGATTTACTCCTTCAGCACCTATCAAATATGCAACACAATATTATTGACTGTAGTAATCACGCTGTACATTGTATCCCCATGACTTATTTATTTTATAACTGGAAATTTGTACCTCTTGACCTCATTCACCCGTTTCTCCCAGCCCCCAAACTTCCTCCCCTCTGGCAGCCACCAATCTGTTCTCTGTATCAGTTTTGTTTATTCATTTGTTTTGTTTTTTAGATTCCATCTATAGGTGAAATCATACAGTATTTGTCTTTTTCTGTCTGACTTATTTTACTTAGCATAATACCATCAAGGTCCGTGCATGTTATTGCAAATGGCAAGATTTCATTCATATTTATGGCTGAGTATTCCATTGTATATATACCACTTCTTTATTCATTTATCCATTGATGGAAACAGGGTATTTCCATATCTTGGCTATTGTAAATAATGTTGCAGTGAACATAAGGGTGCTATGTGACTTCAAATGTGTGTTTCTGTCTTCTTTGGATAAATACCCAGAAGAGGAATTTTTGTATCATATGGTAGTCCTATCCTTAATATTTTAAGGAACCTCCATACTGTTTTCCATAATGGCTGCACCAATTTACATTCTCACCAGCAGTGTATGAGAGTCTTTTCTCTACATTTTTGCCAACACTGATTTCTTGTCTTTTTGATATTAGCCATTCTGACAGTTGTGATATCTCATTGAGGTTTTGATTTCCATTGCTTGATGATTAGTGATAATGAGCATACTTTCATGTGCCTGTTGGCCGTCTGTATATCATCTTTGGAAAAATGTCTGTACAGATCCTCTGCCCATTTTTTAATTGGATTGTTTGTATTATTGTTATTGAGTTGTATGAATTCTTTGCATATTTTGGATATTAAGCCCTTATCATATATGTGATTTTCAAATACCTTCTTCCATTTGGTAGGTGGCCCTTTCATTTTGTTTCCAGTTTTCTTTGCAGTGCAGGGAGTTTTTAGATTGATGCAGTCCCATTTGTTTATTTTTGCTTTTCTTGTTTTTGACTTTGGAATCAGATCCAAGAAATCATCACCAAGATAGATGTCAAAGAGCTGACTGTGTCTGTTTTCTTCTGGGAGTTTTATGGTTTCAAGTCTTAACATTCACATCTTTAACCTATTTTGAGTTACTTTTTGGGTATGGTGTAAGATAGTGGTCTAATTTTATTCTGTTGCTTGTGTCTGTCCAGTTTTTCTAACAGCATTTATTAAGATACTGTCTTTTCCCCATTGTATGTTCTTGCCTCCTTTTTCACAAATTTATTGATCATTTATGCATGGGTTTATTTGGGGGCTCTCAATTCTGTTCCATTGATCTATGGGTCTGTTTTTATGCCAATACCATACTGTTTGGTTACTGAAACTTTGTAATATACTTTGAAATCAGGGAGCATGATGCCTCCAGCTTATTTCTTCTTTCCAGATACTGCTTTACCTTTTTGGGATCCTCTGTGGTTCCATACAAATTTTGGGGTTGTTTGTTCTATTTCTGTGAAAAAAGCCATTGTAATTTTGAAAAGAGATTGCATTAAATCTGTAGATTACTTTGAGTAATATGGGCAAAGCAACAGCTTTCCACCTATGAGTATGATGTTAGCTTTGGGCTTGTCATATATAACCTTTAGTATGTTGAGGTATATTCCCTCTATTACCCATTTTGTTGAACATTTTTATTTTAAGTGGATGTTGAACTTTGTCAAATGCTTTTTTCTACATCTATTGAGATGATCATGCGATTTTTTATCCCTTATTTTGTTAATATGGTGTGTCACATTGATTGATTTGCAGATGTTGAACCATCCTTTCATCCCAGGAATAAATCACACTTAATCATTATGCAAGGTCTTTTTAATATTGAATTAGATTTGCAAATAACTGTTGAAGATTTTGCATTTATGCACATCAGGGGTGTTGGCCTATAATTTTCGTTTCTGTGGTGTTCTTTTCTGGCTTTGGTATTAGGGTACTGCCAGCCTTGTAAAATGAATTTGTAGTATTCATTCCTCTTCAATTTTTTTGGAAGAGTTTGAGAAGGGTGTGTATTAAATTTCTGAATGTTTGGTAGAATTCCCCAGTGAAGCCATCTGGTGCTGGACTTTGGTTTGTTGGGAAGTTTTTGATTATTAATTCAATCTCCTTACTAGTAATTGGTCTATTCAGATTTTCTCTTTCCTCATGATTTAGGAAGGTTATATGTTTTAGGAATTTATCCATCTTTTCTAGGCTGTCCAATTTGGTGGTGTATAATTGTTCATAGTAGTCTCTTTTGATTCCTTGTATTTTTCTAGTTTCAGTTGTAACTTGTGCTCTTTCATTTCTGATTTATTTATTTGGGTCCTCTCTTTTTTTTTTCCCCTTGATGAGTCTAGTGAAAGGTTTATCAATTTTGTTACCCTTTTACCAGCTCCTTCATTGATATTTTCTATTGCCTTTTAGTTTTTATTTCATTTGTTTCTGCTCTGATTTTTGTTTCTTTCTTTGTACTGTGTGCTTTGTTTGTTCTTCCTTTTTTAGTTCTGTTAAGTGTACAACTAGATTGAGATTTTTCACTTATTGACATAAGTCTATATCACTGTGAACTTCCTTCTTAGAACTACTTTTGCTCCATCTCATAGATTTTGGTGTGTTGTATTTCCATTTCCATTCTCAAGGGTTTTTTGTTGGTTTGCTTCTTTGTTTGTTTTAGTTCCCTTTTGATTTCTTCATTGACACATTAGTTTTTCAGTACCATGTTGTTTAGTCTCCACATATATTTTTTTTAATTTTCTAGTCTTCTTCTTGTAATTTATTTACACTTTCATACTATTGTGGTTGGAAAAGATGCTTGATATAATTTCAGTCTTCTTAAATATACTTAGACTCATTCTGTGGTTTAACATATGATCTATCCTGGAGAGTGTTCCGTATGCACCTGAGAAGAATGTGTATTTTGCTGTTTTGGGTGGAATGTTCTGTATTTATAGAGTCCATTTGGTCTAATGTATTGTTTAAGGCTGATGTTTCCTTATTGATTTTCTGTCTGGACAATCTATCCACTGATGTAAGTGAGGTTTTAAAAACCCTACTCTTACTATACTGCTGTTGTTAATTTCTCCCTTTAGGTCTGTTAATATGTGCTATTTAAATTTAGGTGCTCTTATATTGGATGTATTGGGTGTATAGGTATTTATAAATGTTATATCTTCTTGCTGGATTGATCCTTTATCATTATGTAATGCCCTTCTTTGTCTTATTACAGTCTTTGTTTTAAAATCTAATTTGATAAAAGTAATAGTGACTGCAGTTTCCTTTTGGTTTGCGTTTGCATGAAACATCTTTTTCCATCCCTTCACTTTCAATCTGTGTATGTTCTTACATCTGAAGTGAGTTTCTTGTAGGCATCATACAGGTGGGTCTTACTTGTTTCTTTGTTTATTTTAATCCATTCAGCCAGTCTTTGTTTTTTCCATTGGAGAATTTAGTCCATTTATGTTTAATTATTTTTTTATTATGTATGTTAATCACCATACATTATATCATTATTTTTTGATGTAGTGTTCCATGATTCACTGACTATAACACCCAGTTCTCCATGCAGAACATGCCCTCTTTAATACCCATCACCAGGCTAACCTATCCCTCCAACCCTCTCCACTCCACAACCCTCAGTTTGTTTCTCAGAGTCCATAGTCTCTCATGGTTCATCTCCACCTCCAATTTCCCCCCTTCATTCTTCCCCTCCTGCTATCTTCTTCTTCTTCTTCTTTTTTTTTTTTTTTTTAACATATAATGTATTATTTGTTTCAGAGGTACAGGCCTGTGATTCAACAGTCGTTCACAATTCACAGCGCTCACCATAGCACATACTCTCCCCAATGTCTATCACCCAGCCACCCCATCCCTCCCACCCCCCACCACTCGAGCAACCCTCAGTTTGTTTCCTGAGATTAAGAATTCCTCATATCAGTGAGGTCAGATGATACATGTCTTTCTCTGATTGACTTATTTCGCTCAGGATAATACCCTCCAGTTCCATCCATGTCGTTGCAAATGGCAAGATTTCATTCCTTTTGATGGCTGCATAATATTCCATTGTATATATATACCACTTCTTCTTTATCCGTTCATCTGTCGATGGACATCTGTACATGCACCTGATGTTTATAGCAGCAATGTCCACAATATTTAAAGTAATTATTGATAGCTATGCACTATTTGCCATTTTGTTAATTGTTTTCTGACTCTCATGTAGTTTTGTACTTACTGTTTCGTTTTTCTTCTTTTTCTCTCTTCTTTTGTTGTTTGATGACTCTCTTTAATGTTATGCTTAGATTCTTTTCTCATTATCTTTTGTGTATCTTCTACAGGTTTTTGCTTTGAGGTTGGTTACCATAATGTTCACATACAGTGGCCTACATATACAACAGTCTATTTTAAGTTGATAGCAAGTTAAGTATGAACATATTCTAAAACTCTACATTTTCACTGCCACCCCCCCATTTTATATTTTCATGTCACATTTTGCATCTTTTTATTTTGTGTATCCCTTAATAAATTATAGGCACTTATACTACTTTTGTCTTTTAACCTTCATACTAGCTTTATAAGTTTAATCCACTACCTTTCCTATTTATTTACCTTTACCATTGAGATTTTTACTTTCATATGTTTTCTTGTTACTAATTAGTATTCTTTCTTTTCAGCTTAAAGAAGTCCCTTTAAAATTTCCTGTAAGGCTCATTTGTGGTGTGAACTCCCTTAGCTTTTGCTTGTTGGAAAACTCTTTATATTTCCTTCAATTCTGGATGATAATTTTGCTGGGTAGAGTATTTGTGGTTGGAAGTTTTTTCCCTTCAGCTCTCTAGGTATATCATGCCTGTCTTCTGGCCTGCAAAGTTACTGGTGAAAAATCTGCTGATAGTTTTATGGGTGTTCTTTTATACATATCAAGTCCTTTTTCTCTTGTGGCATTTAAGATGCTTTATCTTTAACTGTTGTCATTTTAATTATAATGTGTCTTGGTGTTGATCTCTTCCAGTTCATTTTTTTATACTCATTGGATTTCCTGGATCTGGATGTCTGTTTTCTTCCCCAGATTAGAGAAGTTCTCAGCTATTATTTCTTCAGATAAGTTTTCTGCCCCTTTCCCTCTTTATTCTCCTTCTGGGACCCCTATTATGCAAATGTTGTTTTATTTGATGTTGGTCCCTTAAGCTATCTTCACCTTTTAAATTTTTTTTTTTCTTTTTGCTACTCTTCTTTGGTGAGTTCCACTGTCCTCTTCCAGATCAATAATCCTTTTTCTGCTTCACCTAGTCTATTGTTGAAAACTCTTGTGTGCTTTTTGGTTCAGTTATCTTATTCTTCAGCTCTGTGACTTCTGTTTGGTACTTTCTAATATTTTCTAGCTCTTTGTCAAAGTTCTACTATGTTCATCCATTCTCCTGAGTCAGTGAGCATCCTTATACCATTACATTGAACTGTTTATCAGGTAAATTACTTATCTTCCTTTCATTAAGGTTTTTTCCCAGAGTCTTGTTCTTTCATTTGGAACATATTTATCTGTTTCCTGATTTTCCTTGATTCTTTGTGTTTGTACTCATGTATTAGGAGAAACACCTACCTCTCTCAGTCTTGAAGGAGTGGCTTTATGTAGAAGATGAACCTTATCTTTCAACCTTGTCTAGCTCTTGGTTGTCTCTCAAACTTTTGCAGTTGTCTACACAGCCTGATTTATTCCTGATCCATTCCTATTTTTGAGGTCATATCAAGACCTGTCAGAGTTTCAGAGGGAGGGATCTTAGCCCCTAGTTTCAGGCTGATTGGAAATCAAACCCTCAGGCAGCAGCTTTTAAAGTATGCTAGTATATACAGTCCTGTGGGACTACAGTTGTAAACCCTGCTGGCCTCCAGACCAAGTGTTTGGGAAGTATCTCCTTGGCAACAATTACAAAAATCAAAGCTCCAAATGACTATAAACTCCTTTCTGGGAGGCACTGGCTGGCTGTAGCACAGCCACAGGAGAGCACAAAGATGGCATTCCCTGGCCTATGTTCCCTAAGAGCAACTCTGTATCCTCTGAAGATATGTGCTGAACATGTAGCCTGCCCCTTAGGCTAAAATTTCAGGACAAGCAAATAGGCCTTTTCACAGAAAGATTCAGGTGTTTCAGTCGTCTTCTTCTACTTCTTCTTCTTCTTTTTTTTAAGATGTTATTTATTTGACAGAGGAAAAGAGAGAACACAAGCAGGGAGAGCGGCAGGCAGAGGGAGAAGCAGGCTACCTGCTGAGCAAGGAGCCCGATGAGGGGCTCGATCCCAGGATCCTGGGATCATGACCTGAGCCAAAGGCAGCTGCTTAACCGGCTGAGCCTCCCAGGCGCCCCCAGATGTTTCAGTCTTCTGTCTGTGCTGTGCCCTGGGGTTGTTAGCCTGCCAAAAACTGTCTTTCCAATTGTTTCAGTACTGTGGGGCCCAGAAATACACTGTAGTTGAACACTCAGGAGGCATCCCCTATATGGGCTGTACACACCCACCAGCTTTAATGGGGCAATGGGGATCATGGGACTAGGGTGTTCCCACTTGGTTTAGTGGTTCTGTAGGATAGTGCAGGACCTGGGCATACCTGCCAGCTTTAGGGAGGCTGTAGGGCAACACTGAGGTGGGATGCATCTGCCGGCTTTAGCAAAGGCATGGGAGAGTGCAGGGTTGGGGCACACTCACTGGCACTAGGAAGAGTGTAAAAAATTGTCATCTATCATCACTGGCTCTAGCATGTAGAATGAGAGCCCCAAAGTGATGTTCACCAGCATCTCTGTCTCCAGAGAGTCCCAGCAGACCCCTGCTCCTCCAGCAAACACTTTAAGATTAGCAAATGAATCTCTTTCACACATGGTATAGTGATTTTCAAACTGCTGCTTTTGTGCTGGGTCTTGAGGTGCGTGAGTCTACATGCGATCCCTTTAAGAGAGATTCTCAGCTTCCTACATCCCTTTGGGTTTCTTGAACACAAGTTCTGTTGGTTTTCAAAGCCAGCCATTCTGGGGCTTTGTCTCTTCAGTGCAGGTCTCAAGGGTTCGGGTGCCTGATGTGGAGCATGAACCTCTTGCTCCTCAGGGAAAAACTCTGTATTTGTGAGACCAGATTATAATCAGATTGTGGGTTGTTGATTGTGGGTTGCTGTGCTGGGGTGGGGATTTTGATGAGACCTAGTCTCTGCCTATCCCACCCATCTTAATGTGACCCCATTATCCTTTGTTGTGGAGGAGCTGATCAGCTAGTTTTCAGGTCTTTCTCAGAGGAAATTATTCTATATGTAGCTGCAGATTTGGTGTGTCTGTGGGAGGAAGTAAGTTGAGGATTTTTCTACATCACTATCTTGAACCACCTCCTGTTTATACTGTGATTATTACTGCTTGAATTTTGAGATTTTAAAAATACTCTGTGAAATAATATTAATGAATAATTTTTTATTTTATTTTAATGCACCACCATAGTGTGTACTATCAGTAAGAAAACATAAAAACAATCCAAACTTTCTAGACAAATCATAAAATGTATGTGAGTTTTACTGGAGATATTTGCAAGTCATGTTGAATGACTCAATTGTGTGACTGTCTGGGAAAATCTAATGTTGAAAAATAAATCATGAATCAGATATCCAAACTTATTTAAAAGAAGTAGAAATCTGCCAATACTCATTTGATGTAGAAAACCCTTTGTTTTTCAATTTTGGTATTAGTTACAGTTCAATTTTTGGATAGTTATATCTTAAAAAGATATGAACACATTAAGTTAGTCTCAGTGATGACTGATAAATTATATAAAAGTGTACAAAATTGGTATTGAGAAATAGTTTTAAAAAGAGCTTTATTTATTTTAGTGGAATAGTTGAGTTGATATTTACTTACAAAGTGTCTGAACCAGACAGTCAATTCATTCAAATATCTCAGCATATTTTACTAGAACATAGCCTTAAACTGGCTTGACTGGATTCAGAAAATTATCCTAATAGTTTAATGTTGTGTTTGGCCTTAATATCCATCTACAAATATTTGAAGATATGTTCAGAGCAAAAAATTTAAGTAAATATCCCATGTTTTCATAGAGAAGAGAGTAGATAAAAATATTTTTTCCTTGAGGTAATTGTGATGAAACATCAGGACAAGTTAGGGTTAAGTTCTGGAATGTCCATTCCTAGTGATGTTTGAATATTTACATTAATTAATTAACTTATTTACTATACTTAATTTATTAACATGTGTAATACATTTGTATATACTCTTTAATTATTTAATAAAAAAAATGATAGTATTACAAATAGTCATGGTAATAGGATATTTTAAGTGCAGTTAAGGCTGAAGATCTTACTAAATTTCTTACTTTCTTGAAGTCCCTACATTTCTAGGATTCTTGTTATAGTCTGCATAAACATATAAATAAAATTACTGATGGTGTTACCACCCCTGTCTCTCCTTTGCCCATAAACTCCCTAACTTAAAAAACAAAAGTGAAATGTCATAAAATTCTGATTTCAGAACTTTGAGGAAAATGAATATTAGCTTAATGTGTTAATGGTCAGCATTAGGGATCTAATACCATGTTTTTCAATAATTATGGTTCTAAGATTTTGTAAATTTATGTAGTTTGGATGTAAGAACAGGGCTTAAATATTACTGTTTTCAGGAAGCAAGTAAATAGATGTCATTTTGTTTGGATTTTAACATAAGATCTTTATGTTAATATCTAGAGAGAGAGATTTAGAGAGTTACCAAATAAAAAAATCCACTAAGAGACATTAAATGCATTATTTTTGAGCACTTAATATGCTAATATGTGCCAAATATTGTTCTGTGTGCTTGGGATATAACAGTGAACAAAACCAAGTTCCTGCTTCATGGAATTTAGAATAAATAAAAGACCTAAGAATGGTAAGGTGTGGAGAATAGTGAGGGAAAGCCTCTCTGAGAAACCCACATCTGGGCAAGTTGATTGAACTTTAAAAAACTAAATATTATAATTTCTTTTTACTAATACATAGAGATGTTAAATATTTACTGAGTTCCTGGAACCGTCAGTGCTAGAAACTAATGAATCTATGGATATGTAAAACTCCATAAAGATACAAAAGTAAAGGAATAATCATTAAGCAAATGTATAGGTGTGTGTGTGTGTGTGTGTGTGTGTGTGTGTGTGTGTGTGTTATTTTTGAAAATAGATTTGAATTGCATATCCAGTGAATGCCAGCAAAAACCATACTTTGGTTTGCTTGGGTATCAGTAGTCAATGTTATCTCATGCTTCTAGGCTGTCCTAGGAGTGGAGAAAACATGACTATGACCATAATCAATGAGGTAGGTACAGGACTCTCTACCATTATATGCAAAACAAATATGGGAAGAAAAAGCCAACTGTGGAGAGAGATTTTTCAAGTAATTGGGAAAAATCTCTAGATATATTGCCAAACACATAAGTTTAAGATCTATCTCTATGGCTCACTGTTCGGTCTTGGGCAAGACATTCATTTTCTAAACCCCAGTTTCCTTTCACTGATTAAATCAGCAAATCAGTCGTCAACCAACCAAACAGCCCCTGTCACATACCTACTACAAATTTAGCTTTGAGAACAAATAAATGCATATAACAGCCCCTGACTGTGAGGAGGTAAAAGGGATATATTTATATAAACAACTAATTAACAGTATTGTGTGAACACACATATAATTGCAAAAATGACAGAGTAAGAATAGGATTGCCCTGAGTTCCTGGTGAAATGTTTACGTTTATTATTATTATTATTCTGTAGGATTCTCTTATGCCCTAGGCTCCCTTTTTCAACTAAGTGAGGAAACTTTTTAAGCAGTCGGCTTTTCCCTTTACTCTGCAATTATTTTTGAATAAGAAATTAACAGTAATTATTGGGTGAATATTTATAAAAAAAGCTATGGGCAATTAAAACAAAATGCTAAGGTTCTTTAGCATTTACTTGTATTCAGACATTTAATAGCACTTCAAGTTCTGGTATTGAGTTATTTGAAGGTTATAATGCAGCTGGCATTTAAATATATTTCATCAGGGAAAATAAATGAGGAAATAGGAGATTTATTTCAGCTATTTATATCCTAGACCAAATAACTGCTTCTTACGTATGCACACATGCAAGCTGATAAAGAGAAAAAGACTTGAGCCATCTTGCATTATTAGTGGAAGAGCTGTAGCATACAAATTCTGAATAAGTTGCTCTCAGAGGAGAACACGTTTATTTACTACATTAAACAAAAATAACCGTAGTATACGTTTTTTTTTTTTCTGTGCTCAAGCTCATAAATGTGCTTGTCCGTTTATATGGATTGCCTTTCCCATGAATTAAAATATGACAAATATAAGATTGATTGCACAAAGGAGAAGAGAAAATGAGAATATTAATTGGATTTCTCATCTCTGTTCCACATCTTTTCTTTTTAATCTGAGAATTACTACAACTTTCATATGCTGGCAAAAATTTTGAGAATAATAATAATAATTTCTCTAATACTTGATTTACGTAATGTGCTCATGTGTGGAATTAATTTCACTACCCAAATTAAAAGGGGTGTGTAAGAATGTTTGTGTGTGTTTATGTATGCATATAAATACATATATGTTTGACAAAAATGGAGATGATAGGTATTATTATTATTTTTAGGATAATAATATTACACTATAACTTTCCTTTCAAATAAGAAAGTGGATTAAAGCATTTCTAGGTATGTTCTCAGGAACACATTTACGTACCACTGTAAGCAGAAAGCATGCTGCATAACCCAATTCAGACTTGAACTACACCTCAACAATCTATTTAATTTTTTGATACTATTACTTTGAATTTTAAAAATTACAGTAAAATATACATAGTATAAAATGTATTTTCTTAACTATTTTTAAGTGTACATTTCATTAGTGTTAAGCATAAAGAGGATCACAATATGGCACCCCAAATCATACCACTTTGACATAAAGATGATTTTAAGTTGAAGGCAACTGAGAAGTTGCAGATACAGAAAAAACTCTCTTATGTGTCCCATCTGCATTTCCCTTTCGAAAGTGTCCCTCTCTCTTGAACCAGGAAGGGGACAACCACCTTTTTCAATAGAGATGGCACTGAGATGATTATGCATAAACTGAACTAAACTTACTAATTAACCTTTATCTGCCATTAGTTTCTCCCATATATTTGCTTTTCCACAGTTTACCACCCCAAACATGGGCCCAAACATGGCTGTTGTTGGGTTTTTTTGTTTTGTCTTGTTTTATTTTTGTCTTGTCACTTCTTCACAATTTATCAGCTTTTGTTAAAATGATATATAAGCTGCCAAGTTTAACCACTTCTTTGGGTATTCAGGACTTTTCCATGAAGGCCTCCATGAACATAAAAACCAAAAATATTAATATCAAATACAATTTGTATGCCTTTTCTCCTGTTACTCTTTCTTTTGTCGATTTAATTTGCAGGCCTCATGTTCTAAAAACAAGAGGACAGAGAAAAAAAGTTTTTTTCCCTCCTCTGTAAATATATTCACATTGTTGTGTAACCAGTCTCCATAAGTCTTTTCATCTTGCAGAATTGAAACTCTGTATCCATTAAACAGCTCCTCCATATTCCCTCCTATCCCTGGCCCCTGGCAATCAGCATTCAAATTTCTGTCTCTATGAATATGACTACTCTTGGTACTTCATATAATTGGAATCATACAGCTTTTGTCTGTTTGTGACTGGCTTATTTCACTTAGCTGAATGTCCTCAAGGTTCATCAATGTTATAGTGTGGGTTAGAATTTCCCAACTTTTTAAAGTTAAATAATATTTCATTATATGTATATACTACTTTCATCCACCCATCTATTGATGAACACTGGGTTTGCTTTCACCTTTTGGCTCCTGTGAATAATCCTTCAATGAACATGGGTTTACAAATACCTCTTTGAGGTTGTGTTTTCTGTTCTTTTGGATATATATACCCAAAAGTGGACTTACTTAGTCATATGCTAATTCAGTTTTTAGTTTTTTGGGGGAAGCAGTATACTGTTTATCATAGCAGCTGTAGCAGTACATGGGGTTCCAGTTTCTCCATATCTTTGCCAACACTTTCTCATTTTTTTTTTTTTTTGAGAGTAGCCATTCTACTAGATGTGAGGTGGTATTTTTTAGTTTTAATGTCATTGATTAGTGATGTTGCATATCTTTTCATGTGCTTTTTAGTCATTTGTATATTTTCTTTGCAGAAATGTCTGTTCAAGTCATTTGCCTATGTTTTAATTGGATTGTTTGGGGTTACTTTGCTGTTGAGTTGTAGGAGTTTTATATATTTTAGATATTAACTCCTTATCAGATATGTGATTTGCAAATGTCTTTTCCCATTTTGTAAGGTGCATTTTCACTCTGTTGCTTTTGTCCTTTGATCAAAAACAGACGTTTTAAATTTTGACATAGTCTGGTTTATCTGTTTTTACTCTTTTTGCCTGTGCTTTTATATCCAAGAAATGATTGCTAAATCCAGTGTCATAAAGCTTTTTCCTATGTTTTTTAAAAATTTATTTATTTGAGAGAGAACAAGAAAAAGAGAGAGAACATGTGTATTACATACTGTATTCTTACAATAACATAAGCTACAAAAAAGACAGTGTTATTAAGAAAATCATAAGGAAAAGAAAATACATTTATAGTAATATATTGTATTTATATTTTAAAAAAATCTGTGTGTAAGTGGACCCGCACAGTTCAATCCTGTGTTTCTCAGGGGTCAACTGGACCTGGAAGTGTGAATTTAAAAGTAGCACTGTGTGGAGATGAGATGAAGGAGAGCTTTCAGTGGGTGTATTTGTAGCCTGGCTTTATAGAATGGATGTGTATGGAACCAGGCTTAGACAAAAAGAAGATAGCTTTCTGGGTAGGAATAAAAGCACTTGAGAAGCAAGCCATTTCTTTGTAGAATAGAGCCAATGAAAGTACTTATTAAGAACATGGATTATAGGTAAACTTGGGTATGTTCCCTGGCTATTTGTTTATTTATCTTTTTAAGAGTTTATATATTTAAGTTGACCAAATATTTTTTTCTTTTATTTTGCAAATTCTTTTTTATTTTATTTTATTCTATTTTATTTTATTTGAGAGAGAGAGAGAGTGAGCATGAGCAGGGGCGATGGGCAGAGGGAGAGCGAGAAGCAGACTTCCCACTGAGCAGGGAGCTGGATGTGGGACTCGATCCCAGGACTCTGAGATCATGACCTAAATCAAAGGCAAAGGCTTAACCAACTGAGCCACCCAGGCACCCCTTATTTAGCAAATTCTAATTGAATCATCAGATAATTTAGTTTTTAGTTTTAAAATCTACCATGGTATTTATATTTACTTATATTTTTCCTACTTGAGGTATTTAGGACTATAAGTGTTTTTATAGTTGCCCACTTTTATATCCATTAATGTTTCCTTATATTTCTAATTTTGTATACCCTAAATTTTTATTCTATGTGACTTGTGGCAGAAGTGTTTATTTTCATAATTTTTTAGAAAATCAGAGCTCATATAAAAAAGTGTGATGGATTGCATTCTAAAAAAAGAAAAAAGAAAAAGCAATTTTTCAAATACAGAGATTTTGGATAATTAAGGAATGGAAAAAGATGATAGAGTTTAGACAGTAAGTATATGAGGCCTTGTGAGGAAACAACCCAATGAGGGTGGAAGGATGGCCATTCCAGATCATTGGCCTAGGGAAGATGATGAAGAATCTTACAAACAATGCCTCTGCCCTTTGTTTAGACATGTCATGGTAGGCAACTAGGAAGTATTAGAGGAGAAACATGACATGAAGGAAATGATATTTAGGAAGAAACATTTCTGTCATTTTATTTATATGGAATATATTATAGGGAGGAAAAGCTTGAATTTAATAGAATTCCTCTTGGCTATTATATTCCTGTAGATATGATTAGATAAGGAGATTGTCTAGGATAATTGTCTTAGAAACATAAAGCAATATATAGTAATAAATTAAAATGAAGGGGAAAGATAAACACCAAATTCAGGAGGGCTTCAGGAGGGCTAGGCATATAATTGAATTTTCAATTTCTTGTGTGTGTGTGTGTGTGTGTGTGTGTGTGTATGTGTGTGTTTTAAACCTGAAGTAAATTAGGGGGAGGGAAAGGAGATAATTCCAAGTATATTTTGAAATGATATCCAGTGACTGACTGGATACAAGACAAGAGAAAGCAGAGGAGTTAAAAGATGACTGTAATGTTTCACATTTGGATGACTAGGAGATTGGTGGTATTGCTGATTTTATACACATGCACACACGCACGCACACACAAAGTCATACTTAAATACCAATTTTATTTTTTTAAAAGATTTTATTTATTGGAGCGCCTGGGTGGCTCAGTCGTTAAGCGTCTGCCTTCGGCTCAGGTCATGGTCCCAGGGTCCTGGGATCGAGCCCCGCATCGGGCTCCGCGCCCAGCAGAAGCCTGCTTCTCCCTCTCCCACTCCCCCTGCTTGTGTTCCCTCTCTCACTGTGTCTCTCTCTGTCAAATAAATAAATAAAATCTTTAAAAAAAAAAATTCTCATTGTATATCATGATATTTTCATGACCTTGCAAAGTCTCCTTGCTGAAACCAATATACTTTAGTAATGATAATTGCTATATAAATGAGAAAATTTGTGTTCAGTCTTCTAATTTTAATATTTAATGCCTTAATATTCCTACATAATTTTGTTGCATTAAAACATATTAGAACAATGTCAAAAAAATAAAACATATTTAAGCAGTGTTAAAAATACATAAATTTCATTTTGTACACTTCATATCCAACTTGGAATATATGATTTATATATATGGAATATATGATTTTAGGATAAAAAGTATATGTGTAAAAATATATTGTCCACCATATATTATTATACTGCATTTATCATGTCTTGATTTATTTTTCCCCTGAAGAAAGACGTTCTTTCTGTTCGTTTTTTTAAAATGTCTTTTTCTTTTTAAGTAATGCTGTGGTAGATTTTAGATAGAGACATTTTTACTAAAATATCATAGGGAGCTAGCTGGATATATTTAATGAGTTAATTAATTTTCTCAGAAATTCAAATGGAAAGATCCAGTATAAAGTAACTTTTTTTTTTTTTAAGATTTTATTTATTATTTTGAGAGAGAGAAAGAGAGGGTAAGTTGGGGTAGGGGCAGTTCCCTGGATCTCACGACCCTGAGATTATGACCTGAGCTGAAATCAAGAGTCGGACACTTAACCGACTGAGCTACCTAGGTGCTCCATAAAGTAACTATTGTATCATCGTACTATGTAAGATAAAGTTAAATTTTATAATGCAAGTTAATAAATAAAATTCAGTTTTGCAAACACTCATCCAGTGTCTCCTTTCTGACCACTGTTTTGTGAGAAATTTAAAAGCAAATATAACACATAGTTCCTATCCTTAATGGGTTTACATAGCATAGTGATTAAGGAAAGATTTTCCCCATGAATCAGTTAATATACATGAATTAATAAATTCTATAATAATAGTAAATGTAACTAATTGCCAATATTTGTTGAACTTTTGCAACTTAGCAGGCATTATATTTAAGTAGTTTACCTGCATTATGTCTTAGAATTCTCAACAAAAGATTGGGAAAGATTCTCAGGATAAGGAACTTCTCCAAAGTCATATAAGTGATATTTGAATCCAGGCAGTATAACTCCCAGTATGTGCTCTCAGTTACTAGAGAACACTAGTGACTATAAATAGAGGAAAAGAAGACAGAGAGTCAGGTTACTAAAAACTTCATAAACAATATGAACCATGGGTTAGCCCTTAAATAATGGGTAGAACTTATATAGATACAGGGGAGAACATGGAGATCCCAAGGGGGAGAAAGAGATGAGCAGATGCACAAAATAGGATGATATGTGTTGAAGAGACTGACCTAATGTAATAGTTTATTTTGAGGACTGTTCATATGGTCATGCTGGCAGTCATGCTGATTCATAGTCATGATCACTACCCTCAAGCAGGCCCTCCGACAGTCATCTGACATTTCCCTTGTCTATTCTCCCTTCTACTGTGTAACTTATTATTTCATAACTTTAGCACTCCTCTCACACCTCCAGTACATCCTCTCTCTCAGTTTATGATCTTACTTCTTATTTTATTGAGCAAACCAGAAGCAAATAGAAGAAAATCCCCACTGGTCTCACCATCAATCTACTTCTTCCTTGCATTTGTAGCCCTACACTCTACCTTCTCTCCTATTGCTATGAATGCATTGTCCATGCTGCTAATGACCACTAGCCCATCTATCACAATCTGATGCTATCCCCTCTTACTCAAGCACATTATGATAATTCTGTACACATCTTCCATCATCAATTCATTTTTCTCTCTTGAGTTATTCTCAACAGGAGGCAAACATGCTGTTTATTCTTTCTTAAAAACAAACATGTGAACAAAGTATCTCTTCAGACAACACTTCTCATGGATATGTCTGTTTCTCTTCCTTTTCCAAAATCTTCTTGAAAGAATTGGCTGTAGTCAGTGTCTTGAACCACTCTGCACCTCCATGTTGTCTTAAACCCACTTCAGTTAACTTTAATTCTTGCAATACCAGCAAGACTGCTCCTGCAGTAGTTGGAATTTAATGATAGCTTAGAGAGGACTGAAAAAAATGTTAAATATAAAGCTGGGGTCCTTTTTTAGCTTCGATTTATTGAGAAACTAGTAGCTGCAAATCACTATGCTAGGTGCTCAGAAATTCTCAACTTTTAGTCCTCCTCTTCAATGTTCAAATTGGGCTTAAATAGTAAATGGCAGGGATGCCTGGGTGGCTCAGTTGGTTAAGCGTCTGCCTTCAGCTCAGGTCATGATCCCGGAGTCCCGGGATCGAGTCTCACATTGGGCTCCTTGCTCAGAGGGGAGGCTGCTGCTTCCCCTGCTTGTGCTTTCTCTCTCTGACAAATAAATAAAAATAAAATCTTTAAAAAAAAAAGTAAATGGCATTATGCCATTTACAATTTAGGAAACTGAGGTAAGAAGAGAGATTTTTGTTTGAGTTAACTATTGGAAATGGCTTTCTCCCATAATTTGTTCTAAATATGATGCCAGATCTCCCTTCCCAGGCGTTGGTTGACTTATCTGCACTTTTCTGGCCATTTTAAGATAGTAGCAAAGTCTCATTTTCAAATATTAAATGATGCAGCCTAGCATAGGCTAATAGTGGATGGCCCTCATACCCTTCAGTGTGACAGGCATCCATGTTTTAATTTTTAGTGAGGGGCCTTTTGGAGACTTCTTCACTCTATAATTGCCAAAGACTCCCTGCAAACTTCTTTCAGTCTCCTCACCCAGTTCCTGCTTTGGGTAATACGCCACCCAAGTGCTTGCTTCTGGGGCTCCCTTATCTCAGCAGACAGCTCTATAGAGCAGAACCCACTGAGAGGCTGTGAGTCCAACTACCTCCTACCATGTCCACTTGCCCTTTGAAACTCATGGCTCCATACCACATATAACATGGAAATGCGCTTCTGTGACCACTTACTTCTTTTTCTCACCCTGTCCTTACAGACTCCTCTAGGATGCTTCTTGCCTTGCGTGTCTCCAAACACCAAGGAAATGAGATCATAGTTCTTCTTATTGCATTCTGTTATGGCCCCAAAAACATCATTTCAGTTTAAAATTAAACAGCCGGTAAACATCTGTTCAAAAAGGGAGATGCCGATGTCTTAAAGATAGTCACAACCTCTGAGAATGAATATTTTTAGATTTCTGTCAGTTGGCTTAAGTAAGAAGTACTTTTCTCCCTCGCCTTAGATGTAGGAAATACTACCACACACTCAATACCTTTGAATTCCCTCACTTCACTGAATTTTTCTCCAAATTTCTAATCTCCTCTCGTAGAAGCTAGGGGTGGGTGATAGGGATTCAGTCACAGTATCAGCTCTGCTCTCTTTCCAGCATTAGTTGGCTTCAGTTTTGAGACTTGCTAAAATTGCAAGAACAATTTATTTTTTTAATCCCATTATACCTATCCATGTTTATCTGTTTTCAGACAGTCTACAATTTAAGTTGCATAGCCAGAATTTGTATAAGGCTCTCTGACTCCAAAATTGTACTGTTTCTGATATTCTTATTTGAGTTCTGTGAGAAGGCAGAGGACACTGAAAGTGCATACAGTAGTGAGGAGGCAATGATAAGAAGATTAAGATCATAAAAGCAAGCATACCTATCTATGAAATGCTGCAGTGTACTTGTTCAATGAATGTATACCAGAGGTCCAATGATCATGTACTATACTATTAATGAGCATTCAACTAGAATGAATATGTCTCCCATCCAAGTACTAACCAGGCCCGACCGCATCTAGAAGTCCATGCCAAATGCATTTCCAAACCAGATGATGGGAGTGGACTGTGGAGTAGAAATATACATCTGAGTCCCACCGTGGTATCATTTTAGGGAGTCCAGAATTGATATGCATTGTGGTGGGCGTGGGGACAAAAGAGAACAACAGGGATGATTAAGTGGGTGACTGAGACAGATGGTGTGGATTTCAAATAAAGAAAGCCAGAGGTGGTGGATAAATAACGATGCGAGTAGCACTGGGCAGTAAGGAAGAAAGGATAATCCCATCCCAAGAATTCAGAGACTACATGATGAGATAAGACCTTTAAATGGTTAATACCTTTGAGAGTGAAAATTATGCAACATTTTTTCAATGTTTTTGTTAAAGCCTCTTGTTAATAGCCAAGAGGATCAGTTTATAAGAAACGATAAGGCTGAGCAACATAAGAGAATCAAGTGTATTTTTTCCTTTGAAAAATTTTGGTGCAGCTTTCCATCCTAACATAAATACTCTGTATCAGAAACAAACAAACAAAAAAACAATGAAGAAAAATGGTCATATACCAGAATTTAAGTAACAATGAAATTTTTACTGGTAGAAGGGCCCCAGTGTTTATTTGTGGGGAAGTGTCGATTTAGTAAAATTTTTGTGTCCTGTACAACTCCAAAATAACAGAGTAACTTTTAAAAAGACATTTAGTGACTTTCTTAAACAGCTTCGCTTGTCTGAGAGTCAGTTCAGCTGTGAGTGATTTTAACAGGAGTGAATTGCTTCAACTGTGTGCTTAATAGACTGTGTCACAAAACCGCAGCCCCGACGATAGGAGGGCGAAAGGCATGAGGTATACGTGAGATGAGTATGTTCCCGTCATGGCTTGGCTACGGCAGATGCTTTCTGGGAGAATTCAGCTGAGGCCACACAGTTAACACATTTTCATATTTGTCCTTGATGACATAGGGAGTGGACAGAAATCGGCTCTTCCTAATAAAGAATATTCATTTATTTTTATATGTACATCAAATATCTGTGTCTTGGGGCGCCTGGGTGACTCAGTTGGTTAAGTGACTGTCTTTGGCTCAGGTCATGATCCTGGAGTCCCTGGATCGAGTCCCACATCAGGCTCCCCGCTCAGCGGGGAGTCTGCTTCTCCCTCTGACCCTCCCTGCTCTCATGTTCTCTCTCTCTCTCTCAAATAAATAAATAAAATCTTTAAAAAAAAATCTGTGTCTTGCAAAGAACATTATTAAAGATAGAAATAAAGTAACACAAGTTTCCCATCCTCACTATGCTTAAGAATGGCAACCAAAAAATATTTGTTGTGAATTATTAGTTTCATCTTCATGAAGTTATGATGATGAAAGAGTTAGTTTGGTGCCATGTTTAAATATGTGAGTAGATTTCACACTGTCTTTATTGTGTTTATAGGGACCCATATACAATTATTATGACAATTACTATGAATTATATTTCCCACTCAAATTATTTTAGTGCAATGGATATATAAAACATCAGATGAGTTAGTGTCATCATCATCACTTACAGTGGTTAGTTGAGGTTCCAAAATCATTTATGAGAAAGGACAAAACTGTGTCTCAACCCATATTCTTTGAATACGTGAGTGTTTCACTATTCATCTCACTGCCATTGTTTGCTTGACACCCAGGCTGGGTGGCTGTGTGATCACCGGGGCAGCTTTCTATTTGACACATAGTAGCTAGGGTGGCTGTGTGTTCTTTGGTGTGGTTGTGTATTTTATACTTAATACCTGGAGTGATTGTGAGTTTCTTCAATTTTTTGTTTTTGTTTTTGCTGTAACTTTTTCTATTTTTTAAGTGTTTATTTTTAGAGTTCCAGTAGTTGTTCAACAAAATCAAGAGTAAGGTACAGAGGTTTCCCATATCCCCTGACCTCCAAACATGCAGTTTCCCCCAATATCAATATCTCCCATTAACATTTGTTTCAACTGATGAACCTATTTTGATACATGATAATCACCCAAAGTCCATAGTTTAAATTAGGGTTCATTCTTGGTGTTGTACATACTACAGGGTTGGACAAATATATATGGACATGTAGCCATGATTATAATATCATACAGAGTATTTCACCTTCCCCCAAATCCTCTGTGCTCTGCCTGTTCAACCCTCCCTCTGCAACCCACGACTCTTGGCAACCATTGATCCTTTTGTCATCTTCACAGTTTTGCTTTTCCAGAATGTCATGTAGTTGGAATCCTATAGTACATAGCCTTTTAAGATGGTCTTCTGTCACTTAGTAATATACATTATGTTTTCTCCATGTCTTCTCATGGCTTGATAGCTCATTTCTTTTTAGCACTGAATAATATTCTGTTGTCTGGGTATGCCACAGTCTATTTGCCCATATACCCACTAAAGGATATTTTGGTTGTCTCCAAGTTTGGAAATTATGAATAAAGCTCCTGTAAACATCCATGTGCAGGTTTTTGTGTGGATATACTCTTTAGTTTAGAATGGTGTCTACACAGGAACACTGAAGGTATCATAGGAAAAGGAATTGTAAATACAAATGAATATCCTGAGGAACAAGATCATAACAATGAGAAGTAGTAAAAATGGTGGAAGTTTAGTAGGGGCACATAGAAAAACCTATTTTAAACTGGGGTATAAAAAATACCATTGTATAAGAGTTCAGAAATCATTTAAAAAATCATCCTCTGTCATAAGCTAACTCGTTATGTCACATCATTTGCATCCTATAGGTCTACATTTCTCATTTGTAAAATAAAAGGTTTTACCTTGATGTCATTAGAGATTTCTTTCAGCTCTAAGATTCTTTCTTAAAATGAAGATTTTGTTAAGCTGTATCCTCTGTCTAACGAAGATCACTAGATCACTTAGCATGTGAAATAGTGCAAGGCCTTTACATCACACTGAATTACAGATGCTGGGTTATTTATTTATATAACCTATACAACAAGTAGGCAACAATGCAGACATAGTGTAGGCAATGTATTAATTATTCTAATGTCCTAAGACAGAAGGCATAAAAAAAAGTTTAGAGTTGATAGTAGAAAAGAAGTTATGAATCCAGAAATTCACAATGTTTTTAAGGCCAATCTGGTAATAGTGGTATATTATCTTAAAAATAGGCCAAAAGGTGATCTTTGGATGATAAATAACTCAAATATAACTGAAATATGCATAGAGTATATATAACATTCCATTTCTGTGTTATATTGATTGCATTTGAGATTTGGAGGTATAACTTAAATACTTAAAATATTTTCATGGTTTCAACAACTAAAAATATTTTTTAGCAAAAAGTAATAGAGGCATGAGGTTCTGGCCATCCAAATGAAAGATAGTTTAAGTTCACTAAAACATACAAAAAACCTAAACTTGGCATTCCAGACAATAAAATACAGGTTTTGTTGCTCAGGAAGAGAAACTGTATTGACAAAATAAAGAACTGTTGTGTTTGGTTAAAAGATTTACTCAATTTATCTACTCAAAAGTTTCATGTAATTTTAATATTGAAAAATTATTCATAAGGAACAGAAAACAAATGATGTGTCAGTTTCAAATACAGTAATTTAAATTTAGAATTTGAATATCAAATAGATATTTGAATTTGAATACACACAGAATACATCCAAATTTAGAACTGAGAATATCTAAAGGTTTGGAAAAAATCAGCCATGTTATTTTTTAAAACCAAAAAGTTTGTTTATTTATAATAAATCTTAAGTTTAAGGGGGACAGGAGCTTGGACTTATTTTTTCATTATTGCAGTTTTGAAGTCTAGCAAAATATTTAACACATAGTCTGTACTCAGTAATAATTATGTGGTGAATAAATTAATAAATGCACTCTGAAAAAATAAAATCCAAGTGAAAATCCCATACCAAATGAAAATTGTGCCAATTGTTTCAAAAGAGTTCCAAAAGAGAACTCAAAGAAGGAAAGTAAATGCAAATAGTAGGAAGCTACTTTTTTCTCTTTTAATCAATGTTAGTGTGAGAGGAAGATCAATAAAAATATTACTCTAAGAAGTTTGATATTTTGTTTGGAGATTTTTGCCCCTTCTCTGTCTACCAAAACAAAACCATCAATAAATTAGGAAGGAATCATCCTATTTCCATTTGAGGAAAGGTCCTTCTCAATTTTCAGAAATTGGTAATTAATAGGACATATGTATATGCTTACACTGAGTGGCATTATATAACCAAAATGCAAATAAAATCAGCTGTAGAAAGGATAAACATTGACTTGGGTATTTAACCATTTTAAGATATGACTAAAATGCTATGAATGAATATTTATTTATATTTTATTATGTGAGGGATTTTTTAAAATTCAGTTTTCGTGAGCATTCAGAATTGTTGGAATGTAACTTTCTGGCATAAGATATAACATAGGGTTCTAATTCCTTATATTGAGAAAATCTAAGGGATATTCTGGATGTTTCTGTTAGATGAAGAAAGAATCTGAAAGAACCATTACCCAGGGGCACTGATTGTAGTTTTTGGTAGAGAAAGTGAAATTAAAGCAGGATCTGGGTTCCAAGCTGAGAAGAAAATTACACACACACAAAAAGCTATTAGAAGAACTCACTCGAAGGGCTATCATTGGGTTATACTCCACAGGTGGCAGAAGACTTTCAGTTGATTACGAGCTCAACAGAGTAGTGGGCAGAGGTATGTTTTGCTTGAGATCTTTGGGCACAAGATGGTTATTATCTCAGGCTCTGTGTGAGATGTTTGGATGTCATAGCCTAGGTCTGGTGTGACAGTCAGTTTCTCTGGAAGTCTCATGACCCTAACAAAATAGCTTTCTATTTGTTCTGAAAGACTGGTCTAAAGGAACTCAACTAACTCGTTCACTAAGCAATATTGTTAGGGTCTACCAGGTGCCAGGAACTGTGCCAGATCCTGTGATTGCAAATATGAGTTAAATATGTTCTCCGCTTTGTGGGATTTGCATTTTAGCAGGGGGAAAGTGAAAAGTACCCAAGAAGTACCTTGTATGCCAGAAAACTTAGCAAGATCAGTTGATATGTTTCTCCAACACATATAGCACTTTAAAAAATTATATTCTCCTAGGGCTAACAAAGGAATATTAGTACCAATTGAGGCTTTGATATTTAACAGTTTTCAGGAATTAGTTTAAATATCTGAAAAGTTAAAAAGCAAAGGCAACTTCTTGAATGAGCTGTTGGGAATGATCACAACAGCAAACTTCTTCACATTCAAAATAAAGTGCAAGGCTTTTCTCTTTTCTTTTCTCTTTTCTTTTATCCGCCCCCCTCCTTCCTGTTTCCCTTCTTTTCCTAAACATTTCAGTCCAAAAGTCATTAGGTGGGGCTGATCAGGGTGGGAGGACCATAGTCAGCTGATCAGAAAGCCGGAGCCCACGTTGGGTAAAGAAGGCATCCGTGCATCCATGTGTGATACAAGGTCAGAGCCTGTAGGGTACAATGACGGCACCACATGGGCATGAGAGCCCAAGCTGGCTGAGGGGACAGTCCTCCTGAAAGGCAGATTTGCACCAGGTATCAGAACCTTTGCAAATCTAGCAACCTACTGGGAGGTGGCCAGGCATGACATGTCAGAACGAACAGCATGAGGAAGACATCTTCATAGGAGGGCTTCCCAGAACAGGATTTTATTTTATTTTTATTTTTTTTTTTTTAAAGATTTTATTTATTTATTTGACAGAGAGAGACACAGTGAGAGAGGGAACACAAGCAGGGGGAGTGGGGGAGGGAGAAGCAGGCTTCCCACAGAGCAGAGAGCCCGATGCGGGGCTCGATCCCAGGACCCTGGGATCATGACCTGAGCCGAAGGCAGATGCTTAACGACTGAGCCACCCAGGCGCCCCCCAGAACAGGATTTTAGAGCCTGAGTGAGATGAAGAGTGCTTTCACATAGGGGCCAGCCAGTTTGTGGTTTCAAAGCCAAGTCATGTATACAGGGCATCATTGTGTGAAGAGAGGAATTTGGCATGAGCAGCTGGACTCCAAGTGGTATGACAAGGTTGTCCCTACAGGAACTGGCATGGGGAAGGGTATTGGAGCCTGGATAGTGGAAGGAAGTCTGCTGGGTGGCAGAATAGTCCAGAACTACATGTCAGAGCATGGGTAGGGTGAGGAAACTGACTACATAGGGCTCGGGTGGCACCCTTGCTGAGTTTCAGACCTCATTTGTTTGGGGAGGAAGATGATTGGGAGATATGCTGCATATGGGGAGGTGCATCAAATAAGTCAGTCTTCTTACTGTCAGAAAATGGAGATAAAAATATGGAAATGTAAAAAGTAGAATGAACCCTGTATTTTTAAGATGGAATTGGGGATATCAGTGTTAACTTCTGGATTTTAATATATAGAGAAAGAGAGAGATAGAAATAAATTTAAAAAGGTAATTGTGCAAGTGCATACGTGAGTTTGGGTATGTGTGTACACACACACATACACCTACTGCTGAGAGGCTTGGGAACAAGTACATCCCAATAACAGTGAGCATACCTAGCACCCATATCTTAAATTTCTTTCTTTTTTTTTTTTTTTTTTTTAAGATTTTATTCATTCATTTGAGACACAGAGATACAGAGAGAGAGAGACCATGAGCAGGGGGAGAGGCAGAGGGAGAGGGAGAAGCAGGCTCCCCACTGAGCCAGGAGCCCGATGTGGGGCTCTGTCCCAGGACACTAGGATCATGACCTGAGCCAAAAGCAGATGCTTAACCATCTGGGCCACCCAGGTGCCCTCATATCTTAGATTTCTTAATACCACTCTCCACTAAAAGAAAGAAACCAAAGTTCCTTAGAGAAATGGCTGATTGCTGGCCTGGGGCAAAGTAGAAGATCTTGGAACATCTTGTTATATTGGAGAGCAAGGGGGAGTGCATAAAGAATGATGGAGGACATAGAAGCCAGTTTAAGGGGCTCCAACTACCCAAACTTGGGACAAATTTAGCATCACAACAAATAATACTATAATGGACTATAACCTATTGAATAAAATAAGATTTCATGACTTTATACTGTTATGAATAAATGAATATATAAAGAGACATTTTGATGAGCAATGGAGAGGTTTAAATAGTTTCAAAGGTCCCTCATACAAAAATACTTATTAATTATAAGGGGAAAATGCAGTGGACTGCCTTAATCAAATGATGAAAGTGAACACCATTACCAATGGGATGAATCAAAATCTTGCTCCACCTGATCGTGTGTAGCAGCTCTTCTGCAATGTTCCCATCAGAGATGCATAATTTGAATGTAATCATGAGGAACATTAAACAAATCCAAACTGAAGGACATTCAACAGCAATGACAAAAAAAAAAAAAAAAACTGACCTATAAACTTCCAAATGTCAAGGTCATAGAAGTCAAGGATAACCTGAGTTTGAAGGAAACTAATGAGATATGACAATCATATGCAACTCACGGTTTTGAATTTGAGCCTTTTGCTATAAAGGCATTATTAGAGCAATTGGTGAAATTTGATTGGTATCTGTAGATTAAATAATAGTAATCGATCGATTCTTATTTCTTTAATTGCTATATTATAGTTACATAAAATAATATCCTTATTTGTGAAAAATACTAATGTATTGGAGTTGATGGCCCATCATATAGCAACTTAGTCTCACATCGTTCAAAAAAAGTTCTTTGTACAATTGTGGGGTTCTGAAAATATAATTTTTGAATTCTTGACTTAAAATTGGCTCAAAATTATTTCACAAGCTGATTAAAATAAATATGTAGCATCTTAAGTGTTACAAATTAGTTTTTTTGTGATGCAGATTGAGATTATCGTGCAGTAGGTTTACTAGGGAGTGCTCTTGGGTTCAATACTTTTGGGAAGAAAGAGAGGGAATCAAGGATTGGGCAGAGGGAGAATTCCAGTGGTTTGCTGATAAATGTTTATAGCTGGTTCTCTGGAATAATAGTGATTTTTTTTTAAAGCCCTGATTTATAGTATTTGTCCTTTTCCATGATATAAGTGCTCTCACTATGACTGATTTTAAGTTACCCACTTAATATCAGTGGATATGAAGTAGAGAAGAGTTTGATGCTCACATCAGCTCTGTGAGATGGTACTAGCTGGTTCCAGCACATCACTGAGTAATGTTGTGATGCTGTCTGAATGGAAGCTTCAGCTAACCCTATGGAGAGTTTTGAGGATGGGGGGCTCCTTCAAAGCTGTCCCAGTTTGACACAAGTGGGCCAGACCGCTACATCCCTGAGTTGATCAATGATTGGATACAGACCCTTAGGAAGGGGTTGTGGCTTTGAGAAAGGCAGCCCACTTGAGTCCAGGCAGTCTTCAAAACCAGGCTGACAATTGAAGCTATTTGCCCCCAGCCCTCCAGCAGCTTGGATAAGTTCTTTTTTCCTGGATAGGGAACTGGGCAACACATTATAGGACTCATCATGTTCATGATAAATCCCAGTATTTAGGTCTCACCAAATTCATAAGAAGCCGTTGGGGACAATATGCATATAGAGAGACTCTAATGTTGAAAAACTCTCCTCAGTCCCAACTCTGTATCTGTTCATACCATGTCAGGAGTTCCAATCAGTCTTGTTTAAAACTTTTGACTTTGGTGCGCTAAGTGACATTTAAAACAAAACAGCTATGACAATTATCATTTTTTTTTTTATTCTGAAGAGTCTTTTTAAATAGAATGATAATTTGGAATATAAAGAAAAAACATTTTTTTTCCTCTTTGGAGGTGGCTTTTTCCTGTGGTAGTCTATCATTTCCATAGCATTTCATTAAGTATTAATGAAGTAAGTATTAATTAAGTAAGCCAGCTTTGGTAGGCTGAATGATGCCATTTCCCCTACCCCTAATGGTACATGTCCTCATCTTAATCCCCAGAATTTGTGAATATCATCTTCTATGGCAATAGGGACTTTGTAGATGTGATTGAGTAGATTGAGATGGTGAGATTATCCTAAATTATTTGAGTGGCAATCCTGTGGGTGTAATCATTGTAATCATGAGGGTGCTTTAAAAGGGTGCAGGAGGAGTCAGAGAGAAGAGCATCTGACAATGGGAGCAGAGATTGGAGGGATGGACTTTGAAGATGGAGGAAGAGGCCACAAGTCAAGAAATGCAGTAGCTTCTCCAAGCTAGAAATGGGAAGGAAATGGGTTTTCCCCTCAGAGCCTGGAGAAAGAATGCCCCTACTGACACCTGGACTTTAGCTTAGTGAAACTGTTTTTAGATTCCTGGCCTCCAGAACTGTAAAATAATACCTTTGTGCTGTTTTAAGCCACCATGTTTGTGGTAGTTTGTTATAGCAGCCATAAGAAACCAATGTATATACCAACCCCAAGGAGAGCCTTAGAGTTCAGGGTGTTTTATGTCTGGCATACAAACTCTATTTCAGGTTTACAAGGACTTTGAGATGCTAAGTGTAGGTGATAAGCAGTTTTTATGTACGCAGTCCTCTAGGTTGATCTTTGTACCAGTTGTTTCTTTCATTTCAAGAAGGAGAATCCCTCTCTAACTGACTTAACCAAAAAGTAAATATATATTTATAGTATATGAGGTAACACACAAAATCCAAGGGGAGGAGGAAGATGTGAATGTCAGAATGCACAAGAACCAAGTATGTCCAGAGACCCAGGAAGGAGGAGCATAGCTTCTGGATTGAAAAAAAGTTCACCTGAGTTTTAGGCAGACCAAGATTTAAATTAAAAACAAAAAACGAAAAACAAAAACAAACAAACAAAAAAGAACAAAAACAGCCTTCTTATTGGCTTACTTGGACACATGGAACTCATCCTTAACCACAGGAAGAGAGTACCTTTAACTGATAGACTCGCCAAGACTATAGCCAATGGGGGAGAGGTAGGAGATATGATCCTGGACTTCTATTCACTTTGTTTATGGTAACCATATACTGTATGTCATTTACTCAGGTCTATACCAGGTTAATTAGTAATAAATAAGAGCCTAGTATGGATGGTAAATCACATAGTTATCCTAATTCTATTGCTTCTACCAGAGAGGCTGCATAGCATCATGGCTGATGTCACAGACTTCCTCTCTCATCTGTAATGTGGAAATAATGAACTAAGGCCTACCTTTTAAGATTGTGGTGACACTCAAGTGAGCTAAAATATGCAAAAATATGTATGCTAAATTATTGGAACAGTACCTGAATATTATTACATTTTCTTTGTGATGTCATTTTATATTTCTCTCAAATGAATAAGTAATAAAATGACCCTACAATAAAATTCCAACATGAAAATTTCCAAGAGTGATGATAAAAAGAAAGAAATGTTTGATTTGACAAGTGAATCTTCTGGAACAACTTGTGTAGTTTTCTAGAGAAACTTTGGATTCAAAAGGCTTCAGTCAACCCTAAAATCTAACAAGCAGTTGTGGGGCCTTGAGTAATTTGCTTAAACTTTCCCAGCCTGGCCTTTCTCAGTTATGTTATTAAAGATCAAAAAGAATATCTTTAAAGCATATAGTATCTGTCTGGCTTTTTAGACATTCATCAATGTCAGTTTCTTTTTCCTAGCTGAGAAAAGTGACTGAGGTTAGAAATATTTTTGAGACTGAACAACTACCCATTGGGCATGGAAAGTGTTTTCTCAACAAATTTCCCAGACAGAGTCTTCCATTCTCAGCCACTCCTTATCAAGTTGTAAAATTCTCATTCACAGGTTGGAATGGAAAGGGGTTAACACTACCTGCTACTCTAGGAACTTGTCCTCGATTCTACTTGCTTCCTACCATTCCACTATAACATGAAGCATAGTATGTATAAGAACTATACTGTAAATGTGTATGCTTTCAATATATAAAATGATTTCCCTATTGTATTTCCACTGAATTTCAAGACAGAACATGGATGGCCAATCAGGTAATAATCCCATTTCACAGATGGGAGATAAGAAATTCCAAGAGATTCGTTGACTTGCTCTAGACAATACAGCTAATAACTGGAAAAGGCAGGCAGAATACAAGCCTTGTTTTCTTGTCTCACAAGTGTCTGTCTACTTTGGACGCTCTGAGGTCCTTGACTTTAAAATAAACGCTCTGGATGTCTTATTAAGGCAAGCATCAGTGAAGTATGAACATGTAAGTGCTAAACTGTTTCTCAGCTTCACAGCTTGTTTTATCAGCTCTTTCAGAATTATTCCACTTGAGGGTTTTGTACTTCTGGCCTGCTGTGTGTCACTAATGATACAATCCATTTGTGAAAGTGGTAGTAAATTGTGGGTTATGATAACTCTGTTATGAGTTTCTTATTAATCCTTTGCCCTCATGTTGCATCTGATACTTTGTTGTTTAGTAGACATGACATTTGTGTTCAATACAAGAATGAAATGTATGTACACATATATATACCCAATGTTAAGCTAAGCAAGTGAGTTTTAACTTTACTTGACCTTGAGTTTGAATATCAAATATGAATCTGGATTCCTGAAAAACTGAGTTTCCAACTAAGTTTGCCAAATAGAGAAAACCCAGAGAGGGTGTTTGAAGGTCAATTTCAAATGACCATTCCCAATAAAAATGTTCTTTGAACTTAAATGAGATAGGCGTAATTTAATTGCAATAAGTTTCCAGTGCATACCTAGCTCATTAAGTTTTCTTAACCTAGCTCATTTAGGATTTTCTTAGGTTATTATCTTTGGAAGAATATTTAAGATACATTGCAATTGTGCAATCTCAGTCTTTTCACTGATATATTGGATGGTGTAAGAGAGCTCCAACTAGATAGTGCCTCGGAGTGTTTTGCAAACCCTTCCTCAAATACCAGTATTTATGTGAGGGAGATGTGGAGTGGTACACTTGCAGCCACAGTCTGAGCCTGGATGAGCAGTGCTAGCCTCAGGCACAGAATCCATGGGGCCGCACTGAAAGTAGGCATTTGGTCTGCAGAGTCAAAATAGGCTGAGAAATGGGAGGTGGGGGGAGGGGGCTTGCGGTGTAGGAAGATATTATTAAATAAGAAGTTCAGTGAGATAAATCTAGGATTTTCTAAGGATGTGTACAATCCCATGGGGATGTTGGAAAGCATTTAATGGATCGGACAGACATAAAGTTTGAAAAACGAACATTAACTTGTCTAAAATAATCTTTTCTAGTCAAAGGAAGTTTTTAAGCAAGACTAGTAGAAGTGTTTGACTTTGTTACCTTGAAGATATAACCTACACTATCTTTTCCCCTATGTAAGGATATATAGGAAACTTGACTTTTGGTTTATTAACTTTTTAGATTTGTCATTAAGAAATAAAACGGAAGGTTTTTGAAAATTTGAAGCAATTGTGGAAGTGGGACTTTTGTTTTTGTTTTTCCCATCATTTGTTATTGTTGACTATAATAGATCATCACCACATTTTTCTTGCTGCATGTCTATTATCATATGGAAATGTTTTTAGTCTTGGGGAAATAAGGAAATTCTTCTTGTCAACAAAACTATATTGCTTCCCATATGCTTGATTAAAAAGTCTCTGCATATTAAAAAGAGATTTATCATAAGTTCTTATGAAAACTTGAGCTGATATTATTTCATTTCAATGCAGTTATAATAACCATTATCTTTTTCCTGAGCAAATCATATATGATATTCCCTATCATTTTGTTAGTTTGATTAGAGAAGTTGTAAATTCAGATCTTTCAGTCTTTGAAAAGAGCAAGTAATCTGCATATTCTTAAAATAAATACTATTAGGAACTTAACTAATAATTTGAACAATTTTACTTTTAGGTTTTTTTTTCTTTTTACCTTCTGGACCAACTAAGTTATGCAACAAATATATCAGTATGTGACAAAGCTAATCTGTTCATGTCACCTGTTTTCCTGAGCGATACTGTGGTCAATTCAATTTATAGAGATCCACACTGATCACATAACATGACACTTTCAACATCCTGAAGTTCATTCAGAAAGAGCTGAGTCTTTCTCTTGTTTCAGTAGCCACATCTCTAATATTGACCCTGCATATGAGAGATACTAGCCAAATGGCAGAACTGAGAACCATTCTGGATGGAATAATTCAAGCCAGTGGTATCCTTAGTGCTAATTTGGAACAGGAAAGATGTTTTTTACCAAGTTCTATAGGCTTTCTTAAACTTTCAGGGTCATGAGCTCCTTGGGAAATCTGCTTAAATCTATGGACCCCTTTTCAGAATGTACAAAATATGAAGAAAATAAAGAAGCCATTTATATTCTTGAACAACACAGGTTTGAACTGGTCTACTTACATGTGGATTTTTTTTAATATAAATATAGTACAGTACTGTAAATGTATTTTTTCTTCCTTACAATTTCCTCATCAATGGTTTCTTTGCTCAAACTTTTTTTATTGCAAGAATACAGTATGTAATACATATAACGTACAAATATGTATAATCCACTTTTTATGTTAGTGGTCTGGTCAACAGTAGGCTATTAGCAGTTAAGTTTTGAGGAGTCAAACATTATATGTGGATTTTTGTCTGTACTAGGGGGTCAGCACCCATAAACCTTGCATGGTTCAAGGGTAAACTGTATATTGAAATGTAGTCACCAAAATATTTTTTTTTATTATTGACATATACTATTTATTTCAGGGGTACAGGTCTGTGATTCATCAGTCTTAAACAGTTCACAGTGCTCACCATAGCACATACCCTCCCCAGTGTCCATCACCCAGCCACCCTATCCCACCCACCCCCCTCCACTCCAGCAACCCTCAGTTTGTTTCCTGAGATTAAGAGTCCCTTATTGTTTGTCTCCCTCTCCAGTTTTGTCTTGTTTCATTTTTCCCTCCCTTCCCCTATGATCCTCTGTCTTATTTCTCAAATTCCTCATATCAGTGATATCATATGATAATTGTCTTTCTCTGATTCACTTATTTCATTTAGCAAAGTACCCTCTAGTTCCATCCACATCATTGCAAATGGCAAGATTTCATTTTTTGATGGCTGCATAATACTCCATTGTATATATATACCACATCTCCTTTATCCATCCATCTGTTGATGGACATCTACGCTCTTTCCATAGTTAGGGTATTGTGGACATTGCTGCTATAAACATTGGGGTGCATGTGCCCCTTCGGATCACTACATTTGTATCTTTTTTTTTTTTTTTTTGTAAAGATTTTATTTATTTATTTGACAGAGAGAGACACAGCGAGAGAGGGAACACAAGCAGGGGGAGTGGGAGAGGGAGAAGCAGGCTTCCCGCGGAGCAGGGAGCCAGATGCGGGGCTCGATCCCAGGACCCTGGGATCATGACCTGAGCCGAAGGCAGACGCTTAACGACTGAGCCACCCAGGCGCCCCTACATTTGTATCTTTGAGGTAAATACCTAGTAGTGCAATTCCTGGGTCCTAGGGTAGTTCTATTTTCAACTTTTTGAGGAACCTCCATACTGTTTTCCAGAGTGGCTGCACCAGCTTGCATTCCCACCAACAGTGGAGGAGGGTTCCCTTTTCTCCGCATCCTCGCCAACATGTGTCATTTCCTGACTTGTTAATTTTAGCCATTCTGACTGGTGGGAGGTGGTATCTCATTGAGGTTTTGATTTGGATTTCCCTGATGCCGAGTGCTGTTGAGCACTTTTTCAGGTGTCTGTTGGCCATTTGGATGTGTTCTTTGTAGAAATGTCTGTTCATGTCTTCTGCCCATTTCTTGATTGGATTATTTGTTCTCTGAGTGTTGAGTTTGATAAGTTCTTTATAGATTTTGAATACTAGCCCTTTATCTGATATGTCATTTGCAAATATCTTCTCCCATTCTGTCGGTTGTCTTTTGGTTTTGTTGACTGTTTCCTTTGCTGTGCAAAAGCTTTTTATCTTGATGAAGTCCCAATAGTTCATTTTTGCCCTTGCTTCCCTTGCCTTTCGTGATGTTTCTAGGAAGAAGTTGCTGCAGCTGAGGTCAAAGAGGTTGCTGCCTCTGTTCTCCTCGAGGATTTTGATGGACTCCTGTCTCACATTGAGGTCTTTCAACCATTTGGAGTCTATTTTTGTGTGTGGTGTAAGGAAATGGTCCAGTTTCATTCTTCTGCATGTGGCTGTCCAATTTTCCCAACACCATTTGTTGAAGAGACTGTCTTTTTTCCACTGGACATTCTTTCCTGCTTTGTTGAAGATTAGTTGATCATAGAGTTGAGGGTCCATTTCTGGGCTCTCTATTCTGTTCCATTGATCTATGTGTCTGTTTTTGTGCCAGTACCATACTGTCTTGATGATGACAACTTTGTAATAGAGCTTGAAGTCCGGAATTGTGATGCCACCAGCTTTGCTTTGCTTTTTCAACATTCCTCTGGCTATTTGGGGTCTTTTCTGGTACCATACAAATTTTAGGATTATTTGTTCCATTTCTTTGAAAAAAGTTGATGGTATTTGGATAGGGATTGCATTAAATGTGCAGATTGCTCTAGGTAGCATTGACGTCTTCACAATATTTGTTCTTCCAATCCATGAGCCTGGAACGTTTTTCCATTTCTTTGTGTCTTCCTCAATTTCTGTCATGAGTATTATATAGTTTTCTGAGTACAGATTCTTTGCCTCTTTGGTTAGATTTATTCCTAGGTATCTTATGGTTTTGGGTGCCATTGTAAATGGGATCGACTCCTTTAATTTCTCTTTCTTCTGTCTTGTTGTTGGTGTATAGGAATGCCACTGATTTCTGGGCATTGATTTTATATCCTGCCACTTTACTGAATTCCTGTATGAGTTCTAGCAGTTTTCGGGTGGAGTCTTCTGAGTTTTCCACATAAAGTATCATATCATCTGCAAAGAGTGAGAGTTTGACTTCTTCTTTGCCGATTCGGATGCCTTTTATTTCTTTTTGTTGTCTGTTGTCTGAGGCTAGGACTTCTAGTACTATGTTTAATAGCAGTTAGTCACCAAAATATTTTTAAATATATTTGTAATAGAGTAGTATGTCCTACCTCTAACTTGAGGTACTTCCAATAACTACCATAATTTCAAAATAGTGATAAACATAGATGATAATCCCAGATACCTACAACTGTGATGTGCTTATGAATATATCTATGATTGCTAGTAGTGTCAAAGTAACAGCTACTGCAATATGTCGGTGGTTTGCTGCCTATGGATGTAACTAAAGTAACTGCTGTCTCCCATTTAGAAATTAATGAAATATGTATTTTTCCCATCTAATCTCACACGCTCCCATTTTCTATCTATGAATCCCCTTTGGGAAGTAGAAGCCAGGATAAGAAACCCTGTGTCAGTGATTCCTCTGAGAGGTAGAAATGAGAATAATAGACTTGGACTGTGCTACTTAGTTTATATATATACGTACATGCACATGCAGGAACAAAAGGAACATTTCCTATTTTGTACTAAATCTTCTATTTCTTTGGTTATGGGAATACGTGCCTCTTGGAAGTCAGCATGATCCAGATTTTTTTTTTGTTTAAGTTCTAGTAGAGGAACGTAAGATTTAAAGAATAACTCTTTTTACAAATTCCTGGTATCAGAAGAATGAAAAAGCATTTACTGTGGTTTGAGATACAAGTCTATTATGAATAATGGTATGAATGCTGCCACATTAAAACAGAAAGTGGGAAACAATCCTAATGGAGATGTTCCTTTATTCTGTAGTGTTTCTATTATGGTTATTGTTCTATCCATATTCCTCTTAAAAATGTAGATGTTAAAAAATAGTGTTCATTGGGCGCCTGGGTGGCTCAGTTGGTTAAGCGACTGCCTTCGGCTCAGGTCATGATCCCAGGGTCCTGGGATCGAGTCCCACATCGGGCTCCCAGCTCAGCGGGGAGCCTGCTTCTCCCTCTGACCCTCTCCTCTCTCACGCTGTTTCTCTCTCGCTCACTCTCTAATAAATAAATAAATAAAATCTTTAAAAAAAAAAATAGTGTTCATTTTGTCTCCTTTAACCTATCAACTAAAGCAAAGGAAAAGTTCTTCATGTGAATAATGTTTTAGGCCACATTTATAGTTTGGATTATCTAGACCAGTGTTACTCAGATTGTAGGCCAGGGACCAGTGGCATCTGAACTGCCTGTTCGATAACAAACTCCTGAGCCCCCTTCTGATCTATTGAGTCATAATTTGGAGGAGTATGGCTAAAAGATCAGGCTTTTAACAGGTATAAACAGTGGTAAACAACAATAGCAACAACCTGGATTAGCCAATGTTTAAACACTGAAAGACCTCATGTTAAAATAAGCTAGAATTCTAGTCTCATGAAAAAAGAAAAGAAAAGCAAATTCTGTGGTATATCCATAACAGAGTGTTATTCAACAATAAGAAGAGTGTGGCTCAGTCAGGTAAGCATCTGACTCTTGGTTTTGGCTCAGCTCATGATCTCAGGGTCCTGAGATCCAGCCCTCAGTTGGGCTCTGCGCTCAGTGCAGAGTCTGCTTGAGATTCTTTCCCTCTCCCTCCACTCTCCTCCTGCTCTCTCTCTCAATCTCTCTCAAATAAATAAATAAATAAATAAAATCTTTAAAAAAAAAAAAAAGAAACAATAGAAGAATGAGTTTTCAAGTCACCAAAAAGACATGGAGGAAGTAAATGTCTATTGTTAAGTGAAAGAGGACCGTCCAAAAAGACCACAGACTATATGATCCCAACTACATGATAAAAGAGCAAAACGATAGAAACATTAAAAAATCAGTGGTGGTCAGGGGTTAAGGGTTAGGGAAGAATAAGGAAGCACAGGGTATTTTTAGGTCAGTGAAGCCATTCTGCATGATACTGTAATGGTAGATACATGTCATTACACATTTGTTAAAATCCATAGAATGTACAACACAAAGAGTGAACCAGTGTATAGTATGGACTTTAGTTAATAATTATGTATCTATATCAGTTCAGCAATTAAAACAAATGTATCACACTCATGCAGGATGTTAATAATAGGGGAAACTGTGTGGTGAGGGGAGATATAGTAGGAAAGGGGGCATAAGGGAACTGTATCTTTCCTGCTCATTTTTTTCTGTAAACCTAAAACTACTATAAAAAATAAAAGCTGTTTAGTATATATGTAGATGCCAGATGAAAAAGCATCTGGCCATATTGGGCTAGGTTTTTAGCATAATAATGTTCCACAGCTGAGTGGTAGCCACTCTCTCTTGAAAGGCCAAGACACATCCATTTGCCCCAATGCCTAACTTGCCGTTTTAGGAATTAGATTTACATACAGCAAGCCCTCGCACCTTAATCACTCAAATCATCCATTTTAAGAGCAGAATCTCCATTTAGTTCATCACTATTTGAAATCTTTTGCTCTTGAGAACATTTGGTGAGGGGCCACTACTGTGGCATGTTCTGATACTCCCATGCCTAAGTTTGGTCATTCTTCTGATGGGCCAACTACAGTGCCCAGTACCTTACATACTGTAGCTCATTCACTCCTCGGTTCACATCCGTGAGATAGGGGCTCAGAGATGGCAGCCACTTGCCTGAGGTCACACAAGCAAGTAGCGCTTGTCTACTGGCCTACCAACCTGCAAAGCCGGTGCTCAGAATCACCACCTTATACCAAAATGTCTCCAACTGCTTTTGCGTTTGACAGATTTGACAGGGAGTTTTCAAATGGGAAATAGAATATAGAGTGAAGAAACAATATTTAAAACATGGGAGCTGCTAAGTGAGAAAATAACTCAGAATTTCGCATGTCTTCCCTCTTCCTTACCCTGCATATCCAGATAGTCACAATGTCCTTAATTCTGTCAATTACATGTTCCCCATTCTTCTGGTTGCACTGTCCTCATCTTTGGCTGCCTGAGGGTTTGCAATAGCTTCCTAATTTATCTCCTTGTCACCAGCTCGGCGGTCAGCTCCAATTTCTTTCACAAGTCTGCTAGAATTATCTTGGAAATGCAAATATGGTCATATGGCTCCCTTCCTAACACCTTTCACTGACATCCTAACTCTAAATGCCTTGGCATCATTTAAAACTCCTTCAGACAGCTGTTCTAAGTTCATCTGCAGCCGCTGCCCCAAAGGTGCCTTATGATCCAGACACGCAGAACCAACTTGGAGTTTTAGAGCACTCAGTTTTCTCTTGCTGACATTCCCCTTTACCGTGCTGTTCCCTTTTCTAGAATTCCCTTCCTCGCCAAATCCACCTGGTAACCTCCCAGTCACTCTTCATGACCCAGCAAAATCATCTCCCTCCTCTGAAACCGTTTCTAATCCCTTCCACCCCTAACTGTAATCCCAAGGAATGGTAAGCGGTACCTCTTAGCAGAGCAGTCTGTGTATACCTTTGTGAACTTATTACACAGTTCATTATGATTATTTTTTACACATCTATTTTCCTCCTGTAGAATGCAGATTAGAGACTGTCTTCTTCATCTCTTTTTTCCTAGCATGTAGTAAATATTCAGTAACTCTTCAGTGAACAAAAGGATACATGCATAAATGGGCAAAGGAATCTGCATGTGAAATATATAGTTATTTTTCAGCCTGATTTCATTACATTAAATTATGAAATGGGAAATTTGGTGGTAAATTGAACGTATGATTTCACTTCTTCCTGTGGATTTTCTCATACTCATTTAAAAATGATAAGTATGCATAAGGTTTTCCAAAGTGAGAAGGTGGGAGATTTATGTAAAATGTGGAAAGTAATCCCTTAAAACAGTGATGTTTACAGGGTTGTAGGATTGAGTGTCAGAGGACTTTACTAATATTCACTGTAAAACAAAATGTCTTGAGTTTGTTCTTTTTATTCTGAAATAGGCCATGAAGACATACTAAATGCTAACTATAAGGGCTGTTCCTTCATCTGACATTTATAACTTAAAGAGGCTTCAGCTACAATTTCAAATCCAGGCAAAGCAGTATTTCAAGAAAGGATATATAAGTGTCAGTGTTTTGGGTTTGGGGGCTCTCTTTCATGATGAAAATCTTCAAGAATGTTTGCAGCTAACTTTGACATAATTCTGTTTGTTACTTGACTGCATATCCAATTAGATACTTTGGGAGGCAGATGTTTTGGACACACATTTCTCTGTAGCTGACTTAGAGTGCATTTTATTATGTGCTTAATTTGAAAACAAATTTCACAGCAAAATTTACAGAAATATGCTGCTTATTTTCTACTGCAGTTCACATACTCAGCATGAATACCAATTTATGAAGGTGTCATCAAGTTGTTTAAACCAACCCAAACACACAGAATACAGATGGCATTGAAGGCATTAGTGCCTGAAAAATAATTTGTGACATCTGTAGCCTTCTCACAATCATTTCAGGGTTTTGTGCTTTTTGTTCAGTGACTATTTTAAGCTATTTCAAAATACATGCAGACTCATAGCAACATGGAAATTGTTTTCCTGAGCATTAAAAATAAAAGCTGATTATGTATAATTATTGTTCTTTTATCTTCCATTACTTTTGCATAACTAGAATGTTAAATGTATTTTGGTAGTTCATTTTCTCTTTTTTCGCATGTGTGTGTGTGTGTGTGTGTGTGTGTTGCTTTTCCTCAGTTAAACAAACCACTTATTTTAAAAATCAGTGTAAATATTGCTTTTACATATCTACATTTATACTTTCTTAATGAAAGGTACACATTTCTATAGTTACATGTATTTGTTGAAGTGAATAGATTTATTTTCTTTCTGATTATAAATGTAATAAATCCCTTTGGAAAAAATTTCCACAAAAATCATAACTGTGTAACAAAGAATCTAAAAATCATCTCCCCAAATAAGCGTAGTTAAACATTTGCTATTCATATTCCCAAACGTCTTCTAAACTAATATAAACTAAGCTAATATCCTTATATAGATATCTTGATCTATATATATAGCTATAGAATTCATCTATGTGTTACTTAGGCAGATTTTGTGGCTACTTTTTTTTTTTTTTAAATCTGCTCTGTGTATTTAATTTCATGGCTATCTTTCAATGTCAGTAACTGTAGATCTTCCTAAGGATGTTAATGATAAAACGAGTGTTCAATGGATATAGATATTTGTATTTAATTAACCTTTCATTGTTACATATTGAGTCATTTTTATTTTTTTGCAGACCATATTGACAGTAAAGAATTTAATAGGAGAACAGGTTTTAGAACTGAGATCAGAATCCAGATGCACATTAACAAATTAAGAATGTATTCCTTAAAAGAAAAATATTTTATCCTTGAAGAGAAAATATTCTTGGGCTTTAGTATCAATAATGCATTTATTTAGTGCTCTTATTTATAACATTTTTCCTATTTACATTAACATTTTCCTCTCTACTAAGTACTTCAGTAAAATAATGATTTTAGGTTTTATTGCTTGATTTAAAAGGTATATGTACTTTCCCTAAAGGGATAATTAAAACTTCAAGATGAAGCAATACCGTACTGCATTTTAGAGCATTGAGTTTGGTCAACTTCCACAGCATGAGATATATATAGCCTTTTAAGTTTTAACTATAAAACATACCTTTTTCAGTTCACTGTTAAATAGTTACTGGATTTCATAAATAAAAATAGAAATAATTTAGTTCTTATTTGATCCAGATAACAGCAAGTTACATTTATATGCCTCTTGGAGATTATAAACAATAATTTTTCTTAAAAAAATGAATCACAGATAAATACTTAATATTAACAGTATTTCCCCATTTTAGTCATGTCCTTAATGTCCAAGCTAAGTGTATTCTTTAAGAACATTTCAGACTTTTTTTTTTCTTCTTCATATATTATTGGTAATTATTTCTCTCTCCTCTCTAAGAAAGTCTTTCAATCTGCTAACCTAAGAAGAATAATAGTAACTGTGATAATATAATTTGAAATACTGACTGATATTTAGAGGATTCTTACTAAATGTCAGATACTGTGCTAAATATTTCATATGCATTGTTTATTTAATCTTCTTAAAACCTATTGAGGTTGGTACTATCATAGCTCTCTTCCCTTATAAAGAAGCAGATGCTTATTATAGAGGTCAAATAAATGGTCCAGGCTAACAGAGCCAGGAAATTGAGAAATGGAGTTTCAACTCAGGCTGTCTGACTTCCAAAACTATGCCAGTCATTTAACTACTGTTAATATGGAGAATAAACCAACAGTGCTCAAACTTTAATCCTAGAAATTACTGAAGAACCCAAAAGTTGTTTATATGTGTAGATTATAGCAAATGATATTTCTCATATTTGAAGTTAAAACAGAATAATTTTAAATATATATTTACTGATTCATTAAAAATAACAATAAACCCCATTATATGTTAAATAAAGTATTTTTATGAGAAGTAACTGTATTTTACAAATTTAGAAACTAACAAGAGTAGTATTAATCTCCTGTCAGTCTTAGAAAACTGCTGAATTCTCATACGTGCTTATGCATTTAATCTGTTGGAAATGATGCTTTGGTTTAGGTATATGAAGAATATTAGATCTCACTGAGATGTATAATGAGAAAAGGAGGATGTATTTTAACAGTCATTTAAGATAACTATGGATATTTTTTTATACTATCCCAAAACCTTGCAATGGTAGTTTCTTAAAGATCACCTGCAATGTAAAATCTGAAATCATATTAGTGTACTTTCTATTCTGGTTTATTAAAATATTTTACTCATGTGGTAACTTGGTAACATCATGCATTACTTTTCTAGTCTTCCAAATTTAATGCATTTCCTATCATACTATTTGACAGATTTATATAAAAAAAATCACATTGGTTAATATCACAACCAGGATCATCAGAGAACTTTTACATAGCTGTAAGGCTCTATACAAAGCTCTCAAGATCAAAGTGAAGGATTCAGGGTTTCCAAAATTGTAATTTTTGCTTTAAGTCTTAAATTTATATCATTGATGAAAAATCTACTACTGTCAATTGTCTTCCTTCAAAAAAACAGAATTATTTTTGTTAATTTTCAAGAAAATGTCAAGCAAATTTCCAACTGTTAAATGATAGTTTGTCTGACAAGGGCATTCCATGGACCAAGAAGCTGGTTTAGCTTGTGACTCAATCTCTTGGGTACTTTTCTTTAGACACCAGCATATTTGTCTATGTAGCCCAAGTGCTTTAGACATTGCATTACTCAGGTTTCTCCAGAGAAATAGAACCAGCACATATATATGTGTGCAAGATAGAGAACCAGGAATGCCAGTGATGTAATTCAGTCCAAATCTAAAGGCCTGAGAAGGTGGAGTGGAGGGGAGGCTGATGATGTAAGTCTCTACTTGAGTCCAAAAGCCCAAGAACTAGGAGTCCTAATGTCCAAGGGCAGGAGAAGATGGATGTCTCAGCTCCAGCAGTGAAGAAAGCAAATTCTCCCTTCCTCTGGCTTTTTTGTACTCTTCAGGCCCTCAACAGATTGGGTAATGCTCACCCACACTGGGGGGGGGGGGGCATCTGCTTTACTCAGTTCACCAATTCAAATGATAATCTCTCCTGGAAACATTTTCACAGACACACCGAGAAATAATGTTTTATCAGCTATCTGGGTATCCCTCAGCCCAGTCAAATTGCTACATAAAATATATCATTGCAAGCATCTTTCCATTTCATTTGTTATCATGTGGGCTTTTTTGCTGGGAGATGTAATTCTATTGCTTTTTACTGGGAGGTGTATGGTGAAGAATTTAATGATCTCTAGTACAATTTGGTGCTGAAGGGGTCAGCATTTTACCCACCATTGATTTTACACCATCAGTGCAAATGTCAACTCTGAAATAAAGGCAAATAACATCCTAGTTTTGTTTTGAAGCTATTTGGGAAATACTGTAATAATACATTCACATTTCTTTACCTGATTCTTCCTCTTTCAAATATGTAGGTTTGGGCTAGTAAGTCCAATTGTACATTTATAAACATATATGCTTAGGTAATCCATCCTTTATCATTACTACAGTGCATGGCTCATTAATCATACTAAAAGTTCTAGGTACTCTAGTAGGGTAGAGGGACATACGAGTTCAAGCTTGAACAACCACCTGAGGTCACATTTAGAAATTAAAAACTGAGGGTGAAGGAAAGTGAGTAATTTGCAGTATATTTTGAAGATATTATAGATGAAATTTTATTTATATTACAATTAAAAATAAAATAAAATCCTCTCTGTTCCTATGGCATTTTTATTAGGGTTCTTTAGACTGTAAGTAATAGAAACACAACTCATACTAGTTCACCAAAAAGAGGTAAATAATGTGCATTGTTCTTTTCTATTAATGTTGATGAGAAGAATTCCTTATTTTACAGAATAATTAAGCCAGGGAAAGAGTAGTGTTGCAGCCAGGAATCAGACCTCATGCCCTCTATCTCTCATTTCTGCCTTTCTCTCTGTATTAGTTTACATTTCCTCACACTGTTGTACAACTTCTCCCAAATACTGGAAAAATTTAGATGAAAACTCCCAAATTTTCATCTTATAGTAACTGGACTCCCCTGGACAGACATCCAGAAATCACAAGGAAGGGGCTCACTGGCCCAGCTTTGGTCAGATGAACACTTTAGACCATGCAAAATAATGACCAGGAACTAAAGAGTCATGGAAATCCTCACTGGACCTCTATAAAGTATGGGACGATGACAACCCTCAAATCAAGAACAGGATTGTCTCTGAAGAAGGGAGTGGCTACTAGGCAGACAAAGTAAAGGTGTGTATTGTAGAGACTCATTGTTACAGGTTTTAAAACTAGGTCTATTAAAAGTTACTATAATTTATAGTTACAAAATTTATCCATGCTGAATAAAAATAAAATCCATTACTAGGCTGACTGCCAGCTGGGGAAACAAAACACAAAAGATGCTATGATTATGAGCCCAGCTGAAGCCTTGCATGTAAGTTAATTAGTATTTATTAATGTTAGAGCAGGAAAGATAAGCATATTAATCTCCTAACAGCAAAGAACATTTGATAAACAGCAGACTATTTCTAAATTAGATTGGTGAATATTTTATTTGTACTTGTTTATAACAAATGGAGTAAGATATGACTTTTCTTATTTTTGTTTACTTTAATACTATGCTGGGAACAAAAGTCATCACAGAGAAAACAAGTACATTTTATTTCTTTCTTAAAATACCAAGCATTGTCCTATACTCAAATACAGCCATTAGTTTTCTACACCTTGCCCTAGACTGAAAATATTTTTTAAGTCCCTGGTTCTTCCACTTACTGTCATAGTCCTGAATCAGTGTTTAGACTGATGTGCCTCAGTTTCCCAACCTGAAAACAGCTTTAATAATTCTGTCTCATAAGATTAAAAGTTATGAATGAGGTGGTGTAAGAGAAACATTTTGAACTGGGATAATTAAAGTGTTTCTCTTATTTGTATAATTATACTTTTCTGATCTTTTCAACAATAGCATGTAGAGAGCATGAAGATGTCCTCAATCATACATAGGACATACACAACTAAAAGGTGAGATAAAAATTAGAAGTTAATTTAGAAAAAACAGACTGAGTTGAAATGCTGGAGTGATGTCAGTTTCCATCTCAAAACATATTATACGCCTAACCACATTTACTCTGCCACCCATTCTTGCTGAGGTAGGGTGCAGGGTGAATGCTTTAGTGATAAGTAAAGCTGTTTTACCAATGTTGGTAAAAATTGCCTCACCTCATAGAAAAACAATAGGGAAAGATTCACATTCTTATACCTGTAATAGTGCTGCTTGAATCTTTCTATCATGAGTTTTAACATGTCAAATGCAAGTGGTTATCAAAACCATAAAAAAATATGAAAATAAAAGATTGTTAAGCCAGAGTGTCCGATCCTAAGACACCTTATTTGGTTTCCTTTTTGTGTGTGTTTCTTTTCAGTGTCTTGTTCTCGATGAGATTCCCTGAAGCGCTCCTTAGAGGCAGGCTTGCTTACAGCAGGTTCCATGGTGTGAGAGGACTGTAACTCAATTTTCTGATTTAATAGTGCAGGGCTATTCAAGCATGAAATTACCTCCTTCATGTAGAGCGATCCCCTTTGCCTGGCAAGTCAAGGCTCAAAAACTTGATGTCTGCTGTGATTACAGCTGTTGACCCAACCAATTGTTGCTGGAATCCGAGTTAAGCTTTTCTGTATACCCCACTGAAGAAAAATATGTCTCTTCAGACAGTTAAAAGGTGAAAATAGGCATGTGGCTCTTCTTAGAATCTCAGCACTATGTGATTAACGTGCTGGGTTAAAAAGAGCCAGATATGATTATAGCACAGATGGAAAATACTGTATTTTTAAAATGGACTAAAAAAATGCTTTCAGTAGATATAGACAAGTTACTATTAATAAAAATTCTACCAGGTCTAAAAATTATAGAGGAGGCAAAGTCTAGCTCAGCCTTGTCTCTGACCATCTGCTACGCAGGAAACAATCAATTTGTTTTTTCCTCATTAACTTAAGCAAACACCCTGAGCGTGGCTGTTTTGCACTGCAGCCTCTGAAGTCTGAAAAGGGTAATAGTCTACAGAGCTGTCTGGTAGTAATCTAATTCCGACCACAAATGCAAGCCACAAATATAATTTTATTTTTTCTGAGAGTCACTTTTAAAAAGTGAAAAGAAAACAGGTGAAACTAATTTCAATAGCATATATTCTAATTTACCCAATATATCAGATATATGGTAATTTCAACACTTAATAAAAAATATGCTGTATGATATATTTTATATTGTTTTTTATGTTAAGTTTTTAAAATCTAGGATATATTTTATGCTTACAGCACATCTGTATTTGGAGTAGTGATATTTCAGATGCCCAATAGCCACTCGCTCCTGTCATTGGGCAAGGCAGGTCTACCATCGTTAACATCCTAAAAGGAAATCTGCACTTGGGGGTTTGTGGAGCCCTTTAGTAAGTGGCAAATACTGGAGATGTGAAATGATAGACAAGAATGGACAAGATTATTTGCTTTAACGAGGCTTTTTTGATATGCTAAGACTATAAAGGATAATTTTCGTTGCATATACAATGGGAACAATAGCAAATATTCACACACACACACACACACACACACAGCATTTATTTTCTCGGCTTACTGACTTTTCTTGTGTTAAGCAAAGTATGAATTAAGTTTAGATTTATTTAGATTTTAAGGGATGGAAAACTACAGTTTGTAAAGCAAAAGCACAGCTGGGAAGGCTACAGTTGGGAGTAAGAAAAGTGTCATTGTTGAGTGAGATTTAGGGGAGAGTGATGGAGAGATTGAAGATCTCCTGCTATCAGAAGAGAAATGCAGAAAGGTAGCATTCCATTGTATGATAGGCATGTAATCTCCCTGAGTTATCCATACCAGTGCCTCGGGTAAAGATTTAAATCACCTCTCAGTTTGGCAAGATGGTGAATTGAGCCTTTTTATTTATTTACTTATTTATTTTTATTTTAAAAATATTTTATTTATTTATTTGACAGAGAGCAAGAGAGGGGACACAAGCAGGGGGAGTGGGAGAGGGAGAAGCAGGCTTCCTGCTGAGTAGGGAGCCCGATGCGGGGCTTGATCCCAGGACCCTGGGATCATGACCTGAGCCGAAGGCAGATGTTTAACAGACTGAGCCACCCAGGTGCCCCTGATCCTTTTTAGAAATGTGACATGATATGATACCTAGATGGGCCACAAGGCTGGTTATGTTTATTTGGATTACATTTATAATCACAGGGGCTGAGTGACCCAGTGACACAGCTTCTTTATTTTTTTTTTTTTTAAGATTTTATTTATTTGTCAGGGAGAGAGAGAGCACAAGCAGGGGGAGTGGCAGAGGGAGAAGCAGGCTTAATGAAAGTTGAAATTTCTTGATTTCTTTAAATTGGCTGTAAGTTCCATTTCTTGAGGAAAAGAGCTATTGACATATATTAATTAAAGTAGTTAAAGAGTAAATACCATGCCACATGTGCATTAAAACATTTTGATAAAATACCATATTGTGTGTGGTGTGGGTATGCATTTGTTTCTGAAAAAAAAAAATAGAAGCATGCATGTGTTTTGCTTCAGATCAGGATAAGAATACAGATATCTCTGGCTATTTCTGAAAAATGACAGCAAATAATTTTATTTGAAAATACCTGTAAATAATTTATAATTGTTGTGCACAGAATCAGATGAGCATAAATATTATGTGTATATATCCATATGATTTCACTGCTTCTTCTCTCCTACAAGCTTGTGTGGCACTGATATCTCTTGCTGCTTTATTTTTCATTATTATTAAAATAGAACCCATAAACTCAGGTTTGAGGTGTGCAAGTTTGTGCCTTCCTATTGCGTTTCCAGAATTGTGACTGCTATCTTTGGGGGAGAGTAGGTGGCCTTCCTCAGAGCTGACCAGTCTGCTGAAGAGCCGTGACCATGACTACATATCACTTGAACTTAGGAGTTTTTCTTCTACAACTTTCCTCTGGGAGCCTGATTTCCTATAGACACCTGGTCTGTGATTAATCACAGTCCTGATCTTGACAGGGTCTGATGGAAGCACAAGGCCCTGTCCCAAGGAGCGCTGGCTGTAGGGCTGCTCAGAATTCCCCCCTGCCCTAGAGATAATAACTAATGATAATTTCCCACATCATTTGCCTCCACTAATTCCTTGAGAGCCAGTGTCAAGTTTGCTTTGCTTTCTAATATTGACAGGGAGTAGATGGCTTCTGGAGCCAGAATTCCTGGATTTTAATCCCCGCTCCACCTCTTACTAGCTCTGCTGCTTTGGGCAAGTTACTGACCTGCCTGTGCCTCAATTTCCTCATCTGTGAAATGGAATAATAATAGCAGCCTGCCTTTTAGGATAACTGTGAGGATTAGGTGAGCTGAGAGTCAAATGTGTTAATTCATGTAAGCCACATTGAATCCTGTCTGGCACTTGGGAAGAACAGGTAGGTATTAGCTGTTATTAGCATTGTAGGATGGTGTCTTCTCGCAGCAGTGCTTCTAGATTGCTCATCAGAACTACTTAACAAAATTATTAAAAATCGTGATGCTTGAGCATCAGCCTAGACTTACTGAACTAGTAACTTGCGTCCCGTCATGGGTCCTTCTTAAAAAAAAAAAAAAAAAAAAGAGTTTTACAAGTATTTTCTGGTATGCAGCCAAGTCTGAGGCTAACTGCTTATAAGAAGATATTATCAATCTATTTGATGACCAGTTTTGAATAGTTACAAACTAATTATATGCTAACAGTGGCCATGGTGTGTTTGTTGACTCTAGACCACCATTCAATGTTAACATTTACCTGGAGATCTCAAGTGAGAGGCTGAGACTAATTCTGTCTGTGCCATTCACATGCAGTGGAAAAAAAAAAAATGTACGTTGGAAAGAGGAGCACAAAGCGTTAAAGTTTAGCTATGAAAATACAATGTAGACAAAGAGAGAAATCACAATTTCTGTTAAGCTCCTTAGAGTGAACACTCATTTTTTGTGGGATTGGTGGTGAACTGGTTGTGTCCATTCGGACCAGAACGTGCATCTGAATGTCTTTAGATCTTAGTTTTCCCCAAGATTTCCACTGCTCCTTCCAGAGCAAAACTGCATTCTACTCAGGACAAACTTCTCAGGTGACCCTCAGTATTATTGTTAGCTAAGATTTATTAAAAAGGCCCTTTGGGAGTCGAACACTATTGCATGGGCTTTGCATGATTTTATCACAAAAAATGCAATGCAGTAGGACCTATCAGTGTCACCATTTTACCTAGAAGGGAGCTGAGGTCAAAGAGATTAAGCAACTTGCCCATAGTCACAATATTTATAAGGGATACAGCCAGGCTGTTCAGTATTTTAACCTTAAAGATGCAACTCCAGAGCCACATTCTTCACTGTTGCTCTGGGCTGCCACTCCTGCAACTGCAGTCTTCCGGACAGACCCTTTGTTTGTTTGTTTGTTTCTCTTTTTTTATTTTTATTTTTTTATTTTTTTATTTTATTATGTTATGTTAGTCACCATACATTACATCATTAGGTTTTGATGTAGTGTTCCATGATTCATTGTTTGCGTATAACATCCAGTGCTCCATTCAGTACGTGCCCTCTTTAATACCCATCACCAAGCTAACCCATCCCTCCACTACCTCCCCTCTAGAACCCTCAGTTTGTTTCTCAGAGTCCATAGTCTCTCATGGTTCGTCTCCCCCTCCGATTTCCCCCCTTCATTCTTCCCCTCTTGCTATCTTCTTCTTCTTCTTTTTTTTTTATTAACATATAATGTATTATTTGTTTCAGAGGTACAGGTCTGTGATTCACGCCAGATCCTTTTGAGAATAAACTCATCCCTTCATATAGACTACTTTTTCTGGGAACCGGAAATACTCTTACCTGGGCATTTCTTTCTCTCTCCTGACTTTTGTCTTCAGAAGCCACCCGAGCTGACCACTACCACACTTTCTTGGTTGAAATTGCTGTTCTTAGCATTTCAAGTTTGAGTGCAATGGAGAAGTGTTCTCCATTTTTTTCTAAAAACTTACCATGGGAGAAATGCAACCATTTCTCCTTCAGGGTTCTTTCCTTTAGACATGATTAAATAATCCATATCAACAAAGGTACTCAGCCAGCAAAACAGAGGATTCCTAAGAAATCATAATTCTCCTAAGTTTTAAAGGCTGCTGCTCACCTCAGATTGTTGAGATAAAATACTTGACCTTAAATTCAGCTTTAATCCTACCATCCTGATCCTCCGCTGCCTCTAGCACTCTCAGATTTTCAACCTTTTGGCCTGACAAAGAGGTTTTTGTTTTTTGTTTTTTTCTCTATCCTTTCACTGTTTAGCGCTCAAGGCTTTCCACACAGAGGGGAGAGGGCACATAGCTTCTTCTTAGTGGTCATTAAACATGAACCTCTTCAAATTTTGAAAAAGTTGCCGATGTGGGGCTTTAATGAATTACTCTGTCTCAACTTATAGACCATTGGAGAGTTACATGCAAACCTACCCTGCACAACGAAGCTCTTAGAGTGAAATGATTTTGCCACTGGCAAGCATCCCTCCTGCTCCCCTTCATGGTAACCCCAGCTTCACTCTGAAGAGCTGTATGGCTCCTATTCCTAGATCTATTGTTTGGGTAATATTGACCAGCCAGGCTGGAGGCTGAATCTATGAAGTCCTTTCTCCTGCCCACATTAATTTCATCTGGCCTGGGCTTGTGAGTCAGTTTGAACCAATGCTACATTGCAAATATTTGCTGGTGTCTTCTGAGTAAGAAACTTCCTCTTTCTTCTGAGAGCTGTGGGGAGATACAGTCTTTCTTCTGGACATTGGAATATAAAATTGTAAAGCTTGGGACTGTTGTAGCTCTTTCTGATAGAGAAAAGCCAGTCTTTGAAAAGGGTATGATGCTCAGAAAAGAACAGTAAAGATCTCTAATGACATTGTGAGAATTCAGATTGAATCATATGTGAAGTCAGAGAATTCTGAACTTTTCAAATCCCTTTCATGCTTAAGGCTGTGTTGTCTGGGATTTTGATTGCATACAACATAAAAAGTCCTAATGATACTTCAAGAAAGAAAGAGAAAAGTTTATCCTTAAATTTTATAATCCTTTAGAGTAGTTATTTTATTTTCATTTATTTATTTTTTAATTCACTTGTGTTAGTCACACCAAAGACACAGGAAAGTGAATTTCTTAGGTAATCAGATACTCAGAGGTGATATAATGACAAAAATTTAAAAAAACAAGGTATAATAAAACTCAATTTCTATTTAAAGGCTTTGATTCAATCAATATGAGGATTAATGTGTATCTCAAAACAATGATGATAGTAATAGGAAGCTACTACTGGTCATTGTTGGTAAGTTATAATACTATATAAACTTTGTGATAGCTACAAATAAAGCCATGTTTGAAGAGTCGCATTTGAATTATAGATGTAGATTTTCAGAGTAAAGATTACTGTTTTTTTGTTGCTCTTTGTATTCCAGTTTCAAAGAATTAGGTTCTCTTAATAATCATTTCATGAACTTTCTGTTGAATGCTTTTTGGCAATATATTTGCTAAGTGGTCATTCAGCCTGCATTTGAGTCCCATGAGTTCTAATTTTGATTGGTTCTATTCTTTCCTGCTTCCTACATCAAAACACAAATCATTCCGTTGCTATCCTATTCCCTTGGTGCCATATAGAAATTCTATTTACACATGAAAGCCTTTTAGAAATTTAAACATATTTTTCATTAGTCTTTTTCCCCCGCAATCTCCAACGTCTTCTCCAGGATATATTCCCTCAGCATCCTCAAGTTATTTGATTATTTTTTCAGTATGTTATAAATATAACTGTTTTTCTCTTAAGCATGTGACTACTGTCTTAGAACAGGAAATTGGGGTAGAGAAGGTACTGAAAAAGATTGTAACTTCCTCCACTTTTATGGAGTGAGACTGTGAGTTCTAAGGGGTACCTCTGAGCATATAGCTTTTTCAGATGAGATTACAGAATAGAAAATAAATGTTACTAACCTTGACAAAATAAAAAGTAAAATGACAGCAACAAATGAAGAGATGGAAGTGGGAAGAGTTGAAGGGTTGAGGAGTTAATATGCTTATCTGAAAAACTGGGAAATCAAGACATACTGTCTGTGGTTGATGTAGCAAGAGATAAGAGATTTAGATATGGTATTTACAAATATACAAATACAACAAATAGAGTAATTAACAATCGTATTGGAACTATATTAGGAAGAGGAGCATGATATAAATGAACATAGCATAGCAGAATTTCAATGTTTGATGTTAAATAATCCAATAAAATGAGCATATAGTCTCACGGATTTTTTAAAAATTGTTTATCGTTTGTAGCTATGGAGAAATAACAACAAAAAGTTTCCAAGTGCATGCATCTGAAAACCTGGACTCAGAGTGGAGAGGTTAATCAGACAATTATGGCGTTTAATTCTAAATTCCTCTGTATTTTTTTAACCATTTGCATGTATTGCTTTTACTAAAAAATAATTATTCTGTTAGGTTCAGCAAACTGATTCTGTTCTTCCATTAAGGTCTCTTAAATTTGTGTTATATCTAAATTTTAATATTTCACTGTTAATAGAATAGAATACCCATTATAGGATTACTCTAAAATATTTAATGCAAGAGGAAAAGAGAAGTGTTTTTAACAGTAAGAAGTAAACTAAAATGCATTGCAAATAATTTTTTAGGTCTAGTAGACTTGAAGTAAAATTCAACCTTGATTTTAGGGAAGATTTTAAACTGTATTATGCTTTCTTCATAATCAAATGCAAGCACAGAGTGGGTACATTAAACTTCAGGAAGCTTGAGAGTTAGTCACTTTTCTTCCTTGACACTTTATCCATTATCACAGTGGTTTCATTAACTGGATTTTGTTTTTCTTTTGTGCAATTTACCTTTAAGACAAGGTAGTTAGTGAGAGGGTTTTATAATTAACAGTGGAAGCTAAACAAAATATGTCTAAGTGGAGTAATTTTTGCCTATGTATATGTTAGAAGTTTTTACTAGTACAAAAATAATCAGTCTCATAATTTTGTCATAAAATTTGATTAGGGACATAAAACTGCAGATTATAATACTATTAGCATGCAGAGCGTCTGCAGGGTTATTTTTTTAAATCTAATTTTGGAACGTGTCTCTTTTGGATACCAAAGACAAGACTTTTTGACCTAGGGTAAGAAATCTTTTATCTGAACTCTGTCTTGACTTTTCTAAGACTTACAATAATCAAGGCTTCGATTAAAAGCATAATACATTATTCAGATATGCATTATGTCCTTGATCTTATAATTGCAGAGCAGGAATCTCAGGAGATACATACAGTTGCCATATTATGCATATACTCCTCAGAAATCATAATGACATTTGTAAAATTATTTCCACTAGCAAGACATTTTTTGTTTTGATTTCTGGTGGTGGGTAGGGGGATTAACTCAAAGAAACCTAACTATTAAGGCATTAGTGTTGTCTATAAATTGTTATCTCTCTGAGCTTTTACTTTAGGGATCATAATGTTATGTTGGACCGTGAACCCAGAGAATTAGATGTTGTCCTTGCATTGAAGTCAATTATCTAGGTATTAACTTATACACGAAGCATACTTTTTCCTATCTCCTGTACTTCCAATTAAAAGCCCTTGCTGCTTTAACTGTGGGGGTGGGGGTGGTGAATAAGGAGAGGATCATCCCAAAGACACGAATGTGTGATCTGGAGGGCATACGGCAGGAGGGATGGCAGGAAAGCCAGTACACTACTTTTAAATGCATTTTCCTGTGGAGACTCTGTTATGAAACTTGGCTAACCCATATGATGATGATTTTCATCTTTTTACCCATATTGTGAGCTAAAGAGGCTTTAGGGCCTAGCCTGGAAAATTTAACATTTTATGTAATTTTGGTTTTCTAAGAAAACACAATCCAATTTCACAACTAAATGAACTTTTAAAAAGACATCTTGGAATATTATCAGTTCTTCCGTTTAAGGTCACTTTATACATGTGTGTATGTATGTTTGTGTGTGAGTAGTCATATTGGGGGGTATATGTATAAATATATGTGTATAAATAATAATAGAAATATTATTTATACATATTATTATTATATTGTATTAGTCTGTGAGAGCTGTTATTATCAAGTTCAGTTGGCTAACTGAAGGAATCGGGCAGCCTATGAAGAGTTGTCATAAGTATTAATAATGTAATCTGAATGACTTCACAGTGATGAAATTATAATTTTGGTAGTTAATAAAGCAATAGAAAGTCTTGCGTGAATGTATGTTGATGACCGTGTGGGAGAATAATTCGCTCTAGGTGCACTTTGAAATCCTGGCATGTCATAGAAGCTTTGTCTGATTTGTTGCTGTTGCTTTCTTGACAGAAATTCAATTTAGGAAGGAAGCCCTGAGACCAACGCATCTGTTACCTGCTTTGTGAAGCATGGCATTGAAAAGTGTTTCACACCTATTAGCAGTCATGATGAGAGATGTTAGTGATGATGGCACGCATGCATATCATCACCCTCTAACTTTATTTAGGGTGACATGGGATTGTGCCCCTCCAGTAACGACTCCAAACGGGCTTAGATAATTTTGCCACATACAGAGACAATCAAAATCATAGACCATATAATGTTATTCCTTAGACCACATTTTTTTAAAGGCTTTTTTGTTATCTGCTTCTTTGCAGGCTTCCTTTATCTTCATTTGTGTTCTGGTAATGATAAAGAGTCAATTCTAAATGGTTTTCGCCATAAGCATGTGTATTTGAGCGTTCTCTGCTTCTCACTTACAGAATCGGCATCTAGTTGAGCAGATACGTCCAAAAAGATTGATTTGTCTAGCATTGCTTTCCATCCACCTAAATTCTTGTTCAGTTGGAGTGACTCATATTGATGAATGCTGGTGCACTCTGTGATTTGTCCTTGACTTCTCCAAGACTGTGAGAGATTCACCTAACTTTATTATTGCTATTTACAATTTGTCTTTTGACAATCACATTTTCTGAACTAAGCTACATTGGTGAAAGTAACCCTCTGGCATTTATACTGCTTATACTGCTTATGCTAAGATTAATTCAATCCAAAATAGTTTTATGAAAAACTTACTGAATGTCTGGCTGTAGAAGTTGCTCCATGTCTTGCAGGGAAAACAGATAAATAACTATATGACAGAATAATGCAGACATGTATAAAGTCTTAATGGAGTATCTATAGTGGAGAAAATAAAAACTTGGCCTTTCATAGGAAGAGATTGGATCAGAGTAGTCAGGGAAAATGCCAGTAAGGTAATATTTGAGCTAGAATTTTTTTTTTCCTTACACTTTTATTTCAGGTCTCAGCCAGAATTCCAACCAAATTTCAGTTCTCCCTTCTTATGGCCTTGGGAAATTTCTTTCTTTCTTTTTTTTTTTTTTGACTTCATCTTTTTTTTTTTTTTAATGTTATGTTAGTCACCATACATTACATCATTAGTTTTTGATGTGGTGTTCCATGATTCATTGTTTGCGTATATCACCCAGTGCTCCATGCAGTACGTGCCCTCTTTAATACCCATCACCAGGCTAACCCCCGCCCCCCCCAGAACCCTCAGTTTGTTTCTCAGAGTCCATAGTCTCTCATGGTTTGTGAGCTAGAATTTGAAGGGAAAAAACTGTATTTTCATTGCCTATAGTAAGCACTGTATGTTTCCTGATTAAAGATTTTTTTTTTTTTAGGGGAAAACTACTCTGAATGTCTTTGAGAACACAATTCTGCTTTTGTATTGGTATAAATGTGAAAGGAGGTAGTAGGGTTTTGTTGCTGTTGTTGTTTTTCAAATATGGATCCTTCAGGTGGGATCCTTCACATTAGGATAATGACTAACAGTATCCTCTTTCTTCAGCCATGGTTCAGGAATCCATAAATAAAACCATAGAGTAAAGTAAAGATTGGTAGCCTCAGAAAATTTAGGAGTTTTATTGGCTACTTGATGGCCAATACCAAGGTCCAAACTTCTGTCACTATAAAGATTTTGTAAGTTGAAATACTAATTTTCTTATAACTCTATCTTTCACTCCCATGACATTCTATTAAAAAATAGATTAACAAGATTTGTTTTTGTTTAAAATCTTTTTATATTCCACATAGGCTAAAACCTTATTCCTTAGCACTTCAAGATCCATATCAATAATCCCAATTGATCCCCATCAATGGTTTCAGCCTAAGTGGACATTAGGTCCCCCAAGGAAATTAGTAAAAATGAAGAGTCCTGAACTTAACATTGGATGTTTTGCTGTAGTAGGTCTGGGGAACAAAAATAAAATACTTTTAATATGTAATTTAGGTGATTATGATTCAGTCTGTCTATGAAATGGGGCCTGGAAACCATTGATCTAGATTTTGTACATCATCTAGTAAAATATACATTTTTCTTACATTTTCCAGTCTGTTCTTTTGTCCTCAGGGGCTGTAACTGACCCCCAAGCAAAAGTATCTCAGAACTTAAAACTTACTGCAACCCAGTTGGTGCGAGGGAGAAACATAACAATGAAATTCATTATGCGGACTCATAACCAGTCAGCCATTTTTGCCTTGAGCAGCCCTGGCAGAATATGATGGGGGAATAAATGTGAGTGTTTTATATTCCTCCTTGTTAACTTCCAATTCTGTTTTCATGTGAAACATCTGGATGATTAATAACTTATTAATATTCTGCAATAGGAGACTCTCAGTTTATCAAGGTTGAAAGTCTTACTGTCAAGGTATCAGGATTGGCATCCCCAGTTATAACTGAACTGTCCTATGATATGTCTCATGTCACATTATATATATATGTATTTTATGTTTATGTATATATATTTTTTCAATGTATATACTTTCAATGGTAATTTCCCTTTTGCTATAAAACCTCCTCCTAGTCCTGTAATTCCTTTCAAAGTCATTCACACTAGACCCCTGGAGGCTCCCCCCTAACTTTTGATTCCCAGGGGACCCCCTTCATCTGTTCCTCCTCTCGACTTCCCTGCTTGAATGTGTGACAACACATTCTATCCAGTGATTCGGAGAAAACGCCAGGAGTCTTTATGGTATTTCTCTTTCACTTGTAACCCGCTTTCAGTTTCAACTATCTGAAACACTTATTTATTTAACTCCATAATGTATCCTGAATCAATTCACTTCTCTCCGCTCAGCTGCCACCATATGCCACTGCCATTGCTTGAGTTTCCATTGTTGCCTAGCTCCAGGCCATTATCCACAGAAAAGCGAAAGGAGACTTCATGAAAACAAAGTATGAAACTGTCACTGCCTCAGTAGTGACTTTCCAGTAGATTCTGATTGCATTAAATAAAATGCAAAATCCTTACTTTACCTGCTAGGCCTTCAATAATATGGCCTCTGCCCATCTCTTTGACCACATTTATACTATCACATTCCCACAAGTCCATTTTGATCCAGACACACAGGCCATAATTCTGCTCTTTGGACATTCAAGTTCATACCCTCTGGGCCACTGCTCTTTGCTATCTTCTGAGGCACTTTACTCCTGACTGAGTCCTCGTTCATTAGGTCTAAGTTCAAGAATCAACCATCTCAGAGAGCCTTCTCTAATCAGCCTAACTATAATTCTACCACTCCATTCTCTCTCTCAATATTTTATCCCATTTAATTGTTTTATGAAACTTAAAATATTTTTTATTCTTTTATTTTATTTTTTCTTAAAGATTTTATTTATTCATTTGAGAGACAGAGAGAACACAAGCAGGGGGAGAGGCAGAGGGAGAGGGAGAAGCAGACTCACCGCTGAGCTGGGAGCCCGATATGGGGCTCAACCCCAGGACCTGGAGATCATGACCTGAGCCGAAGGCAGACGCTTAACCATCTGAGCCACCCAGGTGCCCCTTAAAATATTTTTTAAATTATATATTGCTTTAGGGGCTCCTGGGTGGCTCAGTCAGTTAAGTGTCTGCCTTAGACTCAGGTCATGATCTCGGGGTCCTGGGATAGAGCCCTACATCAGGCTGTCTGCTCCTGGGGAGTCTGCTTCTCTCTCTTCCTCTGTGCTCTTTCTCTCTCTCTCGCAAATAAAATCTTAAAAAAAAAAAAAAATTGCGTATTGATTTAATCAAAATTTACTCCCCATAAAATGTAAGACTCTTTTTTTATTATTATCATATTTTCTCACCCTGGAAAAGTGCCATAAGTTGTAGGTATGCAATAAATATTCATTGAATAAATAAGTGCATTTCAGTGCATGATAACTTGAATTCTTGACTTTCTTTTTTTCCATCTAAAACCTCCTGAATTGTGAGAGGACTTTAGTATGTTTTCTTTTGCTAAGCTCTCAATTAGAACATTCTAATAATTCTCCTTTCCCCAGTTTTGATCTCACTGCAATTTATCTTCCACAGAATTTACCAAAGTTAAATTTCTAAGCCAATAAGATGATAGACTTTTACAGGTTCCCAAATCAATAACATAAAGTCAGAAGTCCTGAGTAAGACCTAAAGACATTTTATAGTTTTGTCTCCATTTTTATTTTTACCCTTATTTTCTGCTGTTTCCTCCATATGAGTAGTATCAGGCATAACATTTTATTTCGTGATCTGTGTCTTTGCTCATGGTTAGTACATTACTCCTTTAGAGGTTCTCCTCTTGTCAGTTCTTCCCTCTTTGTGGGTGGCTAGTGGTTTGTACAAGTCTCTACTTAAGATTTATTACTCCATATGGTAATTATTTCTTTATAAGCTATTCTAGCCCTGCAGACTAACAGTGATCGGCTTATGTTCCATATTTGCAAACTGAAGGAGTGATGGATGGATGGTTGGAAGGATGGATGGATGGATGGATGGATGGATGAATGGAAGGATGGATGGATGGATGGATGGATGGATGAATGGATAGATGGATGGTTGGAAAATATCTTCCTTCTAATCCCTAATCATCATGTGGACAGGATCCTTTCTAAATCATCTGGGTGTCCCCTTGACACAGGGCCTTAAACATGTTAAAGGCTTAGTGCTGTTTATCAAATGAATAGATAAAATAACTAGGTACTTATTAAATAAGTGGCTAAAGAATAGTATTCTCATACTTTTCTCTAAAAGAGATTTATCCTCCTCTTAAAAAAAGTATAGTGTCCTATGTTCTACACCTGTGTCCTCTAATATAGTAGCCACTAGTCACTTGATTCTACGGAATGCTTGGAATATAGGTAGTCCAAACTGAGATGTGCTGTAAGTATAAAGTACATATGTGGACTCAGTAGAAAAAAGGAGTGGAAATTATCTAAATAATAATTTTAAATGGATTAAATATTGAAATGTTAATGATTTGGATATATTAAGCTATATAATTAAAATTAATTCACCTGTTTCTTTTCACTTTTTTTTTTTAAAGATTTTATTTATTTATTTGACACAGAGAGAGAAAGCACAAGTAGGCAGAGCGGCAGGCAGAGAGAGAGGGAGAAGCAGGCTCTCCACTGAGCAGGGAGCCGGACGTGGGCTTGATCCCAGGACTCAGGGATCATGACCTGAGCCGAAGGCAGCCGCTTAACCGACTGAGCCACCCAGGCGCCCCTCTTTTCACTTTTTTGATGTGGCAACTAAAATTTAGAATTATATATATGACTTACATTTTATTTGTATTTTATTACAGCTGTGGTTGTCTTCTTTATAGCATGTCTTGTTTGTTAATAGCAGTTATTTCTAATTCTCACAGTGTTTATGCCAGTGATGCTACTCTGTTCCTAGGAGTACTTCCTTCTATCACATTTTTTATTATTATCATTATTTATTTTTTGCAGGATAAAATAGTTAAATCAGATAAGTGTCATATAGCTTTTTGTTTGTGTCTCTAATTAATCAGTAACCCTCCCAAGACATAATTATCAAGTGACCCCTTCTCTGTTTTACCTCCACTGCCTGAAAAATCTAGGGATTATTATTATAAAGTTTTGGAATATGCCCAATGTTAGTATCAGAAAAAATCCATTGCTTTCATTTCCTTTATTTAAATTTCATTCAGTTTATCTTTAAATGTCTTCTTTTGCATTGTATTTTATTTATAAGCTGTTTACATGGTTTGAGACATTTATGAGGTTTATGTTTCCTGTTTATTTATGGTAAGGCAAATTTGATTTTTGAAAACTTTTATTTATTGTTTTCTTTAGTCAAGTGAAAGTTGTGGTTCTAAATAAATCTGCTTATTCAGACACAGGTATTTACCTTTTAAACATCCTAAGTTTAGGACCACCTTTGTCTAGGGGTATAAGAGGAAGAGGATTTTGGAATTGGGGGATAAGTCCAAGGTCAAGAATAAAGAGGCTAGGGTGCCTGGGTGGCTCAGTTGGTTAAGCGACTGCCTTCGGCTCAGGTCATGATCCTGGAGTCCCGGAATCGAGTCCCGCATCAGGCTACCTGCTCAGCAGGGAGTCTGCTTCTCCCTCTCCTGCTCCCCCCTCTTGTGCTCTTTCTCTCTCTCATTCTCTCTCTCAAATAAATAAATAAAATCTTTAAAAAAAAAAAAAGAATAAAGAGGCTACTTCACTATGCAGAATCAGCCATTGGGATATATTTATCAAATCTGTTCATCCTCCTCACCTCTAATACCATGTCTTTTGCTAGGGCTTTATGATCTCTTACCTGGATGACTTCAGTAATCTTCTAACTGCTCTATTTTCCTCCAGTACTGTCTCCATCAAATCCATTTTCCACATGGCTACCAGAGAGATGATTAAATATGTATCATCTAAAAATACCACTTTCCTAAGAAAGAACCTCTGTTAATCATTAACTATGAGCTCATTAAGTACAGAGATGAAGTCTAAACCCCTTGAAAGGTGATTACACATGGCCCCCGTGTAATTGAGCTTTTGGCTGCCTCTCCAACATTGTGTCTTGCTTACTACTTTCTATTTCCTGCCATATTTTCTAGCAACACCAGTTACATCTTCCTCTTTCTCCTCTCCATACTCTGTTCTTCTGTCTGTCTTTGCTGAATACTTTTGTTGCCCTCCCCTTAATAACCTATAGATTTAGCTATCATTGCTATACCAAATTTTATTATGAATCTGTTCATTATAAATCTCCCCACAAAACTGTTTGTTCTATAAGGCTGAGACCTTGTCTTATTTTATGTGGCTTATTTTCCTCATCAGAAAAGTGAGAATGACATATTACTTTGTAGGAGGTTAATACAACTTTGAGTTGTATTAACTCAATCAATAGTCAGTGCTCATGAAGTATTAGTTATATTGTGATTATTGTTGTCTTATTATAATTATCAATAGTAGCAGTAGTTTGTTATTATCACATGTGACAGTGACACATAGTAGGCACTCAGTAAATGTGTGTAGACTGAATAAGAACCAGTTGATAAACTACATTGAGGAATCCAGGAATACAGGGTAGGAAGAGAACCGAACTGAATTAAAAGCAAAATACTGAAAAAGAAAGCATGAGGCCAGAAATTTCCAACTGAAACTAGCAATGCCCCATCCTAGCCTGAACCTTGATCACTCAATTTGTCCCCTGAGCAATCATTTTTCACATAGTCATTGTTAAGTCCCCTCAGAGACCGTAGTATTAGGTGATGTTAGGACTAAGGGAGCGTATGTAGTGCTGACATGGGACTTTTCAGTGTAGCCTCTACAGCAATATTCTGATTTACTTCCTATAGTTCTGTTCTACTAACTTAGCTCTTTTCTACTTACACAATACTTAGGGTATTTTTTTTTTTTTAGCAACAAATAAGGATGGTAGCAATTTTTACTAAGTTTCCAATTAGATGAAAGAGGAGATATATCATGTAGTTTCTAAAAACTGAATTAATAACCAAAAGATCATTCCAGAAAAAGCTATAAAAAGAGTAAGAATAATACCATAGTAGTTAATAGTTGGTTCTTTCTTTGTGTCTGGCACTTATGATATTATTCAGTAGACATAATAAATGTATTTACCTAAAGGATAGACTGAATTCCTGGGCTTTCAACTGTTTATTATGAGAAAAATAGGACTTAGAGTCAGAAAATTAATCTGTATATTGCATTTACATAAAACTAAATATAAAATTATTTCACACATAGTGTTATAAATATGATGTGTAACAATGTGTAAAATCTAATAAGATTAGGTAATACTTAGCATTTATTATGTTTTCATGTTCAATCTTCACAACAATATAGGGCTAAGATTAAGTATGTCTCCTGGAGTCATGAAGTCATAGAACCACAAGATTCAAACTAGATCTGCTTGACCCTGGAGTCTTATATCTGAAGCACTGCACTAACCTGTTTTAGTCACTTATGTGTGTATGTGTGTATTGCTTATTGAATATTTATGCCTATGGTGTGCTAGTCATACTTTAGATGAGTGTCATATATTTTCATTACTTCAAATGCCCTCTAGTGTCATAGTTTCATAATCACTTATCACAGTTTGACTTCCTAATTTCTTTGATTCTGTACATATTTTAATTGCATGTGAATACTTTTTATAATGAGACCCATAAATGTATTAGCTGGTTGAATACTAAGAAGTAGAAATTTTTTTAATTTTAAATAACTTTGTCTCTGTTGTGCTGCAAAGGGTACTTATAATAATAGTAATTAAGGATTTGATAAATAAGCCCATATATCCTCTTTACATTTTCTGTATGACTTTATAAACACTGATCAAGTCCCTTCTAGACTGTCCTAGTTCCCCATCAGAGTCAGAATTTTCAGTGTGTCGGTATAACAACAAAAACAGGAAGAATGATGTTTTTCTAAAAGAAAAAGAGGAAAGAAAAATGGTTTGTGAAAGTTCAGAATAAAAGAAAGAATATCAATAAATGGGATTTCAACTGGAAAAAATGAAAATACCCAAATCCTTCATAAGAGCCAATTTAATTACATTTCAGGATATAGGGGGGTTTGTTGTTATGGTTGTTGGTGACCTATTTTTAGGTCACAAACCTTGGGGGAGCATTTAATGAAAGCTAGGATTCTTTTCTCCCAAGCAAAATGCAAGTATGCAAATAAATACAAACTCTTTTCATATATCTCAGAGAATAGGACCCAAAGGATGGACCTTAGGTTAATAACTTCTGACTGAATCTATAAATTAGGATTCACTTTACTGAATTGCACTGGGTTTCCACTATCTCCTGCTGAAGATTTTTTCTCCTAACCTATAACATTTCTTACTGCTTCAGCATTGATATTTTCTCCCATCATTTATATAATGCTGATGCAAAGCTCTCCAATGCTGCTAGAAATTTCCTTTCCAGTTAAAAAATATTAGAAAAAAATCCAGCCTTTCAGAAATTGTCCTACATGCCAGTACATTATTTGGGCATTGTTTCAGAATGATCACTGCATATTTCTTCAGTTCCAACAGTGTTTCTGTATATCTATAGTGACAAAATCAGTAAATGTCAGCTTCTTGAAGAATATTGTATCAACCTTCTATCCTAGTTTTCAAACTAGAATGATACACACTCTTTCTGTATTTTAACTTTCTGACATGTTCACATAAAACATTTTGTTGAAATTCCTTGAAGATTTGGATGATATATCTTAATAGGAGTGCGTATAATTTTTTCCTATGTTTTTGTATTTTCCCCATTTTTTATGAATTTTTAGTTATTGGAAAATGCCACCGACCTTTGGTGACAAGGTGTAAAATGCATCTTAATTATAACATTTTATTCATTTATTTATTGAACATATGTGCCCCAGAATTTGTTAGATATTTGGAAAATAATGTGGTTGATCCAAAAGGGATTCTGCCCCAGTATGGCCTACAGTTTAGAAAATAGCTAATAAACTGTCAAGCTACAAAATGGACCTGTAATTATGATTTGTGATAAATGGAAAAGAGGAAAAGACAGGTGAGATAGAATAATTTATGAAGAGGTCCACTTCTTTGAGAAATATATATTTGGGGTAATATTTATTTATGACTTTTGGAGGAATATGTATATTTAAGCTTAGGACAGTAGAATGACTAGGATCTGGCCAGGTGAAATGGAGAATAAAATTCCCATCAAAGAGTAAAACCTGACTTAATGCTGGAAAGATGTTGGCAACTTTACGGAACTGAATGAAAGCCAGTGTATCTACATATATAAGTCACTGGGAGAATGTCAGACAATGAGGTTTGAAAGGTAGGCATGGTCCATATTGTTCAGGGTGTTGAGGGACATGTTAAAGAGTTTGTATTTCATTTAAATGTGATGATGACCATTTAATGGTTTCGTACCGAAGAATTATACCATCATAATTCCATTTTTAAAATATCATTTGAGGGGTACCTGCGTGGCTCAGTCAATTAAGAATCCGACTCTGATTTCGGCTCAGGTAATGATCTCAGGGTTGTGAGATCAAGCCCTGCATTGGCTCTGCACTGGCATGGAGCCTGCTTAAGATTCTCCCTCTCCCTCTCCCTCTGCCCCTCCCCAGTTTGCGCACATGCATGCACTCTTCCTTTCTCTCAAATAAATAAATAAAATAAATTTAAAAAATAAAATAACTAAAATAAAATATCATTTGAATGGTTTGTGAAAAATTGGAATTGGGCAAATATGGTGGCAGGGAAATCATTTAGGAGGCTATTTTTCTATTACTGGCAAGAGTATTATGGTGATTTAAACTATGAAGGTATAGTGATGATAGATAGAAGGTGGATTCATGATATATTTAGAGAGTATAGTTGACAGACTGAAGGTGGGGACAGTGTCAGAAATGACTCCTAAGTTTCTGCTTTAAATAAATTAATGGATGTGGGCATCCTTAATGGAGATATTGAAAACTAAAAAAGTGGTAGTTTTGATAGTTCAATTTTGGATATGCTAATCTTGATGTGTCTTTGAAACATTCAAGTAGATATATCAAGTTGATAGGCCAAAGAAGAGATTAGGGCTTGATATAGAAATGTATAAGTGGTATTTAAAGCCATGGTCCTAGATGAGATTTCCTAAGGTGAAAGTAAGAAAGGAGAAGTGAACTCAGAGGAGCGCTTGAAGACTTTGAAAGCATAGGTCAAGGAAGACAATCCAGAAAAGTAAATTGAGGAGAAATGATTAGATAGTTAACAGGATAACCCAGAGACAGTAGGGCAAAAAAAAAAACAGGAGAAAAGAGTAGTAATCTGTGAGTGATTTACCAAGGTGAGGACTGCAAAATGTCCACTGAGTTTGGAAAAAGGCATCATTGGTAATACTCGCCACAGCAATTTTGCTAAAATGCTAGGTTCAGAAGTCAGATTGAATTGAGATTAAAATTAAATGAGAAGCAAAGAAGTGGAGACAGAAAGTAGGGCAATTTTTCAAGAACCTTTGCCTTTGAAAGGGTACAAAGTGTTTGGGGAGAAGTTACCATTTTGGAGATAGGCAATCAAGCAAACATTTCAAACATATATTCCCTTCCTCCCCCATTTCTTCTTTTTTAAAGTCAATAGATACTGCTAGAGCAAGTTTTTTTTTAAAAGAGTTTTCCTATTTTTTTAAGATTTTATTTATTTATCAGAGAGAGAGAACAGAAGAAGTGGGAGTGGCAGGCAGAGGAAGAAGCAGGCTCCCCACTGAGCAAGAAGCCCGATGTGGGGCTCAATCGCAGGACTCTGGGATCATGACCTGAGCCGAAGGCAGATGCTTAACCGACTGAGCCACCCAGGCATCCCTACTAGAGCAAGTTTAAATGCCTAGAGAAATAATCCAGTGGAGTACATACAAGGAGGTTGCAGATGTAGGTAGTATAACTCCTTCAATAAAATACAGTGATTATTAAGAATTGTGCATGTTCCTTTCCAAAATTTTTCCACTTTGGTATCTACTTTTTAAAAATCACAATAGTAGAAATAAAACAGCATAAATATCCAAATATTCTGCAATCTTATAATATACAGAAAGTTTAATGTTCATTTTGGATATTGAAATCAAAGGACTGAGCCAGTAATTGAAGATTGTTTTTCAGATTGGTTTAAAGAATAAGAATGGTGATAGTTGCTATAAAGGTGAAGAAGTGTGGATTTAGATGCAGAAACAATCAGTTTTCTTTATATTGAGGCTGAAGTTGCCAAGTGACTTTTAGTTTGAAAGTAAATGTTGCAGACAGACTAGCAGAAAGCAGCTTGCGGATATAAATGCAAAAACTCTCTTCACGAAGTCAGATTCAAATTAATAAAATATACATATAGTAGATACCAGACTAGAAAATAGAAAAGAACAGTTAGGCAGGTATGGGGAATGAGGAGGAGAGGAAGATAATTGTTCTTCATAGGGAGAAAGGAAGAGGAGTAGGCAAAAGGCAGATGGTGAGGATTTGGATGTTGATATACCAGGAGGAGATGGTAACTGAACTAAACCTGGGAAGTCCTTTTCTGAAAGTCCTGGAACTGAACTAAACCTGGAAGTCCTTTTGTTTGCTTGTTTATTTGCTTAAGATTTATTCATTTATTTGAGAGAGAGGGAGGGGGAGGGGCAAAGGGAGAGGGCATGAGAGAGCATCTCAAGCAGACTCCCTGCTGAACGTGGGGCCTGATGTGGGGCTGGATCCCACGACCCTGAGATCATGGCCTGAGCCAAAATCAAGAGTCAGGCACCCAGAAAATCATGTTTTTATAACAAGATGGCTCATCTTTAAATAACAAGATAGATGAGACCAAAAAATATTTGTTAGCATTTATTTTATGTTTACCTAAAATTATTCACATGTTCAATTTGTTCATAATTATTTGAGAAGAGTTAGAGTAATAGTCATTCTCATGTGCCTCCCTCTCCCCCTCTGTTCCATTCCTGTCTTTTCCCTCTTTTCACTTCACAAATTTTTCTTTACTTTCTCATTCAGTTAAACAATTTTAACTTTCACTTGTCCAGATATCTCTTTTGAGGTCCAGCTCAAAATATCCCACTGATATCCTTACATAAATTTATCAATCCCAATTATGAATCCACAAGAGGTTCCTTTCTCTCTGACTAGCTCTACAATTCAAACTGTTCACTAAGATGGGGTACTAGGAAATCTCCCTTCTTTTTCCTCTCTCCTATAACCGATAACCAATCCTTCATCAAATGAAGTCAGTCTTTGCTTTTGTCCTAAGCTTGTCTTGAATCCCAACCCTAATCTCCCATCTCCTTAATTTAAACCCTCATCATTTATTACATGGTGTACTGAAACATTCTACCTAGTGATCCAACATGTGGACCCTGCTTGTGGTGCTATTGTTTTTATTTTTCATTCTCAGTCCCATCTTATTTAAAAAACAGTATTCCAGTTCATGATTAGGGGAACCATCCTTTCCCTACTATCAGTCTATGTGATTGGAGCGAAATCGCTGCCAGCTTCCTATCCTGAGGGATGGGCTTGTGATGGGTGTGCCATCCCATCACAGCCTGTTACCCTAGCCACAGTATTGGATTCAGGAATGGCACATGACTAAAGATGATCTATGAGACACTCACTAAACTTTTAATTTCGGTTGTTTGCAGAAATGTCAAATTTTTTGGAAGTATTGCTGGGTTGGGTAGAATATTCAAGCCAAAAATTTCTGGTGGCTAATTCTCCAACCATGTGTGGAGAGATAAGTTAACATAGAGGAAAATCGAACCTAGACAGAGGAGAGGGTTGCAACTTTCAGCCCCATCCCCTGATCTCCATGGAGAAAAGAGGGACTGGAGATTGAGTTCAATCACCAATGGTTAATGACTTAATCAACCATACCTATGTAATGAGGATTCTATAAAAACCCAAAAGGACAGGGTTCAGAGAGCTTCTCTGTTGGTGATCACATGGAGATGTGGAAAGGATGGCATACCTGGAGAGAGAATGGAAGCTCCATACCCCTCCCCCTATGCCTCCCTCAATGCATCTCTTCCATCTGCCTGTTCCTAAATTATATTCTTTTATAAAAGGGCAATCCAGTAAATAAACTGTTTTCTTGAGTTCTGTGAGCTTCTCTGGCAAATTGATCAAACCTGAGGAGGGGGGTTGTGGAAACCTCTGATTTATAGTGAATCAGTCAGAAGCACAGGTAACAACCTAGACTTGTGATTAGTACCTGAGGTGGGGGGTAGGCAGTCTTGTGGAACTGAGCCCTTAATCTGTGAGGTTTGATCCCAACTCCAGGTAGATAATGTCAGAACTGAGTTAAATTTTAGGACACCCAGCTGTGTCCCAGAATTGCTTGATATGTGAAAAACTATCGCACATTTGTTGATCAGAACTAAAAAGTGAAGTAGAGTATTGAGAGTAGAAGATCCCTAAGTCTATTCTTGTGTTCCATGATTATTCTTTCTCTCTTTTGTTCAGCTTCATTATTTTCCATTATTTTGTCTGCTGTCACTAATTCATTCCTCTCTTTCTTCTAGCCTGCTGTTTACTGCATCAAGCCTGTTTCCAATCTCATTTACTGCATTCTTCATCTCTGATTGATTCTTCTTTAACTCTTTTATCTCTGTGGTAAGGGTCTCCCTGATGTTTTTTCTCAAGCCCAGTGAGTATCCTTATGATTGTTGCTTTAGATTTTCCATCAGGCATGTTACTTATATCTGTTTCGTTTAGATCTCTGGCCGTGACCTCATCTTATTTTTTCATTTGGGATGAATACTTCTGTCTTGGTGTTTTGTTTAAGTCTCTACCTCCTTCTCTGTGTTAGAAAAACCAGTTATGTTTCCTGCTCCTGAAAGGAATGGCTTTATGAAGGAGAGGTCACGTAATGCCCAGGGCCTGGTGCTTCAGGGAGTGTCCCCGATGTGTGCTGCCGGAACTCTGCTGCTGTGTTTTGGCTGCTCTGTCCTTCAGGCCAGGTGTCTGCAGAGGCTCTCCTTGCCTGCAGTGGGCAGTGTTTGGTCCTTGGCCAGAATGAGGCAAGTTTTAACTAGATGTGTTCTGGTCTGCTTGTTAAAGACACACTGGGGGAGTGTTTTTCCTTTACAGTTTGATATTCAAAATAGATTTAGAGTATGTCATCATTATCAACTGTCAGCTGAAGGTGTGACTGAAGGGTCTTTGTTCTTACAGCCTACAAACCTAATTATATTGTATAATGGAACATTAGAGAGTCATTTCCCTTACATAGTTCTATAGCCATCATTTTCTAGGTATAAAAATTTACTGGCTTTTGAGTATTTTCATTCAGTAAAATTCATGTATTTTTATTCAGTAAAATTCGTGAAATAGAGGAGCCACTTTTCATATGAGACTATCAAGCCCTTGAAATATATAATTAATCCTAATTGTGACATTCTATAAATGTAAAATAGACACTGATTTTGAAAACAATACAAAAAAAGGAATGTAGAAAACCTCAATAATTTTTATATTGATTATATGTTGAAACGATATTTTGGACATACTAGGTTAAATAAAATATATTAAAAGTAAAAGAAAAAATAAGTTAGTGAAGATGTAATTTTTTGTAGAGTCTTTTCCCCTATATGAAGCATTGTTTTTTGTTAATTATTTTTCTTATTATTGATTATGATAACATATTATGAATTTGAAGTGTGATTGGTTTAAAAATGCTCCAAATATTGCCCTTTAATTTTTAAAATGAGGTTAAACAAGGATGATCCAAAATATTACAATAGGGCTTCTTTTTTTGCTTGTTTTTAATACATTGCAATTTGGTATAGATAGAACTTCCAGGATAACCACTTTTTTTTTTTTTAAAGATTTTATTTATTTATTTGACAGAGAGCTACACAGTGAGAGAGGGAACACAAGCAGGGGGAGTGGGAGAGGGAGAAGCAGGCTCCCCACATAGCAGGGAGCCTGATGTGGGGCTCGATCCCAGGACCCCAGGACCCTGGGACCATGACCTGAGCCGAAGGCAGACGCTTAACGACTGAGCCACCCAGGCGCCCCGTAGGATAACCACTTTTTATAGATTTTTATCAATGTTTTTGCATGTACATATTAAGAAGAAAATACAAAAATAATTTGTTCCCCTTTCTTAAAATTCTTTATAGATAGCAGCTATATTAAACACTTTATATTTCTTTTTTTTAATTAAGTTATTCAAGTTTCTTCTGTCTTCCTAAAATGCTTTTATATTTTATATTATTAGAGGGTAAAAACAAACAAACAAAAAGAACTTATTTGCTTTACCTCTTATAAACACTGTCTCTGAAGAACGTAATAAATAAAATTTAAACTTCAATTTCCAGTGATGAAATTCTCACTATTTAGTACATAACTCACATGTAACTTCTTATTTGGAAATATAAAACTGAGCAAAGTATCATTTCTGGAGGGAATTACATCTGGCTGTACATTTGGAAACCAACTCAGTGTGTTTGAAGGGAAGATATAATTGTGTAAATTAGTGAGAAGAAAGGTTATCAACATTTTTACATTTATATTTTAATTTTATTTATCAGATGTTCTATTCTAATTTATATACCTCTTGATTTCAGTGACATCAAGTGATACCATACACATGTTCTGGCAGTTGTTAGTCTCATGAATTTTATAGACCATGCTGACTCTGATGATTCCCTTATGTATACAAAGCTTTAGAAAAATCTATCAAAAAAAACAAAACAAAACAAAACCCAAAAGCCCTGGCTGAAGAATCAACATTCCAGTAGTATGAGAATTATGCAATGTTAAGATTAAAATAATTTTCATTTTTCAAGATTCAAAGAGAAATGGAATGCCAATGGCTAAAAACAAAAACCAAAACAAAACAATAACAATAAATTAAAACTGCATAGAAGTATTTAACGTAGAGAGTAAAAAAAAAAAGCCCTTCTCAGGAAAACATTTTAAAACTTATTTTCAAAAGAGTCTCTGTGAACAGAATTTGTGTATACTTAATCACCTCTAGAATTCATTAATAATATACAAAATCATCCAGAATAAGATCCTAGCTGAGCAGTAGGAGTCTAGGTGTTATATATTGCAAGGAAAGACCAGGAATATCTACTGAAGCAGGAAGCATCCAACCCGGACATGGTATGGTGCCAGGGGGACATTTCAGTTTCCAGGACGCCAGGATATCACATCAGATACGCATCAGATACTACATTCCAGGAAATAAAAATAATAAAAAATTGGCAAAAGAGCTAGTCAATAAAAGGTCAGATACATAGATCAGTGAACCCAAACAAAGAATGATCTGACTTTCATTAGCATAGTTTTGGTAGTAACGTGGGACATGGCATTCAACCAGGATTGTATTTATTCATTTTAATAAAACTCTATGAAAGGTGATTCTCTACATATTCTACTATCAGCCATAGACAGAAATATGGCAGTAACCACATGTCTTCCTCAGTCTTCATACCTTCCCTCTCTACTGACTCTTTCCTCAGCCTATGAACACTCTCATATCACATCTATCATATGAACAACCAGATAAACAAACATACATACAAGAAATATGCCTTCCTTTGACCCCAGATCCTCCAGTTGTTGCACTATTTCTCACTTTTTCTTAACAGCCAAAATTCTAGAGAAAGTAATTTTCCAATTGACTGTCTCTACTTACTTACCTTCAATTCATTACTCCAGCTAGTGTAATCTGTTTGTCCCCCAAGACTGTCTATTGGAATTCCTTTCAGTAGAGTTACAGAGGATGGACTCCTTGTTGGGGAATCCAAGAGATTTTTGTCTTTCTCTTACTATGCACTATTGGCTATGCCTTCCATGAAATCACTTTATCTTGAATCTTATTCAAATACTCTCAGAGTTCTTTCCAAGGTTCCTCCATGAGTTCTTTTGCCTCTCACATCTTGAATATTAGTATCCATTCTTGACACATATTTTTTCACTCATTATTATTAATTTTGTGAACAATCCTCCACTGATGATTTCTCATTACCTGTCTGAACCTTTGATTAACCCCAGGGCTTCAAAGTCAAACATTTTATCCTTTGCTTTCCATATATTCTTGCATCTATCAAAGTCAACATATAACCTAAAAAGATGCATTATCTCTCCCTTTGCATCTCCCACACCAGTTCCTTTTAGAGCGTTGCTTATCACTATTAGTCTCTTTTTTGTGAATCTGGAGTGATCTCAGACTTCTCCATATCTTTCCCCACACATCATAATCAACCAGAAAGATGCAAATATCTCTTAAGTATATCTTTAATTCTTATCTGTTTCCTAGCCTACTTTAATAATGTGATAACTAGTAACTAATAAATGGTAGCCAACATTTATTGAATGCTCACTATGATATAGGCACTGTGCCAAGTGCTTTTTAATGTATCAACTTATTTGATCCAACATCCTAATAAGATAGAGGTTGTAACTAATTTCATTTTAAAGATGAGGACATTAAGGTGAAAGTTGATTAAGTCATTTTCCCAAGGTCCCATCCAAAGTAAATGATGAAGTCAGGGTTTGAGTCTAGGCATTCTGGTGCCAAAGCCTGCCTCCTAATTTCATTACCTGTCTCTATCTTTCCAATATTACCACTTTCCAAACCTAAATCTAAATATAAATTTTGCTATCCATATTTTTTTAAGAATACCAGTTGGGTGTCTACATTAATGGCATATTACACACCACTAGCATGACTCAAATCTGATCATTTCAAAAGTCTCTTATAAATAAGCCACTTCAGCTTATGCTTATGATGAAGCCACACCTCGCCAGCCCAATCCTACTTTCAGCTGAGCTATTTTCAGATGGCCTTGGCCTTAGGTGTTTTTTGGTAACTAGAGCTATCAAAGTGCCAACATAGTTTTGTGGTCGCTGGCCCTGAATGTGCCATGGTCAGGCCTTGTTTCCTGCGGAGGTAGAAGAATGCCACTCTCCACCTGGGAAGTGACAGTTTTTAGCAGAGTTTGTGGTTTAATGAAGCCTTCAGTCTGTGGGTCACATATGGCCTCTAGATGCCTAATGCACTGAGACAAGATGGTCCTCAGCAAGCAGCAAACTAATTTCTGATAAGTGAGGAATGAGGAAATATCTCATACACATCATACTCAACTTCTAGGGCAGATCTGTGTTTGTAGGGCTTGGAACCTAAGCTCATTTGGGGTCTTCTTTGAGAAAAATAATCACATTTGTGGGGGCACCTGGGTGGCTTAGTCTTAAGCGTCTGACTCTTGATTTCACCTCAGGTTGTGATCTCAGGATTGTGAGATTGAGCCCCACATCAGGCTCTGCACTGGGCATGGAGCCTGCTTAAGATTCTCTCTCTCCCTCTGCCCCTCCCCCTCTATGATAATAATAATAATAATAATAATAGTAATAACATTTGTGATCATAAAATTAGTTTGAGTGTGCTGAATGGGCTGTGCTCTGGGCTCTGATGCTTGATCTTCTTTGGTTTTATGGTACATGTGCTTCTATCTATTTCATTAAATACCGGAATCATGTTGATTCAACAGTTCCCCCCATGGGTGGATGTTCCCATATGTTCCAAGTGTAAATTTTATCCATGAGTCATAAGTGGAAAGTTTGAATGTATAATACACAGGAAAACTTGAAGTGATAGAGACTACAAAGTAGAATGAAGAAACTGAAAACAAATCTTATAATTAGTAAAAGTCTTGAAGGTCAAAAAACTGAAGATAAACTAGTTATTCGATGAGGTACCAAAGAAAGAAATCACCCAATTTCCAGTTTTTACATTCTCTTAGCAATTTTAAACTCAGTTTCTTCTGCATTACATGATCTTAAATTAATTTCTTTTTAAATCCATTTCTTCGGGCGCCTGGGTGGCTCAGTTGGTTAAGCGACTGCCTTCGGCTCAGGTCATGATCCTAGATTCCCGGGATCGAGTCCTGCATCTGGCTCCCTGCTTGGCAGGGAGTCTGCTTCTCCCGCTGACCATACCCTGTCTTGTGCTCTCTCTGTCTCTCTCAAATAAATAAATAAAATAAAATCTTTAAAAAAAATCCATTTTTTCACTTCAAATCTTAAAAATATATGTGTAAATGTGCATACATGTATGTATGCATAAATATACTCATGTATATCTCTGAAGAGTCAAATGTTATTTTAACTTGAATATTTTACATTATGACCTTGTGATAGAAGTTCTTAAAATTTTGATCTCATACAAAGTTCTACACTTGAATATCTTATTATGAATTCTACTATTCTGGTGTTCATGACACTAATAAAGCAAGTTGTAACATCAGTAATCAAGAGTGAATCATCCTCATCAAGTGTTTAAAGCCAGTATCTCTTGTAATTAGGATTCTTATGAGAAAAACTCCTTGACTTGTACTTCACCTAATTGAACTGTTTTGTTGGGGAGGTAGGTATTTCCTTTGACTTTTGGCTTGAGGTTGATTTGGTTCCTTAAAATTGGTATCCATATGCACCATTTGACATCTGAGAGAGGAGTGACCTTCAGTATATAATAATTTGACAGTCACAACTGCAGTAATTTCTCCTTGGAGAATGAAAGGAAACATTATTTGAGGCTTTTAGTAACGAATTCCAGTGATAACTCATTCCTTCCTGCAGCATGTGGAAAAAGGAATTAGATTGCAGACAGTAACTCTATTCACTCACTACTCTTGAAACTTTTCTTATGATGTGAAAATATTTTCTTTTAGAACACAAAGACTGACATTAAAATGAAGTTTGTTCTTGCCCTAGCTGAAAACATCTCTTCTTTCTCTTATTGTAGAAAGTCAGTTGTTTTACTTTTTATTAGTATTTGAAGTAAAGCACAAAGTGCGTGGCCTAGCCTCTTTCCCAAGAGACCAAACTACGTAGTCCTCCAAGAGATGGAATCACTACAGCATTTCTTTATAATAGTTAGTAGTTCCTCCATAACTGTCTCAATTCAAGCTTTGTTTGCTGTATTGGGAAGAATTTTAAATGTATGCATGATTGCCTTTTCCTAGCATTTCAGGGACATCTGCCATTTTTGTCTTTTCCCTTCACCGTCTGTTCTCTACATGCCTGTATTCTATTCCTACCTGCTCTCTTTGCACATTTTACAGGTTGATCCCACTCCCCCTAGAGAAGAAAGTATTGGGTATTTTGTCTATAAATCCTATATAGCACATCTTAATAAAATCAAATATTTAATCTAGATAAAATTTAAATTCCTAGAATGCTATAATAAATTCTGTAATGATTTGCATAAATTATTAATCAATGAGAAAGACTTTTGAAACATTTCACTGCTTTTCCTCATCAGTACTATGTTGTTTCAATGAAAATGTATATGTTACGGGGCGCCTGGGTGGCTCAGTTGGTTAAGCGACTGCCTTCGGCTCAGGTCATGATCCTGGAGTCCCAGGATTGAGTCCTGCATCGGGCTCCCTGCTCAGCAGGGAGTCTGCTTCTCCCTCTGACCCTCCCCCCTCTCGTGCTCTCTCTTTCATTCTCTCTCTCAAATAAATAAATAAAATCTTTAAAAAAAAAGTGTATATGTTAAACAGCCAACCTCATGAAAGATAAAGAAGGCTTAAGAATAAGAAAACCAGATAAGGATAGACTGTACAAAAAAAGGGAAGTCCCTTATATTATATTGATCCCTAAAATGATTTTCAGTAAACCACTGAATGAACTTTGACCTGGCCTGTTTCTTTTGTTTTTTAATCTGTTGTTATATGCTTCATAAAAGGTGAACTATGTAAAGTCTTTTGTTTTATGGGGAAAGTTCCCCCAGTAGCCCCTGAACACACTGAAGAGGCAAGGTCACACTGTTCAGGGAGTTCAAAAATCTAGATTCTGGTGACATCACAGCCACCACGTATTTGTGAGCCTTTGCCAGTTTTTTTCTTCGTCTGTGATGCAGTTTCCCCATCCATAAAATTAAAGGTATTAGATGGTCTGTAGGGCACTTTCCTCATCTGTGATTCTGTGGGTACTAAATAAAATGTAAAACCAGGAAAATAGGAAATATACACATAACATTGCTCAAGATGGTGAGACTCATGGTCTCTTAAGGGTTTAGGTTCCTTACTGTGTCCCAGACATTGTATCTGTCACTTCTCCCTCCTCTTTTGCCAGCTTCCTCCTCTCTCCCTACATCATGGTGCTGGATGTCTCTCTGTGTACAATTCTCCAGAAAGGAAATTGGGTTAACTGTCCCAGGGAGTAAATTCCAGTGCTGGTACCAGGAGTCTAAACCATCTAGAAACTAATGAAATTGAGGTTGCAATGAGGAAATAGAAGCTAAATCTACCCAACATAGTTATCTCTCAGGAAGAGAAATTAGGAAAAAGGGTTGATGCACATATATTGTCTCTTGAAGCAGGGACTTGTTCTGCAAGTGTGAGTACATGGAATGAGTTGGATTAGCAAGGGTGCATCATTGAAATGGTAGGAGCTATGGAGCTATGTGAGCAGAAGAGAGGCAAACAGTTTTTGTTTTTTTATTTTTTTGTTTACACTTTATCCTAACAGGATTTAAAGACAAAGGAGAATAGCATGTGGATTAAATGAATCATAAGTCCATATTAAGAGGGTTTTTCCTTTTTTTTTGGTCTAGTCCAGACATTATATTTGCAAAGGAGAAATCCTTGGTTTAAGTAGTTGATTTCTATTTTTTTAAATCAAAAGTTGTAGCTCTTAGGTAATTTATTTGAAGATAATATCTAGAATTTCTCTAGCATATAAAACTATCCACCTTTAGGTATTTAATCAGGTAGTCTTAAATCTTAAATATTTAAAAGAGAAAACTATTATACTGATATACAATTTTTTTCAAATACTTTTTTAATTAAATACAGATCTGGAATTTTTTAATAATGAAATTAGGTAAATACACAACATTTTTTAAGATAGCTCAGTAGAAGAGATATCAGCAACATGCAACAACTGCTGGATGGATACCAAATCTATTTGGCAGTGATTATATTCACTGTTTCACTTCACTATGTAATTGTAGATGAATAGCTGGTATACTTTGCTAGAAATCATTACTTCATTTTTAATAAATCATTTGGGAATTATCTTATTATAGGTAAAAGTATTTATCACCCAGGATTTTCATTCTTCAGTAGTAATGGCTGCTCTTAACTAACATTACATTGAAATTAAGAATAGATATATTTGACATTTCGATATTGCTTGCAATCACTGAAGCATGGTGTTTTATGTTACATTTAGCAATAACAATTGAGGCTCAGGGCATTTATGAGGTGTAAATGATGGGAAGGGAGGAGTTGATAAACGAAGATTGCTTTGACTTCAGTTATTCATTATAGTTCAGAAAATGCTTGGTAATAAGGTTGTTCTTCAGACTTTTTTTAGGTAAAAAGAAGAGTTTGTGTTGTTTATTGTGTGTGTGTGTGTGTGTGTGGAGAGAGAAAGGAAAGAATGAAATATATGGAGAGCATTTACTATACAATACCATGGCAAAGTAATTATATGGTTATAAAAAGGTAGACAAGTGGCTGATTTGGAGGGTAAAAATTTGTTTATGAAGAAATTTTTCTGCAGTTATAATAATGTTTCATAATTTGATAGGAGGTTAGGGTATTCAAGTGCATGCATTTATCAAAGTTTGGAAAATTTACACTTAACATTTGTGCATTTCATTGTACTTAAATTTTACATTAAAAGAAAAAACTGATTAAAATCCAAACTCTAGTTAATAAGCATGCTGCAAAATTTAGGGAGGGAGAGTGAGTTGATACTTTGAAATGCATTAAAATAAGATGGATAACGGGCCTCACATGGGGAATAAACATGCCAGAATAACTAGATAAGCAAAGGAAAAAAGCTACAAAAGAGAACTAGTCTTACCAGATATTAAAACATAGTATAAAGCTCTATAAGTAAAACAGTATGGGGGCACCTGGATGGCTCAGTCAGTTAAGAATCTGACTCTTGGTTTCAGCTCAGGTCATGATCTAATGGGTCTTGAGATCAAGCCCTGCCCTGGGCTCCATGCTCAGTGGGGAGTCTGCTTGAAGATTCTCTCCCTCTGCCCCTCCCCCCACTCAACCTCCCTCCCTCTCTCTCTCTCAAATAAATAAATAAGTCTTTTAAAAAAAAGTAGAGTGGTGTGGTAGTGGGGTATGGGCACACAGACAAGTGGAATGAAATAGAAATACACAGATAAATACAAGAATAAATTGAAGTTTAATATATGATAAAAGTGACATCTGAAATCACTGTCCTAGTGCTAATAAGTGAGGCTGAAACAACTGGTTAGTCATTTGGAAAAAGAAATAATTAGATCCATGCTGCAAACCATACAAAAGAATAAGTACCATATTAATCAGCGATCTAAATTAAAATCAAAACAAAACAAAACAATTTCTATATAACCTGGGTGAAGGGAATACTCTCTAACTGTAATTATAATGCACATACAATAAAAGAAAATATTGAAACATTTGAATACATATAATAAAATTTACATGGCAAAATATAAGGAAAATGAAAAGACAAATATCAGATAATAGAAAATAGTGATAAAAGGTTAATATCATTAATATGTGAAGGTCTGAAAAATTGAGGGACACAAAGCAAAACAACCAAAAAAAAACAAACCTTCAATTCAAAAATGGACAAAGAGTTAGAACAGATATTTACATACACACACACTCACACACACACAAACACACACCACACACACACAGATACAAAGTTGACTACGAAACATATTGAAAGGTATTTGACTTCATCCCCAGTTGGAAAAATGCAAGTTAAAACTACTTTGAGTTATCTTTACTCACCTTTCAGACTGATGAAAATTTAAAAGTTTGATAATAAATTCTGTTTGCAAATCTATGGGAAAACAAAAATTATCAAACATTGATGAAGGGAAAACAAATTGGTATAACTTTACAGCGAGAGATTTGTTAATATCTATTAAAATTGTGTATGCATTTACCTTTGAATCAGCAATTCTACTTTTAGAAATTTACCACGAGAATACACTTTCAAATGTATGAAGAAATGCATGCACAAGATATATATTAAAGACAATAATCATCAATGGATAGTGTAACTAACAGGTGAAATATCGATAAAAACCAGAAAAATATACAAAGTCTCAAGTTATCTTCTCACAAGTCATTTATTTTAATGAGAAAAATACTATACATTAGAAAAACCTGGCAGATACCACCCTACTCAAGTGATCATTCTTAACATTAGTAATGGCACATATCATCATGTGCCTCATGCAATGATACACTAAGAATGATGCAACATTATCCAGAATGGTTACCTGAACCTGAATCTAATGATCTGGAAACATCAGACAAATCTCCCTTCCCCAAAAATGATGTTCCTGATGTTGCCTTTAATAACGATGGCTGTACTCATGAAAAATAATGTGAAGAAAAAAATTTATTTCTTATTTAAATCCAGGTGTGGAGAAATATACAAGAAGAGAAATTCATGATGCATACAGTCTTCTAATTGATACTTAATTTAGCAGAAATTAAACCTTGCAATTATTATTTGGTATTTTTACAATTTCATTTTAGTAGATAATGGAATTTGGTTTCTACGCTTTAATTTCTTCATTTATTTCACACATGGGACTTTGATCTTAATTTTGTTCTTTTCATGGATTTAAAATAGTTTTATGAATATATAACATAGGGTATTTAAATTCTATGCTAGGGAACCAAAGTATAGTTCCCTGCAGCATTTCTTTAGTGTTAGAAATCCATGATAGTCAATTTCTTTGAATATTATTAAGTATGTTGATTTGTATACATATATATTTATAGATACAGGTGTAGATGAATATTTAGATATATAGTCCTTTATAGTAAACAAACCTAGAAATAAATGAAAACATTATGTGAGCCAAAGCAAAAAAATTATCACAAAGCCCACATACTTGACTCCATACATATAGATGCTTCATATTGACCCCATTCAAATAAAATATACTTACCTCCCTAATTTTTCCCCATTATGTGAGCCAAAGCAAAAACATTATCACAAAGCCCATATACTTGACTCCATACATATAGATGCTTCACATTGACCCCATTCAAATAAAATACACTTACCTCCCCAATTTTTCCCCACTATTCATTCTATCCCGAATTCTTAATCCAAAGATGCAACTGTGCCTCTGGAAACAGAACTAATTGTCTTCATAGTCAGGATAATTAAAGGATTTCAAGGCTTAGGGCATCCTTACAGAATTGTCCAGTGTGTGCACTGTACAAAGACATCCAGCTAAAAGAGTTAGTGGATAATACACTCTGTTTATGATGCTGTGTACCTTGGCAAGGGGCTGGAAGAAGGAGTGCCTTTTTCTGGGCACAGAGGCCTAATTTGCTTTTAAGTCTTTGGCAGCAGGACTTCACTGTTCAGAAGGAGCATATTTTCCTAATTACACAATGGTTAGGATAGGCTGGTTGTGGCCCTGATTCTGGTTCAACATGTCCATTTTACATCCTTCCTGATCCTATGTATCTCTTTCAGTTACCATTTTGATCCTAAAATCTAGTTCCCATGTTATACCCTGCTCCATGAACTGAGTGTGTTTTTTGTACTTGTATATCAATATCCTTAATCCAATAAAAGCAGAACCCCAGTTTCTTTATGAGTGAATTCTTTACTTTCTCTGAACTTTCAGGGACTGCAGTGTTCTATATCTGAATTCATCTCTAGATTTGGTCCCTGTTATCTGATACTAAGTCCTACGAATATCACCAATTTCTCTGTTGGTATATCTTCATTTGCTTGTTGCTAGGCACCCCATGGTGATGCTTTCATCCCTTGCCAACACCTGGCTGTTCTTGACACAGACTTTTACTCTGAAACATCAACTGTCACAATTCACTCTGGATATAGAGCTTTGCTTGATCAACGGAAAATTTCTTTCATTCTCTATAATTCCATCTTTCCTCAAGAATGCATGATTTACAACCAATATATTGTTTAGTATATATAAATTCTCAAGTATTTGATGAGTAAATACTTTTTTATATTCAAATAATTCAAATAGCTAGAAAGTCTCTTTAGAAGAATACTAAGATGACAGGGATCCTTTCAGGGACCCTTACAGGTCTTTACTTGAAAACAGTAGCTACAGCGTGAGAGGGAATTTTCCACACATTCAGAAGGACTCCATATCCTCAATGTGTTGAATTATATAATAACTTATGTATATGAGAAGGAATGGAGAATAAATATATAAAATATACTGGCATTTTAGGACAGTGAACAATTGAATATCTCTGGAGAAAACATGAAGCATGACTTGAGCCATACCTTGAACAATATGTGATTTCTTCAGTGAAGAAAGTGTTCTGAATGCAAGGAATTCTAGAGATAGAGAGAGATAAAAACGAGAAAGATTTGTTTCCTGAAGGAACTTTGAGATGTTCAATATTGCTAAGAGTTAAATACCATAGTGAAAGGAGAAAGTAACATAAGTGGGCTGAGCCAGATCCGGAGAGCCTTTAGATTTTAGCATTAGGCAATGAAGAGCTACCAAAAACATTTGAAGAAAAGAGTAACTTTTTGGCTCTGCATTTTGGTCTGCATTGAGAAAGATCTACTTTGGGGATCAAGAATGTTCCATAAATGCCCCATATTGACCCCATGCATTAACCGAAAGGAGAGGTGATGGTCTATGGAAAGGGCACAATAGCAGGGAAGCATAATAAAGATACTGAGGGAGGAATCATCAGGATTTGGTGACTCGTGATGTCACCATCACTGTCGTGTCAATATCAGAGTTTCTGGCTTTGAACCTGGGTGGATGGTGGTTTCGTTATCTCAGAGAAGTGAAAAATGTGAGTTCAGTGTGGGCAGTTGACTTGACATAAATGATGGCCCAAGCAAAGCTTGGTTCAGTCAAATCCAAGCCCACTGATATAAACATTAGTGTTATTTTCATTAACAAATGTAAGAACTTAAACCTATGAATGGCAATAGTAAGTAATTTTGTTGTCAAGTCAGTTTAATTTTATTTATCATATTCAATAACATTGAATTGTTTTCATTGTTAAAATACTTTCAATAGCATGAAAGAGTTATATTGAGAGGGAACAACCTCATAAATTCATGTTCCCAAACCAGAAAAGCTACACACAGCACTTACTCAAATATATTCTTTTTACTTTTAGCTACAGAGTTGAATTATAGTTTATTACCAAAATTCAGGAGAATTCTTCAAAACAGAAAGAATATAATATTTATGTACTAAAAAAAAAGACTATTAGCATCATAGAAGTAACTCCAACAGGAGTGTATGACTGCCATTTATTTGGTAGAAATTAGATCTATAAAGTTTTTTGGTTTTGTTCTTAATATAAGCCAGATGTCAACTGAGTGTACCTAATCTGTTAAAGTCAAGATCAGGTCAGCTTAACCCCCAGAAAAATAATCTGTGGAAGTCCAGAGCCCTTCCCAATATTTATTCAGTTCCTTGGTGGACTTAACCATTTTGTGATTGTTTTTGTGACTGCCTCCTCTCTATTCCTCACAGCACAAACTAAACAGGGCTTCTTTCTCCAAATAGAGATATACTCACAGAACCTCTAATTCAGTGCATTTATTAGTCGGGTGAATGTAATGGACAATAGGAGAGGAGGCTGGATTGCATTACAACATTGTAGTCAGATATGAACTTTAGACATAATTCATCTTTAAAATGTCTTCCAGGGGTGCCTGGGTGGCTCAGGGGGTTGAGTGTCCTGCTCTTGGTTTCAGCAAGGGGTCCTGGGATCAAGCCCCCTGAGCGTGGAGTCTACTTGAGATTCTCTCTCTCCCCCCGCCCCCATTTGCCCTTCTCCCTCTCTCTCTCTCTAAAATAAAAAAATAAATCTTTTAAAAATATATAAATAAATAAACTGTCCTCCAGGTATCACATCACTGAGGAAAATCCACTGGACTCTTTAGCTTCTCATCATTTTACTTGCTATCTCCCTTCCCTAATTCCTTTTTACTCCTTCCTTTTGTGTTTTCTACCTCAAGCTCCAATCTCCTGGAGGGAAGCAAAGGCTTCTCTCATCTAGTTGGTTGAAGTAGTTAATGATTTCCTTTGTTTCCTGGGAGTACATACCTTCAGGCTCATACCTGCTTCCCCAGGTGCTTTGCCTCAGAATTCTCCCTAACAAAAGCAGTTTTTTCCCTAAGGGGGAAAAGACCTTATCCTATCATAAAAGACAGAATCCTCAAAGTTCCAGGGTTTGAAACCCAGTTTCAACACTTAGAAGCAAGTTGCAGTAGTTTGTAGTTTAGCATTGTGCACCTGAGGTTGACTTTAAATTACCAAAGCAAATAATCCTCCCTCTGACTATCATTAGAAGGTCAATAGTAGCCTAAACTAGGTCATGGTACCTGTGTCATTCCCCTCACTTCATCTCATCATGTAAGCATTTTATCATCTCACATCATCACAAGAAGGGTAAATATAGTACAATAAGATATTTTGAGAGAAAGAGACCACATTCACATAACTTTTATTACAGTATATTGTTACATCTGTTCAATTTTATTATTTTTGTTAATTTCTTATTGTGCCTAATTTATAAATTAAACTTTATAATGGGTATACATGTGTAGGAAAAACATAGCATATATAAGGTGTAGTATTATCATGGCTTCAGGCATCGACTGGAAGGGTCATGGAAGGTATCTTCCACAGGTAAGGGTAGACTATTGTACATAACTGATCTGAACACTAGGTTCTTGACTTATCATCATCAAATGGGAGTAACAATATAACTAGTTCATAAGGAATATTATGATTATCAATTGCTGACTCCATAAAAGGCCCCCAGAATAACCACCACATTGACAGAGTCCTAGCAGTCTTGCATGGAGGAGGCCAAGGTGGATATTTATAGAGATTGGGGGTCTGGACTTAAGTGGCTTAAGACTGGTTTTTCAATGCAGGATCTTTCTGAGACTGGTCAAGTACATGTTGTAATAGTTTAGGATTGGTGGACATAATGAGGAGTCTTGAAGTCAATTGATAAGCAAACAGTTTGTCTAGTTAAGTTATATATCATCCTGAGAAGACAGCTGAGCAACCTATTCTCCATAGAAGGGGATTGTCTGAGCAATTTATTGTTTGAATCAATTTATTTTCTGGAAGTTCTTGAAGCATGCAGCAAAGCTATTGATGAGTTTATAGCCTTGTCATGGTTCTGATAGTTAACCTATTTGGTTGTAGGAGGTTTCAGTTCTCAGGGTCAAATGAGAATACAGGATATAGTACAATATCTGCTGTGTAATTAAGAGTTTAAGAAATGTTCATCACTTAGTACTGGTTATCTTATTCTGATGTTACTTAAATCAGGACTTGACTGCTGGAGGAGATGGCCTCACCCTGGCTGAGGGATGCAATATCTGATAACCGGACTAATCCACAGGGTAAAGCAAGTAGTGGGTTAGTAGGAGGGAGCACAAGTTGCTAGATAGTGAGCTCATGGATATTCAAGAGCAGGCAAGAAGCAGAGATCTCAGCAGGCAGGCAGAACATGGCGCTCTGAGATTTCCCGCAGAAAATAATAAGCAGAGATTAAGGTAAGTAAGCAGGAAGATTTACTAGCAGGCAGCCACAGGCAGCCAGAAAAATTTAAGATTCGGGCAATAAATGATTTAGAAGGACTAAAAGAGAAAGAGGCAGGACCTGTATTGTACGCCACTACACTAGACAAACGAGTAAAGCAGTTCTCAAGGCACAACAGTCTAGACACTAGATCTGTTATTGAAACTGCACCAGAAGTAAGGAATAAAGTAGCAGCTTGGCCACAAGAACTAAGGACAAAAGGCAAGTTATTAGAACAAGGCAATGGTCAGAGTCTTAGCAGCAGCAAAGCTGACCCAAATAAGTATAGAGTCTTTATCTGTAATATTCTATACAGTGCTTCATAACATAAAAATAGCATAATAACAAATTGCATTCACCTAATCCCTTTATAATTTCATTTGTTTCCTGTAAAAGTACTGCAATATAGAAATGGTAGCAGTCTTCGTTCTATTTAGTTGATGACAAAACCAAAATTTAAGGAGTTTGTGCACAGATCCTATATGGCAGAAGCGGGGGCAAACATAGGTTTCCAGGGACAGAGCTTGCTCTAATATGCCAAATAGGAATGATGTTACCTATGTTACAGGGACTGTGTTATAATACAGTGACTTGCAGCCCAATTTTCTTATACTCTTTCCCTTCCCTACACCCTTAGCTCATTTATTTGCCCTGGCTCTAGAAGCTGGAAAAAGAAAACCAACTGAGGATACAAAAGAAGAAAGAAAAAAAGTAGAAAAACTGTTTTCTGTACCTCTAGTTCAGACTATAACAATGCAGAGCTATGATCAAGAAGTCGATCTGATAATTCATACAATAGCCTGCCTCACTGTGAGCATGTTCATGCATCAACCCTTTATTAAATGTATTCTGTGACATGCAGAATACTAAATTCTGGAAAGGCAGAGATAAATAATATTAACCTTCCTTCTTCTTTTGAAGAATCCCCTAGTATATTGAATTAGATAACTATATTGTGAAAAAGCATAGTATGTCAAAAAGATTGAGGCATACATCAGGTACAACGCTGAGGAAGGGGGCTGCGTGGTCTTCTCTGAGATTGGTGGGGCATGTAGAAAGAAATTCCTTGGCTTTCTGTTCCTGTTTCCTACAGCATGGCACTCTCCCACCTGAGATCCTTATGATGTATTTCAAACAGAAGCCAAGGAGCAAGGGATTTTTGGAAATGCTTCTTGCCCAGTAACCCTCCCATTCCACCCATCCCAACACTTAAAAGAGAGCAGAAGGTGCAAGGAGTGGATCTGATAGCATACAGGCCAAGAATGAGTACAAGGTTCAACTGGATTTTAAAATAAAGGTGCTTGGGACATAGGAATTTTGAAAACATTAGTCAATAATTATGACTTAAGTAACTTACTCTTGGAAGGTTGAACACAATGTTAATATAAATCAACATATAGTAACCCATGCAAAATTAAGTGCTTCATTTTACTTGAGGCCCCAAGCTGTTCAGTTATTGTGAAAGAATCACTTTGCTGTTGCCCAAGTTTTCTTTGCATGGATGCATTGGCAAAAGATGAAATTTCCCTCTGTGAATATGAATTTTAATGATTGGGAAACAAAGAAACCACACATAATTCTGCAAGGTTCAAGGCAATTCCCATAGCTGTTAAAAATAAGAAGTATATAGAGGACTTGTATTGTAAGTCTTTATTTTTAATTACTGTTATTAATCTTCTTGATTGAGGCAGTAAAAGGTAACCACTGACTCACTGAGCAGCAATTCAACAAGTCATGCAAACTACAATGTTGACAGCCTTTGTAGTCCTAAATGATTGTGTCTAACTAAACCACTGTGTAATTACAGATCCTTTGTGATTTCACATTCTCATCTTATAGTCAATTTTTCTTTCTTTGATGTGGCATATTGTGTTCAGTAACTTATCTGAAAACATCAATATGGTTTTGAAAAGGATAAAATCAAATTGTAGCAGTCTATGTTCCTATAATGTGTGCATAGCCAAAGGAAAAGATGGTAAATAGGTATGCTATCTCACTGTATTTCCATGTTCCAGACATTGGAAATGTGATTCTACCCCCATATTCTCTCTAAATAAGAGCAGCTGATTTATTTCTCATATATTTATAAATCAACAGCTGATACACAGAAGACTGGACCAACATTAGTGTGCATTCAGATGACAGAAAAGATTGTAAATGAAGTGGAGAAGACTTTCTGACTCCAGTGCTTACAATTACAGGAAAAAGTGCTTTATTAACTTCATCTGATATAACTGCAAAAAAGAGATGTATTAACCTTAAGCATCTTACTTTAAGATGTCGATGTAAGCAAAAAGGTTTTATATACATATATACAAATATACATATCTACGTTGATATGTGTATACACACACACCCGCATATTTAAAATCAGTGTTTTTGTTAAATAACTTTAGACAAACTTTTTCAGCTTTGGCTGCACATTCAGATCCCCAAAGGAGATTTTTTGAAATCCCATTGTGCCTGGCCACACCCTAGACACCTGAATCAGAATCTCTGTGGTTGAAACCCACACATCAGTATTTTTTCCAGCTCATGGGATTATTCCAATGTGCAGCCGAGTTTAAAAGCCACAGATATATTATTACAGAATTAAAAAGAAATAAACTTTCACTTCCTTTCAAGTATTACAGATTTAGCATGTCATAATATAGTGTAAATATGAAATGCTGCTATGATAAAGCTTATGATTTCACTAGAATACCAAATTTCAGGAACTTAATTTGAGTAGTGGGCATCAAATATTCCTTTCAAATTGATGAAAATTGCTATTGCAGTCTGCCACTTTTACTCTCAAAGTTAATTACATATACATTGTGTTCCCACAAGAATGTCAACTTTTGCCAATCCCATTTAGATTATTACATAAAAGAAAACTAATATCTTCACAGGACAGATTGCTAAAAGAATATTTGGTCTATATGTACATAATTTCAATGAAAGCTGTTGTCTGTGCTTCGTTTTAATCAAATGATTCTAGGGGAATAGCTATTTCTCTATTTTAAAGATACATGTTTGAGTATAAGATTAAGGCATATTTTTTAAGTTCAAATGTTTTTTTCTAGTATTCCAGACACCAGTAATATCATTTAAAACATTTGATGTAGCATATAATATGGGGCATAAATCATTACTGTTAGTAGTATTATTAAAGAATAAAATATATCATTATTATTTATTACTTTATTATGCAGAATACTGAACCAGTTCTGTGACTTGAGACTTGCATTCTGTAAAATGAAGATTTGAATTAACTTTGAAAGCTGTTTCCAAGTCCACCATTTGGAGATTCTGAGCTTTATTCTGCAGTGTAGCCCAAGCAATGTCCACTACACATTTCAGATTACCTATTTTAACCTTATTATGTAAAAGATGTAAAAGCTGAGGTGGACAGTGGTGAAATAATTCTTGCAGTATCACAGAGAAGTTGTTTGCCATGGGTCAGGAGATGAGGTTATTAGAGAGGTCCAATCCATTTAAGTTCTTACCCCCTCCCCTCCATCATATAGGTCCCCTGTTTTTGTTTTGTTTTTAATTATTTCTTGAAAAAGCAGTGAATTGAAACTCTGACAGCTTAGATACCTAAAGGTCTTTAAAAAAAGGCAACTAAAACTAAGTAACCCTATCAATACTTTTTCTTGGCTAAACAAAAAATTATTCTATTCACCTGTTGTAAGATGCACCCCTTTTAGTTTTCTGTGTCTGAAATCAGGATGAGGGTCAATGGTTAGTTATAATCATTGTCAACCAGCTGTCAGTTGTTATGTAAGCAAGATTTCTTAAGCTTGTATGAATGTGGTCATGACTGTTCACATAGCCATGCTTCATCTAAGTTATTAATTACACCATTTATATTACAGGTGCAGAGTTTAATTGTCATTCAATATTCCTTCAGAAAAGTTTCAGTCTGATTCAGTATTGGAACAAAAAGTTACTGTGTGAAAAGAAAGGCAAGGAAACAGTGACAAGTGTTAAATTTCTTAAGACAAAGCAAATATTTATTGTTGGAGCAATGACCACAATTCTATATTTTCTTGTTAAATCAACAGCTGACTGATTTATATAGCCTTTTTTCTTATCATGTCAACCAAGCGACAATATCACAGAGATCTCATTAGAAATGCAGAACCTTGGGGCACCTTGCCTGGGTGGCTCAGTTGTTTAAGCATCTGACTCTTGATTTCAGCTCAGGTCATGATCTCAGGGTTGTGAGGTCGAGCCCCACGTCGAGCTCCACGTCAGGCGTGGAGCCTGCTTAAGATTCTCTCTCTTTTTCTGCCCCCCTTTAAAAAAAATGCAGTATCCTGGGCCCACCCCAAATCTAGTGAATCAGAATCTGCATTTTATCAAGATGCCCATATAATTTCTTTGCACCTTAAAATTTGAAAAGCATAACTTTATAGTACCAAGGAAAATACCCACAAGAAGATGAAGCTGTTTTATATTTTGTTACTGAGATACGTGCTTTCTCTCATATGTTAAGCAATGCAACCTAAAGCTGGAGAAAGCCCCTTAGAAAAGATGAAAGAAACTTCAAAGCAACAAAAAGCTGATGTGACTGATTCATAAGCAAGCATGACAATATTGATAGAAATCTACGCCCAAGTAAATTTAAAGGCTTGTTCTGTAAGCTCTATCTAGGTATTAAATAGATTCTAGTGATAAGAAAGCATATGCTATGGTTTATTTGACAACATTTTTTTTCTTTCCTAGCAATACATAAAATGACGGTATACCTTACTATAGGTGAAACAACAGATGTGATGAAATACAGAAAATGGTAAAAGTACAGTGTATCACAACCCCATTAGAAACCATGGAAATAACTGCTGTTCATAAGCCTCTATGAACTTGAGATAATAGGACAAACTGACATTGAAAATAATTAATTTGTATAGCTTAAGAATTATTCTAGAAATTATTTTATTATCACACACAGTTTTCTTTGCTAAATAATTGTTTACATAGGAAGAAGAGAAAGAATTAATAAAAAGATTATCCACACTTTATTTGTATGCTACATTAAATAATGACATAATGGAAATTTTCTCTAAACATAATAGTTGCATTAATAGTAAATTAGTTCATTGTAACTTTGTCACATACATTGAATATAAAATTAACACTTGGGAGTAGATTTTTTTTAACCACAAAAACAAAGCAGGATAGAAATAGTTTAAGAAGCTGGATTTGAGTATCTGCTTTTAGTTTGGTATTTTAAAAGGTTTATCTAAATATCTCATTCATTTTTTCTTTGTTGGCATTTAGAATATGAAACATACAAGGTACATGCATATATAACATACAAAAATTTAACTTAGAAGAAATCACTTTTTTCCAGTAATACTGGGGAGCCTTTATAGACTGCTGTCCTTGGCTTAAACCAGTCACTGTTGACTGTTGGACTGCTTTCAGCCTGATTTTCCAGTTTTATTTCTTTATCGATGATGATCATGATGGTTTTTACCATAGTTTTTGCTCAGCATGCTATTTTGTTGAGGCAGAAGAATGGAGGTTTGAGGAAAATCATGGTGAGAACATTTTCTGATTTACCAAGATGGCTTTCTGAGTTCATTTACTGATAAGCTGCCAGGACGCCCATGCTGCTGAGGCGTATGGAAAACATTTGAATCTTGCCACCAGAACGGGAAAATATGACTATGAATCAAAGTACTTTTTCCCACTACATTTTGATTTTCCTGTATATACACTATATTCTATAGGGTGGATGATTAATGAATGCTTTTCAAATAAATACATGCAGAAAAAAATGTCCTATTTCAGGTATAGTCCCTTCTTATCTGGCTACAGTACAGAAGACTTCGCTGAGTAGATGACATTTAGACTGTTTTAAAAGATGATTAACATCTCAATAGGCATACAATCAGTATTTGTTTAATTATATGCCCTTATGTCTCACATTTTTATTGAATTTTTTTCACTCACCTATGAAGAAGACTAATTTTAACAATGCTTATTTTGTGTCATGTATGAGATCATTCATGAGTGGCAGGAAGTATCTAGTTCATTTTATTTTATGGGATGATTTTAATTCTCTAGCTCTTTAGAATATTTTCCATGATACTATAACCTAAGGTGAATAAACTTCTATTCCTGTTCCGGATACCCAGTCACATTTTTTTTTTTTCTAAAATTTTGTAATTACATGAGTTAAACGTCTGAATGTTGACAAGTTGATGGGGGTGAGGACCATCTACATGTTAAACTTGGGATGATCCCCTAGAGCACTACACATATTATTTATCCAAATGTACCTTTTTAGACTGATTTCTCAAAAAGTAAAATCTGGGCTTCTTTGGATTTATAAGCAAAATTAAAAGTTTTTTCTCAAAACAGCAAGTTCTAAAAGTGATGAGAATTATGGTGTGCTCTGGGGGCACCTGGGTGGCTCAGTCGGTTAAGCGTCTGCCTTTGGCTCAGGTCATGATCCCAGGGTCCTGGGATTGAGCCCCACATCAGACTCCCTGCTTAGCGGGGAGTCTGCTTCTCCCTCTCCCTCTGCCCCTACCCCCTGCTGTGCTCTCTCTCTTTCTCTCTCTCTCTAAAATAAATAAAGTCTTAAAAAAAAAAAAAAAAAGAATTATGGTGCACTCTGTGTGACTGGTAGCATCTATATCACCTGGAAACTATTTTTAAAAATGCAGAATCTCAGGCTGTACCCTAGACTGACTGAATCAGAATCTGCATTTTAACAAATCTCTAGGCGATTCCTGTGCACATCAAAGTTTGGGAAGTGCTGGTAGCCTATTCCCTTTCCTGATCTCCAGTTTTGATTATATCATACTGAGAATCTGCAGAGTAAATCCCAGCCCCTAAAGTTTTCCTTCAAAGTACACATGGTTTATAGCATTCTCAAACAGAATGGAAAACACACATGACTAGATTTTAGAATACAAAAATAATCTCAGTTTTACATGCTTCAAAATGCTGTGAACATGTCTTTTCATGTCCTTATGATTTTTTGAGTTATACAATAATTTTCTTTTTCTAAACAAGGAATAAAATTATATCCACTAAATGAATTCATATGTCCCTGTTGTATTCTGGTCTTCTATTGATAGTCTCAGAATGTTATTTTAGCTTTCTTAGATTTGTGAAAATCATGCTGCTTTGTTCACTACAGGAATTAAAATAAAATATTAGCAATTATGCATATTTAATTTTCAAAATGCCAAGTAATTACTCACAACATTTATAAAAAGGAAAATTATCTTCGATAATCATAAAATGTTTCCTTAGTAAGGGGCAGCTGAGTCTAAAGTTGTGTTATCATGGGTATTTTTTATTAGAGTGATCAGAATGAAGAATGAATTTATAAGCATGTCCCTCTTCTTTCTTTTGCAGATGCAAGACAAAGGTCTACCCTGATGAACTTCCAAACACAAGCGTAGTCATTGTGTTTCACAATGAAGCGTGGAGCACTCTCCTTAGAACTGTTCACAGTGTTATAAACCGTTCCCCACGCTCCCTGCTCTCCGAGGTCATCTTGGTAGATGATGCCAGCGAAAGAGGTATAAGTATTTCCCCCACATATATTTTTTAATCAGAAAGCTTTATTATGGTTGGGAAGATAGCCGGGCAATGATCTGTATTTTCCTTATAATTCTACTAGCCCTGAAATCACCCATCAACTTTCATCAATATACCCAGTCAGTGCCAATTCCAGGAATACGAAACTGATTCTTTCGGTATCTCTCATGATCCCATTTGATCCGTATTAACCTAAGAAATCAGCTAAAATGATTTTCAAAAGTATTTGTTTTTTTTCTCAACTTAAATGATCATGCGATTGAGCATGAATATGACTTTGTGGACATCTGTCTCGTGTGTGTGTGCATGTGCAGGTAAAAGCAAAATAACGTATAATTAAGAAGTCTCCATTTACTATTGTGGCCCAATTTCTAAATTCAAGTCTGGTATATTAACTTCCTATTGTATCCTTATCTTTGCCAGTCAAATGATAGAGTTTTCATGAAATATACGTTAATTTACTGATAAAATCTCTATATAATTATTTCACCTAATGCAAAGAAATGTTGATAGGAGTTGGCTACCATTTCTGTGTGTTGCATTCCATCTGGGCAGTAGTCTCTCCGCTGTGTCTTAAAATAGTTTCAAAACTTTATAAATTCTTATTGCGCATTACAGATTTTCTCAAGTTGACATTAGAGAATTATGTGGAAAATTTAGAGGTGCCGGTAAAAATTATTAGAATGGAAGAGCGCTCTGGGTTAATACGTGCCCGCCTTCGAGGAGCAGCTGCTTCAAAAGGGCAGGTCATAACTTTTCTCGATGCACACTGTGAATGCACCTTAGGATGGCTGGAGCCTTTGCTGGCAAGAATAAAAGAAGACAGGTAAGAACTCATGTGTTATGTCTGCCTGGGTTTTGACTGAACCTGCTAGGACAGTTCCAGGTACCAATCAAAACTTCTTTATAAATTGCTATTTTTAGAAGACTTATTTTCTAGCTTTTTAAAAAGCACCCCTCCCCCATATAATATAGGCTTATTCATGCTGAATATTAATATTTGTTTAACAAATAGTCAAACACTTCAAACAGTAAAAAATGTATTGAATATTCATTTTGTAGGTGATAGAAATGAGTCCAATTTGAAACAGTGTCATGTTTTATAAAATACATTTCAAAGCACCTCATTGTGTCCCCACAACCACCCTGTGAGGAAGGTAATATAGATGTTCTTGTCTGTACTAGTAATAGGAAGGAACAAAGACGTTAAGTAGCTTGTCCCAGTTATTTGAAGTGTTGGGAACAGCAATTTAGTTCTACCCATTCCCAGACCAGTCTTCTCTCTACTAGGTCACTGCCCTTATTCAAAGTCTGGTTCAAAACCACCTAGAGGATCTTAAAAATGAAGACATACACTCACACATTCCACTGGAATGAAATCATGGTTAAAAAAAAACAAAAACAGAGCACAACTATTAGAATTTTAATTATTTAAACAGTGTTGCCAATTTGTAAATACAAATTGTGAAATCTGAAAAAATTGAATAGTACTTTATAGAAATTAAGAACCCTCATACCTACCTGAAATTTTTTCTGATAATGATGCTATCAGGTACAAACTTTTCTTTGCAGATATTCATAAACATTGATGATAAATGATTATAATTCCTAAGTACCTAATGAAGACAACTGTGTTGAATGCTCTGATATAATAACAAAGCATTGCATAACACCTTGTTTGCAATAGTCATTTCACCTACCCTAGAAGGGTCTTCTTAGAATGGAAGTTTTTAATTAAGCATCTAAGACAAGAGCTGCTTAGGGTGAGCTAGTCCAACTACATCATGTAAACGGCAGGATTTGGTACTTGCCAGGAAGATAGATGGAGGTTGTCAGTAAAATGAACCATAGCAGTTGAAGAAAGCAGTGGGAACCTTTTAGTCAACTGAGTGTAGTACACAGCTAATAACATTTTTCCACTCTGTGTATTGTACAGTATGCACTGCAGGGTAAGACTGGCAAAGTAAAATGAACTTAGAACATCTTAAATGCATTTTCTGGCAACTTTTCATACATTATGCTGCTTTTTCAAACGTGTTTCATATTCAACTTACTGAATTTTTAATATAATGTTGTTCAATATCATCAGGCATAGATCATTTATTTTTTAATCTAACAATATGTTTAGATTGTATTTGCATAAAATGAATTCTGAGGTCTTGTCCTGCTTATACATTCTAAAGTTGCCATAACTAGATAATAAAGTCCTATTCAAGGTTATTAGATCTAATTTTGCCTCCCCATTACAAATTAAGTCATTAAATTTAATGAAGAGAGAAAGATATTGATTTTGTAGGGACCAGAATTACCAAGAAACTTTTTCAAGGCTAGATGAATCCTATTGATTTCTGAGAACTCGAGGCTTTGGCCAATTGTGTGGAATAGAAGACCTAATTGAAAACGAGCATTTGTGATACTGGTGTTACAAAACTGGAATAAATAATGGACATTTATTTGCTTTCCACATTTATGGGTGATTCAAAAGCATATTTGTATATTTACCCCCTACCAATATGAAAAATAAGCTCTGATCTTTGGAATTAGCTACAAGCGATGCAAACTTGAGTAGACCTGAACACTTACTGTAGAGATGACAGATTGGTCCCATAATAAAACATATAAGCCAGGAATAGAGGGAGACTGGAGAAAGCACAACATGGATTAAAAGAATATCCAATCTTCTCCTGGTGGAAGTTTCTTACCCTAAAAAAGCCACCATCAAGAACACCCACTCTTTACGAAGAAACAGATCATGAGATAAAAACCCCAGAAACTTAAGTCGCTTATCTTTCCCTATTTTAAAATATGTAGGTTGTTATGGTAAATTCTGAGATCTAGGACAACACACTTAGATATCTCATGTCCCTAATATCTTTCAGAGGCAACATGTACTTACACTGATGATCATGATTTTTATTGTTGCTTCTGTTTGTTGATTTTTTTGGGGTTTTTTTTTTTTTTTTTTTTTTTTTTTGAGAGTCAGAGGGGGTGATAGAGAGAGGCGGCGGGAGGGGGGGGGGGAGAAGCAGGCTCCCCGCTGAGCAGGGAGCCCGATGCAGGACTCGATCCCAGGACCCTGGGATCGTGACTTGGGCTGAAGGCAGAGGCTTACCATCTGGGCCACCCAGGCGCCCCTCTGTTTGTTGATTTTTACTTGTTTGTTTTTCTAGTAGGCATTTCCCCAGGAAGATTTTTTCAGAACTCTTAAAACTAACCTATCCTCTTTGAGATTCAAAATACCAGGTCTAATTTGCCATCATCCACTCTCTACTTCTGCATGCTATTGCTTTTCAGTGGGCTTGAGATAAAATGATGCATAATATCAAAGCAGTGCTACTAATCATGCTGTGCGCGGAGGTTTTATGAAAAATAGACCATGTTCATCCTGCTGAGTTAGTACTTAGAATGCATTTGGAAATCAGCTTGAAGACCAATTAGTATATTTGATTAGATTATAAATGGTAGAAAGAAGTAGAGACCGTAAGCACGATGTAGTAAAAGAAAATGATTCCACAGAGAAAAAGGATAAAATGAAAATAAAGTCATATTAAACTCACAAAATGATTAAATTTCAACTTAACATCTATGCTGAGTCTGAAGAAGCTGATGTAGTATTTAAATTATTATTTATATGTAAACTGGTTTTGATTTTTCTGCAGGAAAACAGTTGTATGCCCCATCATTGATGTGATTAGTGATGATACCTTTGAATATATGGCTGGGTCAGACATGACTTACGGGGGTTTTAACTGGAAATTGAATTTCCGTTGGTATCCTGTTCCCCAAAGAGAAATGGATAGGAGGAAAGGCGATAGAACATTACCTGTCAGGTATGTGACTCATATCTTCCAAAGGATAGCATGTGTATTTCTGTAATAATTAAGGGGTATTATAAATTTATGCTCTCATTTTTAAGTCTTTTAAAAGCATATACTTTTTATTCATATACACATTTGCATTATCACTGCTTACATGATAATCTAAGAATCAGTAACAGTATTAAATTTAATTTAAATTAACCCAGGCAAATTTTACTATTGGCAGAAGCGCTGAATTTCTTTTAAAACCTTGTATATTCTTATATTCAAAATATATTTATTGTGAATTTTCTATCTAACAGCCTTGATGCTTCCGATAAATATATATCTTACCTAAATGTGTATGCTTTATAATAGAGATATTCTCAAAATTGAAATAACCAGAAATGTTTTGGCAAATATTCTAAATTTACCAACTTCAAAGAGCCATCTTCTTATAGATAGAAAAGAAAGATCCACTTGGAAAATTTTAATATATTAACAATTATGAAAGATTTATTGTTTGTTCTAAATTAGTTAAAATAGCTACTTAATTTGAAGTATTGATTCATAAAATATGTATTTGCTCTTAATACAAAATAAGAAATATCATATGTATCTTTAGTTGTCCAGATAAGCATTACCCCTTTATTAACATAAAATGATCACCTTCTTATTTTAACATATTATTGTGTACCTCTTACCTGCAAACAAAAATTGATTTCCTAACAATATATTGGAGAGGGAGATCACTAGTTTTGTTCTTTAAAGATGAATTTGGCAAATCATGATTTAGTTTGAACAATAGAGAAATGCCCTAACATCCTAAAATAATATGTATGACCCATTATCTAAACAAGGATGCCTCCTAACCCACTGAAGAAATGATTTATCCATTGGCAAGACTAATTATCTAATGAATGAATTAAAGCTAACTCTAAAAATTGGCTCATGGAAGAGAACCACTCTGTTATTGAGCAGTTAATACTGGGATTGTTAACCTTCTTAAGGAGATATTACTATATCAAAGAGAAAAATAAAATGTGGCTCCAAACAATTTCATAAAGACATGAAGTTATTATGTCAGTATTTAAGTATAACTTAGTGGTCTTTAAATTTTGCTGTAATCTTCACATTTGCCAAGTCTTAGTGATCCTTGCTCTTAACAACTTGAGGAAAGACAGGCACTTTTATTACAACATTGTTTATTAGAAATCCTGTTTTCCCAGGTCATGGTTTCATTTAGTGTTAGCTGATTTTTCAGCTTCCAAACCCATGTGAAAATTTTCAGTATACTTGACCAGTACACTCAAATATAATGTGTTTATTCATTTGAGAATGAAGTTTGAAAGAATGTGTGATTGTTTTTAAACACATTGGCAAAAGACATGTTTTTAAAAACGCATTGTTTTTTTAACACATTGGCAAAATACATGCTTTATTTAACTTTATTTTCTCACAGAGTGAAAAGGTAGATAACTAAGAGTTAGCCAACATTCATAGTAAGAAATTACTGATCTCATTCACAAAAGTAAAGATCTACATAGAAATCAGCTATTATTTCTCATCTTTCATTAATTAAAACAAAAAAGGAAACATCCAACTTGCTGTGTTTTAACCACAACTTATGTTTTTACTATAATAACATGGATACCCAATAAAATCTAAGTATATTTTATCTATTTTCCTCAGTAATGGCACAATATTTCACTTTATAAAATGCTGAGGAAGCTGGAACAAGAGAAACAGAAACACCTCAGTCTTTGCTGAAGTTTCCAGATTTTTATGGCAAAAGGTTAATTAATTCACGGGCTGTGTTGTAACAGCCTGCAGGTAATTTTCATCAGCATAGCTGTAATGTGAACTTTCTTTGTACTTGTAATCTATTACTCGAAGACATGATCATTTTTCTCACATTCGTACAAACAGATAAATCATTCTAGGTGTTGAAGACCAATTTTTTTTTTCCTACTTGATTAACAGAATTCTGAATAGCTAAAGTGATTAAAATGAGGTTGAAATTTTAGCTTTCTTAGCGGAATGCTTCATTTAAAATGTCAGTTATGACAGAACTTTCTAGTGACTATAATTGGCTAGTCATCATTTAGAAATACAATCATGCATCAGCATACATAGAGAACCAACTTGAACTTGTGACTTAACCTTAGTTATATCACATTTAAAGTAAAGTTTATAATGGTTATACATATTATTCTACTGTCAACTTCTGGGCTTTGATATTTTCATTTTGATACTAAGTGAAGTTTGTAAAATACTTGGTATTTGTGAAGTTATGAGTATGGAATAATAGCACACATAACCTTGAACATTTAGTTTTCTTTAATCAATAAAGTCTCCTTGACATTTTAGCGGTCATATGACTTTTCAGTCATATCTCAATTATATGTGCAAAATAGAGTAATCAAATTGTTAAACCAGAGGTCATAAACCAGGAGCTTAAGTGTCAGACATGCTGTGCAGATGTAGTTTTTTTTGGTACATAAAATGCAAAATACATAGTGTTTTGCATTTTAAAAAATTACCAACATTTTAAAAATGAGATGTTCTAAGTAAATGTATGAATTTTTAGCTGCCCTTGAAAAGTCAGATCTTGCTACAATGGTCTTGTATTCCTACTTGGCACCATCAGGTGGGGTTGAGTAGAAGCTACCATTTAGAAATGGCCTGAAAGTTTAACTCAGTCCCCCAACCCCTTTTTTTGTGTGTTCCTGAGGCTGAGGATCAGTTCCATTTATCATCATTCCTGCTTAAAAAAATGTTTCTCGGTAACTGTTTCCCAGTCGGTGGTGAGAGAAATATGCTTATTGCAACTAATCAACTTCACATGTTGACTTTATTTGCCTTGCTATAAGCTTTTCAATTTGTGACCTTGACTTAGAGGCTACTGCCTGGGAAATGACTGAGTTTGAAACTCATCAAACATATTAGCCCTACATGAATACACATCTCCATTACCTAATGGAATAGGCAACCAGTAACATAAATTATCTGGTAATGTAGATAATCCCCCAAATCATTTCATTAGGTTGGGGGTGTATTATGCATTTTTTTAATATCATTTTTGAGGTGATATGGTTTGGCTATTGAAATGAATTGTATGACATATGCAAATGTGCATGCCTACCCACTGTTGAGCACTGTGCTAGGTTCTGCACATACAAAAATGAATCTGGCTATCTCTGCTCTGAAGTGGCTCACTGGCACTGGCCATATGTGTGCTGGACAAGGGAATGAGGAGAGCATAAGTGGCCAGAGTGTTGATGCACAGGAGTTAGACTACATGAACTGTAGAGTGGTATGTAAAGAATCTGGCTTTAATCTTGATTGTTTTAGTCTCTTAATTATGCCCTGTAGTAATCCTCAATAAATAATTATAAAGATACTAGTTTCTACTTTAATTTCTCATTGATTAAAATAGATTACTTTGTTAAGAAAGCTATCAGTTATTTATCAAGTCTGTATAACTTTCTTTACTCTTTCTGTCTTGCCATATAGACTCTTTTACATTTAGTCATTATTAATATTCTTTTTTTTTTTAAAGATTTTATTTATTTATTTGAGAGAGAGAGCATGGCGGGGGAGGGTCAGAGGGAGAAGCAGACTCCCCGCCGAGCAGGGAGCCCGATGTGGGACTCGATCCCAGGACCCTGGGATCATGACCTGAGCCGAAGGCAGACGTTTAATCATCTGAGCCACCCAGGCGCCCAGTCATTATTAATATTCTTGACATGACTTTCTTCATTCTTACTTGGAATACCATGTTCAGTATCTTCCTAAAGTAAAACAAAAGAGTTTTAGATTTTCTTCTAATATTTGCTCTCATAATAAATCAAACATAGATGTAATGATGAATTTTATTCCTTACACCTTTTACTTACTTAGATATCCCTTTTTATTAACATTTGTCTGATATTATACATTTATTTTTCTCTCAACTGGAATTAGGAATTTATAAAGAAGATCAAATAAATTAAACATTATTAATAACATCTCAGATTATAATTATCGTTCCTTTATTGTGAAAAACTCATAAGATGTTCACATATTATTTTCTGTAACCTTCTAGTATGATATCATTGAAGAAGCATTGAGGCTGGCTTTGGAGGATCTGGGTTTTATTAATCAAGCTCCTTCAATTGGGAAATTACCCATTCTTCTCAACTATGAAAAGGAAAATTATTCCCTGTTTTGCTTAACTGATGAAGTGCTAACATATTAAATGAGAAATATATTTGAAAGGAATTACTTCAAATGTATTTCTGAAAATGTAAGTAACAAATATATGCATTGCTAAATAAATGTGACAAGTAACTACAGCTATAAAGAAGCAGAACACCAATGAGCCATTTCTTTTAGTATTTTATTATATTTCCTTCCAGAGAGTTTCTTTTCAGATAGATTTCTCCAAAATTGATTTTATCTATTTATTTGATAGAGAGAGAACAAGAGACCGAGAGAGCAGGAGCAGGGGGAGGGGCAGAGGGAGAAGCAGACTCCCCGCTGAGTAGGGAGCCCGATGTGGGGCTCAATCCCAGGATCCCAAGATTACAACCTAAGCCAAAGCCAGACACTTAACCAACTGAGCCACCCAAGTGCCCCAGATTTCTCCACAATTTAAAAATTGATATATTAGTTTTTCTCCATGCCATTAAATTAAAAAAAAAAAAAAATTTAATGGCTGCTAACATCTCAATTATTAGCTCTTTTTTTTAAGATTTATTTATTTATCTTAAGAGAGAGAGAGAGATTGAGAGAGAGCAGGGGGCAGGGCAGAGAGGGAGAGAGAGAATCCTCAAGAGAATCCTCTATCCTCATGAGCATAGAGGTGCAACATGGGGCTTGATCCCAGGACCCCAAAATCATGACCTGAGCCAAAATCAAGAGTCAGTTGCTCAACAGACTGAGCCACCCAGGCACCCCAGCTCTTTTGTTTTTTATAAAGACAATTGAGAGTTGAGGAGTTGGCAGAGGAGTAGGAGACCTAACTTTCGTCTGGTCCCAGGAATTCAGCTAGATAGTTATCAAACCATTCAGAACGCCTACAAACTCAATAGGAGATTGAAGAAAAGAATAACAGCAACTCTCTAAAATAGAAAAGCAACCACTTTTTGGAAGGTAGGACATGAGGAGAAGTGGGTCTGAGGCAATATTAGGGAAGATAGACTGTGGGGGAAGGGAGCCTCCATCAGCCAGATACCGGTAAGTGATAGAGCAGCAGAGCACAAAATCAGAAGTCTGCTCTGCTGAGAGATGTTGCTCCAGTGGCTAAGCAGGGGGTGGAACCCTCACTGGGACAGTGTGGTCTTAGGACCTTCGGGGTCACAGGAAGACTGAGTGTGGCAGAGCTCCCAGGTATCGGAGCAGGAAAGCCAGCTGCAAAGACGGAGCCAAGGAGTGGACTCTCAGCTTGGGGTTGCCGTAAACCGTGATCCGCGGCACAGTCGGGCCACTGCTGTCCCAGCTGGGACCCAACAAGCGGCAGATCCGGGGAGACTCCCCTTCCTCCCCCCGGGAGGAGCGGCGTGGGAGCGCACCACAGGAATCTTCTGGGTTTGGAGACTCCAAACAGGGTCGTGCACCAAAGATAGAAATGCTCAGTCACAGTCTGGGTGAGCACGGAGTGCAGCTGGAGCCCAGGGAGACGGGAGTGATTGCTTTTCTCTGAGGGCGCACTGAAGAGTGGGGCCCTGAGCTCTCGGCTCCTCTGGAGCAGAGATTGGGAGGTCACAATTTTCATTCTCCTCCTCCAAAGCTATATGGAAAGCTTTCAGGGAACAAAAGCTACTGAGAGCAAACCCAAGCAGATTACTTAGCCTGGCCCCAGACAAGGGCAGAGCAATTCCACCTGGGGCAAAGACATTTCAGAATCACTGCAACAGGCCCCTCCCCCGGAAGATCAGCGGAACAGCCAGCCAAGACCAAGTTTACCCATCAATGAGAACAGCAGAACTCCAGCAATAGAGGAATACAGCACATAGAATCCATGGCTTTTTTTCCCCTGATTCTTTAGTCTTTCAAAGTTAATTTTTTTAATTTTATTTTTTTCTTTTTCTATTTTTATTTAGTTGAAGTTTTCTTCTTTCCTTTTTCAACTAACGATCTTATCAATTCCTTTTTTAAAGTCTTTTTTAATGTTTCATTTTTACAGTCATATTCTATCTCCTCAATGTTTAACCTTATTTTTTGTATATATATATGTAAGTTTTTCTTTCTTTAAAGTTTTGGGATACAGTTTCTCCTAAAAGATCAAAATATACCCTAAATCTAGTGTATGATGTTGTTCTAGTCTCCAGCCTGACCACGTTCTTTCTTTTTTTAATTTTTTTCATTCTTTTTTCAACCAACTTCTTATCAATTCCTTTTTTAAAATCTTTTTTAATTTTCATCTTTACAGTCATATTCCATTCCTTCATTGTATTAACCCTTAATTTTTTATATATGTAAGTTTTTCTTTCTTTAAAATTTTGGGAGGCACTTTCTTCTAACAGACCAAATACACCCAAAATCTAGTGTGTGGCTCTGTTCTATTCAACAGCCTGATCATATTCTTTTATTTTATTCCCCTTCTTTTTTTGTTTTCCCCTTTTTTTTACCCTCAGTTTCTGGTCTTTTCTGATTTGTTTAGTGTATATTTTTCTGAGGTTGTTGTTACCCTCTTAGCATTTTTTAGCATTTTGTTCTCTCATTCATCTGTTCTCCTCTGGACAAAATGACAAGATGGAAAAACTCACCTCAAAAAAAAAGAACAAGAGACAGTACCGACTGCCAGGGTCCTAATCAATACGCACATTAGTAAGATGTCAGAACTAGAGTTCAGAATGACGATTTTAAAGATACTAGCTGGGCTTGAAAAAAGCATAGAATATACAAGAGAATCCCTTTCTGGAGAAATAAAAGAACTGAAATCTAACCAATTCAAAATCAAAAAGGCTATTAAATGAGCTGCAATCAAAAATGGAGGTTCTAACTGCTAGGATAAATGAGGCAGAAGAAAGAATCAGTGAGATAGAAGATCAAATGATGGAGAATAAAGAAGCTGAGAAAAAGAGAGATAAACAACTACTGGATCACGAGGGCAGAATTTGAGAGATAAATGATTCCATAAAGCGAAACAACATTAAATAATTGGGATCCCAGAAGAAGAAGAGAGAAAGGGGCAGAAGGTATACTAGAGCAAATTATAGCAGAGAATTTCCCTAATTTGGGGAAGGAAACAGGCATCAAAAATCCAGGAGGCACAGAGAACCCCCCTCAAAATCAATAAAAATAGGTCAATACCCTGACATCTAATAGTAAAACTCACAAGTCTCAGAGACAAAGAGAAAGTCCTGAAAGCAGCTCAAGACAAGAGGTCTATAACCTACAACAGTAGAAACATTAGATTGGCAGCAGACCTATCCACAGAGACCTGGCAGGCCAGAAAGGACTGGCATGATATATTCAGAGCACTAAATGAGAAAAATATGCAGCCAAGAATACTATATCCAGCTAGGCTGTCATTGAAAATAGAAGGAGAGAGAAAAAGCTTCCAGGACAAACAAAAACTAAAAGAATTTGCAAACGCCAAACCAGCCCTACAAGAAATCTTGAAAGGGGTCCTCTAAGCAAAGAGAGAGCCTAAAAGTAACATAGACCAGAAAGGAACAGAATTCATATCTTTCAATAATTACCCTGAATGTAAATGGGCTAAATGCCCCAATCAAAAGATACAGGGTATCAGATTGGATAAAAAAACAAGACCCATTGATACGCTGTCTGCAAGAGACTCATTTTAGAACCAAAGACACCTCCAGGTTTAATGTGAGGGCGTGGAAAACAATTTACAATGCTAATGGACATAGAAGAAAGCTGGGGTGGCAATCCTTATATCAGACAAATTAGATTTTAAACCAAAGACTATAATAATAGATGAGGAAGCACACTGTATCATACTTAAAGGGTCTATCCAACAAGAAGATCTAACAATTGTAAATATCTATGCCCCTAACATGGGAGCAGCCAATTATATAAGCCAATTAATAACAAAATCAAAGAAACACATCAACAATAATACAATAATAATAGGGGACATCACCCCCCCCCCCAATGAAATGGGCAGATCATCTAAGCAAAAGATCAAAGGGAAATAAAGGCTTTAAATGACACACTGGACCAGATGGCCTTCACAGATATATTCAGAACATTCCATCCCAAAGCAACAGAATACACATTCTTCTCTAGTGCACATGGAACATTCTCCAGAATAGATCACATCCTGGGTCACAAATCAGGTCTCAACCAGTACCAAAAGATTGGGATCATTCCCTGCATATTTTCGGACCATAATGCTTTGAAACTAGAACTCAATCATAACAGGAAAGTTGGAAAGAACTCAAATACATGGAGGCTAAAAAGCATCATACTAATGAATGAATGGGTCAACCAGGAAATTGAAGAATTTTAAAAATTCATGGAGGGGCGCCTAGGTGGCTCAGTCATTAAATGTCTGCCTTCGGCTCAGGTCATAATCCCAGGGTCCTGGGATCGAGCCCCACATCGGGCTCCCTGTTCAGCAGGAAGCCTGCTTCTCCCTCTCCCACTCCCCCCTGCTTGCGTTCCCTCTCTCGCTGTCAATCTCTCTGTCAAATAAATAAATAAAATCTTAAAAAAAAAAATCATGGAAACAAATGAAAATGAAAACACAACTGTTAAAAATCTTTGGGATGCAGCAAAGGTGGTCCTAAGAGGAAAGTATATAGCAATATAAGCCTTTCTCAAGAAACCAGAAAGGTCTCAAATACACAACCTAACCCTACACCTAAAGGAGCTGGAGAAAGAACAGCAAATAAAGCCTAAGCCCAGTAGGAGAAGAGAAATAATAAAGATCAGAGCAGAAATCAATGAAATAGAAACCAAAAGAACAGTAGAACTGATCAACGAAACTAGGAGCTCATTCTTTGAAAGAATAAGATTGATAAACCCTTGACCACACTTACCAAAAAGAAAAGAAAAGGGACCCAAATAAATAAAATCATGAATGAAAGAGGAGGGATCACAACCAACACCAAAGAAATACAAACAATTATAAGAACATATGAGCAACTATATGCCAGCAAATTAGATAATCTGGAAGAAATGGATGCATTCCTAGAGATGAATAAACTATCAAAACTGAACCAGGAAGAAATAGAAAACCTGAACAGACCCATAACCACTAAGGAAATTTAAGCAGTAATCAAAACTCTCCCACCAAACAAGAGCCCTGGGCCAGATGGCTTCCCAGGGGAATTCTACCAAACATTTCAAGAACAATTAATACCTATTCTTCTGAAGCTATTTCAAAGAATAGAAATGGAAGGAAAACATCCAAACTCATTTTATGAAGCCAGCATTACCTTGATCCCAAAACCAGGCAAAGACCCCATCAAAAAGGAGTACTACAGACCAATATCCCTGATGAACAGAGATGCAAAAATTCTCACCAAAATACTAGCCAATATGATCGAACAGTACATTAAAAGGATTATTCAACACAACCAAGTGGGATTTATTCCTGGGCTGCAAGTTTGGTTCAACATCAACAAATCAACCAATGTGTTACAATACATTAATAAAAGAAAGAACAAGAACCATATGATACTCTCAATAGTTGCAGAAAAAAGCATTTGACAAAGTACAACATCCTTTCTTGATCTAAACTCTTCAGAGTGTAGGGATAGAGGGTACATACCTCAATATCATAAAAGCCATCTACAAAAAGCCCGCAGCGAATATCATACTCAATGGGGGAAAACTGAGAGCTTTTCCCCTAAGGTCAGGAACACGGCAGGGATGTCCACTATCACCATTGCTGTTCAACATAGTACTTGAAGTCCTAGCCTCAGCAATCAGACAACAAAAAGAAATAAAAGGCATCCGAATCGGCAAAGAAGAAGTCAAACTCTCACTCTTTGCAGATGATATGATACTTTATGTGGAAAACCCAAAAGACTCCACCCCAAAACTGCTACAACTCATACAGGAATTCAGTAAACTGGCAGGATATAAAGTCAATGCACAGAAATCAGTGGCATTCCTATACACCAACAAGAAGACAGAAGAAAGAGAAAGGAGTCGATCCCATTTACAATGGCACCCAAAACCATAAGATACCTAGGAATAAATCTAACCAAAGAGGCAAAGAATCTGTACTCAGAAAACTATAGAATACTCATGAAAGAAATTGAGGAAGACACAAAGAAATGGAAAAATGTTCCAGGCTCATGGATTAGAAGAACAAATATTGTGAAAATGTCTATGCTACCTAGAGCAATCTACACATTCAATGCAATCCCTATCAAAATACCATCAACTTTTTTCAAAGAAATGGAACAAATAATCCTAAAAGTTGTATGGAACCAGAAAAGACCCTGAATAGCGAGAGGAATGTTGAAAAAGCAAAGCAAAGCTGGCGGCATCACAATTCTGGACTTCAAGCTCTATTACAAAGCTGTCATCATCAAGACAGTATGGTACTGGCACAAAAACAGACACATAGATCAATGGAACAGAATAGAGAGCCCAGAAATGGACCCTCAACTCTATGGTCAGCTAATCTTCGACAAAACAGGAAAGAATGTCCAATGGAAAAAAAGACAGTCTCTTCAACAAATGGTGTTGGGAAAATTGGACAGCCACATGCAGAAGAATGAAACTGGACCATTTCCTTACACCATACACAAAAATAGACTCAAGATGGATGAAAGACCTCAAGGTGAGACAGGAATCCATCAAAATCCTTGAGGAGAACACAGGCAGCAACCTCTTCGACCTCAGCCGCAGCAACTTCTTCCTAGGAACATCGCCAAAGGCAAGGGAAGCAAGGGCAAAAATGAACTATTGGGATTTCATCAAGATAAAAAGCTTTTGCACAGCAAAAGAAACGTGCAACAAAACCAAAAGACAACCAACAGAATGAGAGAAGATATTTGCAAATGACCTATCAGATAAAGGGCTAGTATCCAAAATCTATTTAGAACTTACAAACTCAACACCCAAAGAACAAATGATCCAATCAAGAAATGGGCAGAAGACATGAACAGACCTTTTTCCAAAGAAGACATCAAATGGGCAACAGACACCTGAAAAAGTGCTCAACATCACTCGGCATCAGGGAAATCCAAGTCAAAACCTCAATGAGATACCACCTCACATCAGTCAGAATGGCTAAATTTAGCAAGTGAGGAAACGACATATGTTGGCGAGGATGCAGAGAAAGGGGAACCCTCCTACGCTGTTGGTGGGAATGCAAGCTGGTGCAGCCACTCTGGAAAACAGTATGGAAGTTCCTCAAAAAGTTGAAAACAGAGCTACCCTACAATCCAGCAATTGCACTACTGGGTATTTACCCCAAAGATACAAATGTGGTGATCTGAAGGGGTACATGCACCCCAATGTTTACAGCAGCAATGTCCACAATAGCCAAACTATGGAAAGAGCCTAGATGTCCATCAACAGATGAATGGATATGGAAGATGTGGTATATATAAACAATGGAATACCATGCAGCCGTCAAAAAAAAAAAGAAGAAATCTTGCCATTTCCAACAACGTTAATAGAACTGGAGGGTATTATGCTAAGCGAAATAAGTCAATTGGAGAAAGACAAGTACCATATGATCTCACTGATATGGGGAATTTGAGAAACAAGACAGAGGATCATAGGGGAAGGGAGGGAAAAATGAAACAAGACGAAACTGGAGAGGGAGACAAACCGTAAGAGACTCTTAATCTCAGGAAAGAAACTGCGGTTTTTTGGAGTGGAGGTGGGTGGGAGGGATGGGGTGGCTGGGTGATGGACATTGGGGAGGGTAAGTACTATGGTGAGCACTGTAAATTGTGTAAAACTGATGAATCACAGGCCTGTACCCCTGAAACAAATAATAGATTATATGATAATAAGAAAAATTTAAAAAAAAAGACATTTGAGAGTTTTTTTACACTTTATTTTGCCAATTTTGTCTTCTGATTTTTTGTATATAATGTGGTCTTTTTAGAATTATGCAATTAAGAAATGTGAAACTTGTTTTAATACTTTTGATACTTTTTGCCAGTTTGATTCCACTGCAAAATTATCAGACTCTATAGTTCCTCTAGTAAGTATAATAAAAAAAAACACACACTTATTTTATTCTGTAAAGTGTTTTACACATGAGACACAATATTTCCTATTATTTAATAGCAACTAAGAATATATTGCTTGGGCTCCTAAGCTAAGAGGTGGGATGCCGGGTGGCTCAGTCAGTTAAGCATCTGCCTTTGGCTTAGGTCATGATTTGAGAGTCCTAGGATCGAGTTTCACATCCAGCTCCCTGCTCAGTGGGGAGTCTGCTTCTCCCTTTCCTTCTGTCAGCTGCTCTCCCTGCTTGTGCTCGCTCTTTCTGTCAAATAAATGAATAAAATCTTAAAATATATATATATTGCTTAATTTTTATCTGTCAGATTTTCTCTGTTAGATTTTTCTTAGGCCAATGAAAATACATTTTTACCTTGGAGGAAAGAAGCAAGGATACTCTCAAATCCTGTGAGACACTTCTTTACTATAGAAGATACTAAAGCAAAACAGGGAAAGGTCAAAATTATGTGAAGAACAAAGACTTTGAAGGAAAAAGTTTGAAGGAAAATCTTTAGAATATTCCAACTCTTTAGCATTCTTACCTACTCATGTGAAAATCTAATATATGTTGATTTTGAAAGAAAAAAATCCCACCTTAGGTGTCTGCCTTTGGCTAGGGTCATGATCCCGGGGTCCTGGGATCAAGTCCCACGTCAGGCTCCCTTCTCAGCAGGAAGCCTGTTTCTCTCTCTCCCTCTCCCCCTGCTTGTGTTCCCTCTCTCGCTGTGTCTCTCTCTGTCAAATAAACAAATAAAATCTTTAAAAAAAAAAAAAAAAAGGAAAATAGCACATGTATATTATATTATTTCCTAATTGTTTAGAAGATAATTTTTTTTTCACAGTTTTCATAAAGGTCTATTTCATTATTGGTGGTAGTGCATTTAACAGTTAAATACGTTTAAATAATGTATAGGTGGCTGCACGACTGCAGCATTGGTAACTAGATAGATAACCAATTCAACTAGAAACCAGCTAACAAGTAACTGTCTAAATATTTAAAATACAGCTCTTGTTTAGATCATCCTTTGATTTGATCACCTTCTTGGGGGTGTGGGGGGGAGCCTGCTGATTACACTGGAAATATATTAAGGCCAAATCTTCTCATATCCATTCCCAGAGGTTTCTTTAGATAATTTATAAGACTTTCCTAGCATCTGTTGAGATGAGATGAAAACGAGGTATTAATGAAAACATTTAAAAACATCTGGCCCCATTATTTATTTTGATTCTTCCTACACATAAAATGAAAGGAAAAGGAAAGATAAAAAATTTGCACCAATTACTGTACATCCTCTTGGAAGCTTAGGGTTTTATCAGGTTGTGCGGATTATGAAAAAGGATTAAGGAGAAAGGAAAAAAATAACTTTTCCTTTCCTGGCATATAGGTCTTTAAGCACAAGTTAAGGTATTTGATTCCAATACTTGTTGGTAAATGGGGTCTTTGGCAGCAAAGTAAGCCACTTGCCCATAATAAGGAGAACTTTTTTCTTCTTTTTTTTTCTGTTTCTTATCCTTTAAAAATAGCTTTGTAACTGTTTTTGTGTTCCATAGACTAAAGGATTGAGCAGGTTTCCTTGTTCAGAGCTTAAACCAGCATGGGCTCTTAAAGTGACAGTTTCTTTTCTACCAAAGCTGCATCTTCTTACCCAATATGTTCAAGTGGGTATCGTGGTGTGCAATATTTCACTAAACCCCATTTCTGTTCTCTGTAAAAACCTTGAAATACATTCAACATTTGATTATTCATCACTCTAATGAAGTAATCGTTATACTTTTGCTTCCTTTCTGTCTCTTCTGCTTTCTATATTGGAGATAGTAGACAGAATAAGGAGGGAAGGAGAGAAACTCACACCATCTAATTTTTGTTTGGTTTCTAAACCTGCAAAATGGTTAACCAAATCATATTTTATGATTTAAAAAAATTGAGATTATGTGAGTATTTCAGCTATTTATGCCTCATATTTGTGTAAATAATAAAATATTTATGTTTCTCATTTCTCTTTATTATGGCTTATACTATATGAGAAATGTTATTAACACAGAGCTAAATACTTACAGTCTAGATATTGTGTTATTGGATCATTGCAAATCACAGCCTGAGCTGACCTATAGTCTCTCAAATCTTTAGATTTTTTTCCCAGAGACCTTACTTATTTACCAAGTAAGATGCATAGAATCCTAATATGTTAAAGGGAAAGACTAGTGAGAAGAAATGATGTTTCAATAACTTTGAAATAAGTTGCTTTGAAGAGCAGTGCATTTTTAAAATCCATAGGAAAATACAGTGCATAAATTTGGGGCTTGAAATCAGGAAAGTGTATTTCTAATTACCTACCTCAAATTCTTTGGTGTATATGGACACATTGAGTGATGACTAGTTGGTAGAGAGGGAGAGAGGTATGTAGGGAGAGGGAGAGAGGAAGGAAAGAGAAGAGAAGAGAGAAAAAAGAGAAAAGAAAGATTGTTTCCTTAATTGGGCCACTGACTACCTGGGGGTTCTTGAGCAAGTCATTTAAACACATTGCAACTAAATTTGGTTGACCAGATCTATAGGGATTTTAAAGTTCTAAAATACTACAGTTCTATTAAAAATTAATTAGACTCTGAAAATAATTTTTAAAAAGCTGATTATAATCTCACCAAACACAGATGTTTTCTCTTCCTTATTAAAATTAATATTTAAATGTGTAGTTCTTGTTTTGTGCTTGTACTACTCTAATAGTGTTACATCCATTAATACATATACCCTCATTTTATAGATGATTAAGCTGGAACACAGAGTTTAAGTGGCTTGGCTTACCAAAGGTCACACTGTGGGGTTGAGTTTTAACCCCAGTCAGTCTAGATACAAAGTCCATGCTCCTAAAAACTAAACTTATCCCTCTCTTGAGTCTTCTGTGGTCGCTCTGCTTTTCACACACGTGGTGGTGATTCTAGTGTGAAATACTTGACTTACCATCTTATTGGTGAAAATGGAGACATCACAGTTCAGCATTAATGAATAATCAGACGTGTTCTATCATAATTTCTTTAACTTTCCCAACTTCTGGTGAAATGCTTCAGTGTTTTTCCATGTCAAATGCTTACTTTTTGGAATCCTTTCCTATAGTCCACATTATTACAAAGCTTTGTATCTTTAATTCTAAAATACTACCAAACTCAATCCCCAAAACTTCTACTAGATGATAAAATCCTGGAATGATGATCAGTTTAGCAGACGTGAAAAATAATTATTTTTGTAATTTTAGAAATAAAATTGCAGGTGATTTTAACTTACAAATAGATTGCTTTGTGGCCATGAGGATACATGCTTATTTGTTTATTTCACTTATTTAACAAATATCTATTAATAGTCTAATAGTATTAAACCAAAATATTAGCTATATGTATAAAGGTGGTAAAATATATGCAGAAATAAATGTAATACTCAAAAAGAAGTAAAAAAGTGCCTTGAGAGAAAAAGAGACTGAAGGCTACTGAAGGAGGCAGAAGGGGAGGATTATATCCAGACTGGAGGGACAGGGGCTGTACTGAGGGCAGGCTGCATGGAATAATAGTCTTTGGCCTAAGAATAGAGCAGGTTTGAACATACACCTGAAGTTTAAAAACGGAAATCCAAGTGACAAGTGGATGTAGACACGTGCACTGGGGTGGGAAAGTTACTATTAACAGCTAAACACTTTGAATATAGAGAAATAGTTAAAAGGAATGGAGATGCTCTTTGGGTGGGACCACGTCACTGATGCCATAATAAGGAGCTGGAATTTTTTTTTTTTTGAGAGAGAGAGAGAGAGTGTGCACGAGTGGGAGGGCAGGCAGAGGGAGAGAGAGAGAGAGAGAATCTTAAGCAGTCTCCATGCTCAGTGTGGAACCGGACACAGGGCTTGCTTGATCTCACAACCCTGAGATCATGACCTGAGCTGAAATCAGTAGTCAGATGCTTAACCACCAGAGCCATCCAGGCACCCCTGGAATTTATTTCTTAAAATAGGTATTTAAACATCTGGTAAACAGTTTCAGAAGAGTTTTGATTTAGAGAGATTAATCTGGCTATGGTTTGTAGAATAAATTTTGGAAGCAGCAGACTCTAGAAGCAGGAGGATTCCCCTAACAGAGTTAGAAATAAGAGGACTAAAATTGGATAGTGACCATGATAACAGAGAACAGAGATAAGAGTCAAAAATACTTTGGAAGAAAATAGGAAGTAGGGGTGCCTGGGTGGCTCAGTCGTTAAGCATCTGTCTTTGGCTCAGGTCGTGATCCCAGGGTCCTGGGATCGAGGCCCACATTGGGCTCCCTGCTCAGTGGGAAGCCTGCTTCTCCCTCTCCCACTCCCCCTGCTTGTGTTCCCTCTCTCGCTGTGTCTCTTTCTGTCAAATAAATAAATAAAATCTTTAAAAAAAAAAAAGAAAATAGGAAGTATTTGGGAAATGATTGAATGGGACACAGGAAAGAAAGTTACTAAAAGGGGTTTTATCCTTTTGTATTGAGATTCTGGAAGGAACTAGAGGACACTGAAGGAGAAGCAATATGGAAGGGTAGCACATGTTCAGTGCTATGTTTATACCTCGAGCAGACTCAAAGGAATTTTTTTTAAGAAAACATCTAGAAAGTAATTAGAAAAACACAAACAATGCAGGAAGAAGCAATGAAAAAAGAAAACACAGATTAGGACTCTGCCTCACAGAGAGGACAGTTAAAGGCATACAGTGAAAGAGCTTATACAGGTAAAGAGTATAGGAAGGGGAAAGCTCCACGGAGAGGTCCTTGGGAAGACTACATATTGGGAGAAAAGAAGATAATTATTAAGTGCACACATCTATAAAACAATATTATAATTGTATCTTATACTCATGTCACAAATATGGAATTAGGAACTTGAGACAGCCAGCAAGGAAAAGGAAGAGGAAGGGATATCAATAAGAATCATAAAATGAATAGGAAAAACCTCTCTGGAAAAAATGCAATTGGAGTCAGGGGTGAAATGTGTTTTAAGCAGCGAGGCTGAATTGTGTTCAAATGCTTCCAAAGGAAGACATTTTAAGGAAAGCCTATTGAAGTTCAGAATCAACGGGGCCTTTTCAGAAAGAAGTTATGGTAGAGGTGGGAGCATGATCCAGATTCCAGTTAGAAGGTCAAGAGGAGTTGAGGGAATATGTAGAAAGTATCCTTTCAATAAGGTTACCAGTGAAGGGAATAGAAAATATATATCCCTCATTGGAATGAGTAGTAGGATGGAATGAAGAACTATTTTGGTTTAGGATAGAACTTGATTGAGCAGTGTCATAAACTCAAGAGGACAATTTAGAAATGAAAGGCATAAAACATAAATGTAATAGTCAATGAGCAAGTGGCTGAAAGAGTAGTCAGAAAAGAACTGGCTGAGGGCAAAAGAGTGAATGTTAGCTCACAATGAAGAAGGAGATATTCTTTCCTCTGAGGCAGGAGGAAGGAAGAGGCCATGAGAAGACACATACACATACTGAGGTAGAGATAGGGGGAGTTTAGATTTCATAACCGAGGGAATTTTGATTTTATGCTTTGCCTTAATCTCATTTTTTGAGAAGAGGCCAAAACTTTTAGATAAGAGTCAGCTAAAAAATGAGACAGATTAACACAAATGAGACAAATTAACACAGATAAAAGGATCGTTAGCTGTTTATAGGCTAAGCAGAGAATATTTGGACTTGAAGTATTACCAGTTGGCCTCATCTTACTGCTTTTTCAATGATTCTCTGGCTCCTAGGAGAAGTGGATAATGCAAGGGTAGGTTTACCCAGACACTGATATTTACCAAAAAAATTGGGTCAGATAAGGGAAGGACAGAGAATTTAGGATGCTAAGCTATTTTTGCTCACTGACCTGGCAGAACCTTGGAGAGAGAGTGAGAGGAGGGAAAGGAACAATTCCTGAAGGGGGTTATTATGTGAGAAATAGGAGTAGCTAAGGAACCCTAAACACGATGGTAGAATAAAAAAGTGACTGTCATAGGATTGAAATAGGAGGGGTTAAAAAATAGAAAGTTGTGTTCAGAGAAGCAGATGTCGGAGTTCAACATCTTGGATCTGAAGTAGATTCAGATGATTTTGAAATGAAATGAGGGTGTGTATGGGAAGTCAAAATTAAGTGAGGGACGCTCAAGACCCATGAATGATTATCAACAACAGACGACAGAGACAAAGATATACCACCTAATCTTATTAACTATTTGTTATGTGCTGGGAACTGTGCTGAGTGCTTTACTTCTACTAACTCAATTCATCTTTACCTACTGACTGTGTGGTAGGCGAGATTCACAGCCGTTGGGCTGATTACCCCCCTCCCCCACCAATGAGTTGAATTGATTAATAAGGTTAGGCCGTATATAGGTTTTTAATTTTCTAGGCACCCTGAACACTTAAGGTTCACACAGGCATATGCAAATAATTCATTAGGGACGGTACAGAGCAGTGAACTTAGAATAGAACATGTTGCATAACACTAGCTATGGCTGTAGATATTATATAAGGCACAGTCTCTGGACTGTTTGAGAGAGCTAACATTGCAAATACAAAAAAAAAAAAAACTCCCTAGGAGCATCTGTCTTCAGAAAATACAGGATTTTTTTGAGGAATTGTCATTTTATGCTCTTATTTTTGTTACTTTTTAAGCATAAGTGAAACTTTTGAGTCATTTTTATGGTTAAATATATAAATTATTTTAGTCATTTATTATACATTTCTCACATATTTTTAGGAATTATGACCAACTGTAAGATGAAATTCAATGCATGTATTTAAGCTAAATGCATTCGTACTTTATTAGTAAATAGAGAAGTGGGCAGGCACTCCACACAGATCATTAAAAATGCATCACTTCACATTCTTATGCACCTGGTTGCATTATGATAAGATAATTGCAGCAATTTTTGTTCCTAGTTTCATTAAATAGACTACCCAGCACTATTACACCTTGTATAGTTATTGCCACAGAATTCCAAAACCCCAATCAGGTGAGGGTGGTGGCTACTCCATAATTACCATCTGTTTAGCTATGTTACTGTTTCTCATTATAACTCAGAAGGTCAGTGATACTGTTCATGATAGCAAGGGAGCAAGACCAGAAGTAATAAAATAGTTCTGAGACTAAGGAGGCTCTGCTACTCCAGCTGATGGACAGTTAATTGCTTGAGTGTAAAACAGTGAGAGCACTGGGAGAAATAGAGAACTTTGCAATATGGTTGATATCCAAGTACAATATTATTTGGTGGTTTTTCAATAAACTACATTGTTCAGTTAGAGGACATGAGCATATCCTGTGGCAGAAGAAGATATAATCTCTAGAAAAGCAACATTTGTTAATTTTTTCACAATCTCAGACTACTTGGATGAGCATTCCAAATCCCTTAGACCAGTGTTAACTCCTCTTTAGCAGCACATTAGAATCACCAAGGGACTTTACACATTACCAAAGGTGTGGCCCCACCCCAGGCCAATTAAATCTGAATCTGTGGAGGGTGATACCCAAGCATGGAAATGTGTTTTTTAAAGTTGCTTTGGGGGCCTCTAATGTGCTAGGAAGTTTTAAAACCGCTATGCTACAGTTAACATTAAAAAATAATAATTGTCAGTATAGATAGATCCATTTGTGAAAAACTAGAATTTTTTTAGTTTCAATTCATACTGCTTATATAGGAAGACTTGCATAGTTCATATATTAACCATTGACTTTAATTAATCTTTTAAAATTAATTAATAAGTAATCCTTTGAAAAGTTAACATCTGACTTCTTAGTTCCTATAGAGAAACTTCAAATGTGAGAATCGAAAGGCATTTATTCCTAGGAAAACGTTTTAGAATCTGTGCAAAATGTTCTTCTAAGCATATGGGATTTATGTTTATCCACAGGGCCATGTAATTAACTCTATCATTTTACTTGAGTAAAGAGAAGAATAAACAAATACATGTAAAGCTCTACCTTAAAAAAAATACTTCCATAAATATCGTTACTTATTGCCTATAAACATTTTTATAGAGCACTAACTTCTCTTCACTATGCCTTTCAGAAGGAATATAATTGCCCCCCTCTTGAAGTGGCCAGTGTTCCTTCCATATTATCTTTTTGATCACCTGTAAGAAAAATATAGACTAATCTAAATTTAGTTTTACAGAAAATGTGAAATAAAATGCTACTTATTAATTTTAAAACCTCTGACACCTTGGCTCTATGTTTCCAGTTTGAGATTTTTGAGTACTATTTTTTTTTTTAATTTAAAATGTCTCAAAACTATTTGCTATAGTCTCATTAAACTCCACACATTGTTTTCAAAAGATATTCTTTTCTTTTTGTTTTTTTCAACTAGGACCCCTACTATGGCTGGTGGCCTATTTTCTATTGACAGAAACTACTTTGAAGAGATAGGAACTTACGATGCAGGAATGGATATCTGGGGTGGAGAGAATCTTGAAATGTCTTTTAGGGTAATTGCATTTTACTTTATTTTTTTAACTCTGAACACACTATGCTGTAGCATGCACGTATAGACCCAGTAATTTACTGTCAAATCTTTTTTTTTGTGAAGTGATGCAAATTACTGATCAGTTGGTCATTTTAATACTTATTTAGAAGCTTTGCTAGAGTTTTTGCATGCAATATTTACTGTTAAATGGGAAATTATAGCTATTTTTAAAGTTTTCAAAAATAATTCTTTTATTCATAGTATGAAGACATTAGGGCTTTCAGTTTTTGAAATAAAGAGGGCTTTATTTCTTATATAAAGCATTACCCTATAAAATCGCATTGTGTTTTTGAACTGAAACTTGGAAGTATTTATGTTACCTGAATTTGCAAGTGCTGCCTGAAGTTATTCTCAAGTACCTTTAAGAATAACCCATGGTCAAAGGAACTCTGGATAATTCTGCAAGTAGCATGATTGATTTCACAGTTATAGACATTATTGCTTGATGAATCAGTTTGAATAATGCAAATTCACTTATTAAATGGCCTTCCAAGCAAATGAAAATTAAGGATTAATCCTTCATGCATATGATACTGGAAATCATATGAATAATTTTTATATTTTGTTATATTTGGAAATCTAAAAAGCAGACACATAAATGTGCCTTCATGCTAACAAATGATAAGTGCTGGAATACTGTTTTTTCTTCAAACCACATATATTATTATTTTTAAATGAATTAAGTTAATAATACTGTTCTTTTCTTTCTTCCTGGAGTTTAACATAAAATATTCAAAACGCTGTATTGATTTTGCCAAAATCGTGTAATAAAATTATTAGAGTTTAGATATAATTATCTATGAAGTGCAAGAGTTATGACTTTTAATTTCTCATTTAGAAAGTAAAGTTTGTTTTTCACTAACAAAATATAAATATATGATGTGTAAGAAAAGTTAAAATTTGAGAATAAAAATTACTTTGAATTTATATAATGTGGAATTTAGTGGATCTCAATAATCTGAATTATTTTAGAACCACTAGAATGGCCTTCTTATACAATTTTTTGCCTATAAACCTTCCTTATAGCCAAATGTCTGAGAACATCATTAGCTAATGGAATTGTATTCTTTCCATATTTGCTTATGTACTTATAGTCAGATTAGAACTTGCCCCACAAGATTTGGCACCATACTCAGGAATGTCTTCTTGACATCAGGCACATGATATATCCTTCACAACTTTTAGGGACATTGGGGGACCCAACCTTTTCACTTGGTGTAGTTCTCAAAGTGCAGAAAATAAGAGGTGACAGTTAAAAAAAGAAGAGAAGAGTGGAAGGAAGGAAGGAAGGAAGGAAGGAAGGAAGGAAAGAAAGAAAGACGGGAGGAAGGCAGGCAGTATATTCAAAAGCTGAAAAAAAAATTTGCTCTCACCCTGGGATGTAGCAATGAGAGTATTTACCCGTTCATTAACCAATGTTCCTTTGATGTTGTGCTGGGATTGTATAAGGAAAAAAATCAATATAGCAATATTGCTATTATCTGTGATCCTTATTGCCCAGCTTTTTTTCCTTTTTCACCTCTTTTCTCCTCACCTGTTAAGCTTGATTCTCTGCCGATGGACTTCCCTTACTTTCATCACAGAGCTTCCATATAGGATGGATGTTCTTTAACTAATTGAAAGATATGTTAGGGAGCAGCTTAGTGGAGTAATATGAAAAACCAGGAGAACATGATCAGAAAATCCAACAGATGTATTAAATGCACCAAAAAGGAAGATTGGGGAATATGGTAGGTGAAACAGATACCAGACGGACAGAGTGAATGCAACTGGTGGCCATAAGAATGATCAGATCCCAAGAAAATGACACAAGAGGTTAGTTGTGATTGGTTGTTTGACATTATGAAGAAACAAAGCACAGTAACACCCCCTTGTCTGTGGTTTCGCTTTCTGCGGTTTCAGTTACCTGCAGTCAACTGTAATCCAGAAGCAGATGATCTTCCTTCTGACGTATTGTCAGAAGGTCAACAGTAGTAGCCTAATGCTCTGTCACAGTGCCTACATCATTTACCTCACTTCATCTCATCATGCAGACATTTTATCGTCACATATCATCACAAGAAGGGTGAGTACAGTACAATAAGATATTTCCAGAGAGAGAGAGGCCATGTTCACATAAATTTTATTACAGTATATTCTTATAACTGTTCTATTTTATTATTAGTGATTATTGCTAATCCCTCACTATGCCTAATTTATAAATTAAACTTTATCATAGGTATGTATATAGAGAAAAAAGCATAGTGTATATAGGGTTTGGTACCATCCTTGGTTTCAGACATCCACAGGGGGTCTTGGAAAATATCACCCATGGATAAGGCGGACTACTGTAAGAAGTGACTGGTTTGAATAATTTAAAATATACCACTGGCTTTAGTTTCCATATGCTTTCAATAGAAACAAAATATATATTTTGCTTTCTATTTGACTCTTTTCTTTTTATAACTTGAATGTAAATTTGTTCTTAATAGTTAGTACTCTAGCTGAGGAAGATATTGAGTAAGAGAAAATGCTAGAACAGTATATTAGCAAAAGAATGAGACTGTCCCTTTAGAATAATGTCATGAAAAGATATGTGACCTAATGAAATAATAATATGTTGAGGATTTAAAATCAGAAAATCTGAGGCTAATATCCAGGTCAATCATTATACAACAGACATATATTGAGCATGTAGTATGTACTTTACACTTTTCAGATGCTGAGACTACAAAAATAGATAAGGCATGATGCTTTTACTCTCAAAGAACCACAGTTCCTTGAGAGAGATACATAGGTATTATTAATAGTTAAATGCGATTATTTTATAAAAATATCTATGAGATTTTCTTGTCTCTGTCATGTTAGTATAGGCAAATCACTTAACCTCCACTGTGAAAAGGTGAATATAATAATAGTGAAGTTAATGTTTTATACCTCTAGTCTATGTAGGTAGGGTAAGTAAAAACCATAGAAATATTAAGGACTACAAAATATTAGGAGAGTTTGGCTGGCCCTAAGGAGTTCAAGCCAATCCAAAGGAATGTATTTGTGTGGATTGATTTATAAATAGTATCACTTGATCTTTGATGCCCAGAGTATTATAAGTACTGAGAGATGTTGAAAATGTGATGAAAATACAGACCTCCCAAGAAAGATACATCCTATCTCTTTGACACAGTGAGTTTGAATACAGTTTCAAAAGGTTGAAGAATCCCTTGACTTCACAGGATAAACATCTTTAGCATAAAATAATAGTGACTTCTAATACTTACATAAAGCTTATAAGCAGAATAGCTGAGACTCGAACTCCAGCATTCTGAGACCAGTGGCTATGTTACTATTATACCACTACTTCCCCATTACGATTTATATCTTCATAACATGACAGTCCTAACAGCTGATAGTATTATCAGGAGGGGAGGGAGGAGCTAACAAGCAAATGTAATCTTCCTCCACAGTTCTGAGATAGTTCTCTCATCTAGTGATCTTATCCTACTCTTACAGGCTTTAGCCTGTTATAGTAGATGATACACATCCAATAGCGGTGTGAATGTGTACAGGTAGATCCTAATGCTTCTGAAAACTTGGTCTCATATATTGCTCTCCACTCCATTACATAACAACCCAAATAACATAAATCCTAAGAATACTGTGTAATATTTGTTGAGTTCTTATTCATTAGTTGTAGGAGATACAATAGTGATCAAAACAGACAAAACTGTGTGTCCTTATGGCACTTATATTTTAGTGGAGACAAACAATAAACAAAATAATATATTAGGGATAAGTGTTAAAGAGAAAAAAAAATAAGGGAAGAGGAATATGAAATGGTAGATGTTGGAGATGGGTAGGGCTTGAAATTTTAATAGGAAGAACTCTGAAATGAATATCCATATAAATGATGACAAAATGAACCCAGTATGGTACGAATTTGCCCCTATCAAAAGAGTCATCTACCTTTAAATGATATTCCTGATGCCACCATAAGTACCACCCAATAAACATTATCACCAAAGTCCTTGCCTTTCATGAGCAATAGCACAGGAGCGGTATTCCCAAGAGTGCACAATGTTTTGTCCATCTTAAAATGAGATAATCTGCCATTGTTGAACCAATTGGGGTCATAGAAAAAGAGAGTAAGAAGACAGAGGAGCATCTCACTTCTATGAGAGGTAGACTAGTGGTTCTAAGAATGGGAGCCAGGCGGCCTTGGGTTCAAGATGGCTGGAGCACTTCCCGGCTGTATAAATTTGGGTAAGGTAGCATGTCTTCTAAGCTTTAGTTTGTTTATATCTGGAACAAGGAAAATTGTAACACTTTCCTGATATGTTTTTGGGGGAGATTAAATGAGATGGTATAGATAGTGCTAAGCACCCTACTTACCACACATGAAGTGTGTCATAAATGGCAGCTTTTATTCTTGCAGTGCTTGTAAGCTGTGCAACTTTGAGCAAGTCACTACACTCCTGAGCATCACTTAGTAACAACCTTGACCTTAGTAATCTCGCCTTGACTACAGATAATCAAATGGAGAATATACATGAAAATCCCTTTAAAACAAGAATACACAATACATACATAAAGTGCTCCTGCTCTAAGAGTTAGTCAAGGTGTGGTTCTAAAACTTCCCTGCCCAGAAAAGAGATTAAATTTTAGAAAAGAAAAAACAAAACAAAACAAAACAAAAAAACTTTCTTTTCAGACTGCTGCAATATCCTTTGAGGTAACTACAGACATCCTGAGAACCTAGACATTAAATATCTACCCATATTCATATTATTGAAATAAAACACTCAATTAAAAAAAAAGTGTCATCTAGACTTGATGTAACAGGTACAAGATTTACACACACAGACACACACACACCTGAATCAATCAAAAAATGGACAAAATATATGAAATAAGAGTTTCAAAACATTGGATGGCAGGTCACAGAGAACAATGGTCTGAGAGATGGAAATCAAAAAAAGGAGAGCCCTAAGTTTGCCTCAGCTTACCGCCTTGAGAAAGTGTCTAGATGTCAGCAACAAAAGGGGGACCTCGGCAGATCCCAGCCGACTCCTGAGTTGAGAAGATGAAGCCAAATGTCTGGGAAGACCTAGGCAGCTAGAATTTGGTGGACAGAATACTGGAGAGGAGAGAATTGCAAAGACAGAACTCAGAAAATATTGAGTGCGGATCAGCACATATGTGTGAGAAAACAACTAAGATTGAGGGAAAAACCATCAGCAAGATTAGAGGTCTCATTGCCCAGTGCTCACTTAGGACCAGCAGGAGTGCCTGTACTCTCTAGCCAGGGTGATTCATGGGGTTGGGGAAAGATGAATATTGGGAAACTATATAATACACTTCTAAATAGCCCATGGATCAAAGAAGCAGTCAAAAGTGAAATTAATCATATTTTTTAGCTGAATGAAAATGAAAACACAGCATATTAAAGTTTGTGGTACCACGAAAGCAATACTTAGGGGGAATTTACAGCACCAAACATCTATATTAGAAAGAAGAAAATAAGATCTAAAATTAATGACTTCAGCTTCCCCCCACCTTCAGAAAATAGAGAAAAGGAGAGTAACCCCAAAATATATAAGAAAAAGGAAAAAATAAAGATTTGAAGTGGAGATTATGAAATATAAAAGAGGAAAAGTTTAGATGAAAGCAATGAATCAAAAGCTGTTTCCTTGAGAAGATCAATACAACTGATAAATTTCTAGCCAAACTTAATTGGAAAAATAGAGAGAAGACACAAATTACCAACATTGAGAATGAGCAAGGTAACCTCATTATGGACTCTACAGATATTTAAAGGGTTATAAAGTAATATTATTAAAAACATTATGGCAATAAACTTGACAATTTTGATAAAATAGACTACTTCCTGAAAAGACACAAACTATCAATGCTTATAAGAAAAAAAATGTATCAAGCAAATACCCCAATATCTAGTAAGGAAATGAAATTTGTAGTTTAAAAAAAAATACTTTTTACAAAGGAAACTCTGTTGTCAGATGACTTCACTGGTGGATTCTACCAAACATTTTGGGTAAAATAAGGACAGTTCTACACAAACTTCCAGAAAATTGAAGAAGACATACTACCTTCCAACTCGAACTATGAGGTCAGCATTACTCAAATAGCAAAACCTGACAGACATTACAAGAATAAAAACAAATCAGTAGAGAAAGGATAGTTTTTCAACACAGTGCTTTAACAACAGGATATCCCTGTAGACAAAAATATCTTAAATCCATACTTCACACTATATAAAAATTAATTCAAAACATAAAACCTAAAATTATAAAATTATAAAAGAAAACATAAGAGAAAAACGTTTCTGACCTCTGAATACGCAGCCCATAAAAGTACAAACTGGCAAATTAGAATTCATCAAAATGAAAAATATTTGCTCTTCAAAGCCCCTGTCAAGAGACCGAAGGGAGAAGCTCCTGACAGGAAGAAACTGGCGACAAATAATTTACCGGATAATGGAATTGTGTCCAGAAAAACAAAACAAAACAACCCCAAAAGCTAAGCAAACAGAAAAACTCTCTCATAACTCGGTGATAAGAAAAAAAAATCAAACCGATAAAAATGACTCAAAGATTTGAACACATACTTCATGAAGGCAAACATAAAGATGGCAAGTAAGCACATGAGAAAATCCTTAATATTATTAGTTATTAGAAAAAATGAAATTAAACCCATAATGAAATCACACTACCCATCTATTGGAATAGCTATGATCAAAAAGGACCATATTGGTTAGAATTTGGAAGAACATGAAAAGGAGGTGGGAATGTAAATGGTAACAATAACTCTGGAAAACAGTTTTACTCGTTCTTTTTTTTTTTTTTTTAATTTTATTTATTTGACAGAGACACAGAAGGAGAGGGAACACAAGCAGGGGGAGTGGGAGAGGGAGAAGCAGGCTTCCCGCCGAGCAGGGAGCCCGATGCGGGGCTCGATCCCAGGACCCTGGGATCATGCCCTGAGCCGAAGGCAGACGCTTAATGACTGAGCCAACTAGGTGCCCCTCTTTCTTTTTTTTTTTAAGATTTTATTTATTAATTTGACAGGGAAAGAGAGAGCAGAAGGAGGGGGAGCAGGAGAGGGAGAGGCAGGCTCCCCACTAAACAGGAAGCCCAATGCAGGGCTCAGTCCCAGGACCCTGGGATCATGACCTGAGCTGAAGGCAGATGCTTAACCGACTGAGCCACCCAGGCACCCGGTTTTACTCAAGACTTCTTAAGCAACTCCTAGGTATTTACTCAAAGGAAAGGAAAGCATATGTCCATACAAAGAGACGTATACTAATGTTCACAGCAGTTTTATTTGCAATAGCCAAAAGCCAGAAACAATCCAAATGTCCACTAAAACGTGAATGGTTAAACTGTGGTTTGTCCATACATGGAATACTACTCAAAAAAATAAAGGAACTATTGATACACCCTACAACATTTTGAATTTTGAAATAATTGCGTTGAATCAAACAAGTCAGACAAAATAGATTACATACTGTATGAGTCAATTCATATAAAATTTTAGTAACTGCGAGCTAATCCATAAGTGACAAAAAGCAAAGTTGTCTAGGAACAAGGTATTGGGAGGGGAAAGGAGAGGTAGAAGGAGGGGACACATGAAAACTTTTGGAGGTAATGGATATATTTGTTTATCTTGATTGTGATAATGGTGTCAATTATGCAACATAAATTATGCAGTTCAATGTATGTTAATTACACTTCAGTAAAGCTGTCAAAATATTCACAGAAACACACACACACACACACTTTCTCTCTCTCTCCCCACTCCTTCTCTCTCTGCAGATACTCACCAAAGGGAAAGAAATGAAGAGAAAATGTAATTGATGGTATCTAGTAACTATAGACCTCTATACTTTAGATTCTTACTGTATGTTAGCCCAGTTACTTTTAAATACCTTGTTGATGGGAGTCTAGCAATCTATCTGTCAGGACAGTTGTGTGGATTAAATGAGACTTATTGAAATTTTTAATAAGCTGTACCGTACTATGGAAATATTAATTTTATTATCATCACCCTTAAAATATAAGAAATTTTTTCAATAACCAGATTTTTTAATCAGCAGGATGGAATTTTCTTTAAGTGTCCCAATTTTCTTTTTCTTCCAAATCACGATGAAAACAGCGGTATATTTATCTGAAGGATATAACCAAGTGAAATATCTTATGATGTGAAATCCATTTATTTCCAAATTGCACAAGCAATGAAGTGGAAAAGGAATGAGAGCTGACATAATAAATAATGGAAAATGAAAGGCAAAGGTTCTTACAAGCAGAAGAGTACGGTAAATGAGGCAAAGAAGTTTGTAGACTTTTGGGGGATTGTAATATGCTAGTTCTTGGAAGTATTTAAAGAAAGTAAAGAACTTTCTAGAAATGGCCACACAGTTCAAATATTGACAAGCAAAAATGTCAGTTATAATAATTTGTTAGACAAATAAATTTAGACAAAAGTCTTTTTATTTCTGTTAGAACTCCATGTTTTTTAAATTTGAGCAGAGTGGATTGTCAGTGTACTAAACTTGACTGTGTTTGTTTATTTGGCCAGTCATAGAAACTGGACTATAATAGAAATATTTCAGTTAAGTGAACTTAATCTCACCAAGTTCATGTGTTATCCACGATTTTGGTGGCTGTGGTTTCATGGAACCCTTTTCTTTAAATTTAATAAAGCACTCTCTTAATGTTAATATAGAGATTTCTTAGCCTCTTCCCCCCACAGCTTTATTGAGATATAATTAACAAAAATTGCATATATGTGACATTTACAACATGATGATTTGATAAACATATATTGTCAAATGATTACCACTATCACACTAATTTACATATCCATCATCTCACATAGTCACCGTGTGTGTGTGTGTGTGTGTGTGTGTGTGTGTGTGGTAAGAACATTTAAGATCCACTTACATCAAAATTCAAGTATTTAATACAACATTATTAATTATAGTCACCATACTGTACATTAGATCTCAGAACTTATTCATCTTATAACTGAGAGTTTTTACCCTAATAGCGGTTTTTTTTTTAAAGGCTGGGGGGTTGTGATGCATGCCTGGCTCAGTCAGTGGAGCCTGGGACTCTTGATTTGGGGGTTCTGAGTTAGAGCCCCATGTTGGGCGTAGAGATTACATAAAAATATGACCTTTAAAAAATAATAAAAATTTTAAAAGGCTAGGAGGTGGGATGCCTGGGTGGCTCAGTGGGTTAAGCACCTGCCTTCGGCTCAGGTCATGATTCCAAGGTCCCGGGATCCAGTCCCTTATCAGTGGGAAGCCTGCTCCCCCTGCTTGTGTGCATGCACTCTCTCTCTCTCACAAATAAATAAAATCTTTATTTAAAAAAAGGCTAGGAGGTCGTAAACTGAGATCATGTTCATGTATAGCCTCATTAAAGAATATAAACCAGTATTAATGATTATTCAGTCCAGCAAACTTCCCTCTGGTTACCTGTTTGGTGTAGGGTACACCTAAAACACACTGCAAATAGCTTGAATTTTTAGCTTCTGTGCTTATAATTAGATCTTCTGGTATCTGGACCACCACTGTATCCTCAACCATTATTTAAACATATCTGTTTATTCAATCACTTTATTCTTTGTTTAATTGAAAGCACAGAATAAAATATCTCTAAGTAAAAGGTAGCTGGGACATTGTTTCTAAGACTGTGTTACATCTATTATATATTTTTAAGGATTGGGTCAGTAGGAGCCATATAATGATATTCAACTAAGGTTTCTATAGAGGACTCTATGATTCCAAAATAAATGTGTTAGAATTCCATTCTGAATGTTAATTATAATAAATACCTGATTTCATATGGTCTCTTAGAAAAAACAAGTGAACGGCAGGAAATTAGATATTAATCAAACTTTAGGAGAATGTTAGGAAACGAAAGCATATGTTAGCAAACATTAACAGAACTTGTTTGGCTTTTAAAGTTATAATAGTCTCAGGCTTGGTTATTTTGGTGTAATAACTATACCTCTTCATTTAAACTTTCTGGTTCACAAAACCAGATATGAGAATAAACTTGTGTTAGATAGTCATCAATGTGATTCTTCACCTTGCAAACATACCAAACGGAGACATCGTTTTAGAAATATAGGGCACTGTAGGAGACTTAGGTATACCAGAAGTTGTTATTAATTTCTGGCTCGTTTTTACAGTCACATAATTATCTCTTAAAGTGATTTTTTTTGGAAAAATAATTCTTCTGAGTTATCAGTAGCACTCACAATCTAATGTCTTCTTGAACTAATAGTATTTACTACTTTTTTTCACAACCTCTCACAGTCTTATCACATGAGCGTTTCTGTGGAAAATGTAAACATATGCTATATTCATCAACCTGGAAATATACTCATCTAATGTCTGTCCCCTTCTGTCTACACTCTGTTTATTCTATCTGTCTATCTATCTATCTAATTTATGTGTATGTGAGTCTATATGAGTGTGAATAACTAAATATTTATGAAGACCCAGAATGTGAGTCTTTAGTAGCAGTTATTATAAAGGATATAATGTGACAATAAATATATGAATTTTAAAAGTTTACAGAATAAATGGTCTGTATTGCAAATGAGGGCTGAGTGGTACTCACCAGACATCCTGTAGGAGTTGGGACTCAAATAATTAAGAGAATTAGAGAATTATGAAACCCTGGAAGATGGATAGGAATTAAATGCATAGAAAAAGGAAGAAATTGAATGAAAATGATATAAAATAATACATTTTCATTTCCATAAATGTATAAGGCAGAGATAAATCATATTTTTATAAAATTTATTCAGAAATACACCTTGGAAATATATTTTATTCAAAGATCACTCTAAGTTTTGTTCTATCTTCTTGGATTAAACTATTTAATAGAATTAAAAGTATACCAAAGAGAAATTATTGATTTCTGAAGTATGATAAAAACATCTTTGACAATGTTGTACTTAAAAAAAATACAGTCACATTTCAAACATTCTAAGCAGAATTTCTCTGTATATATTCAATAGGCCATGCACACCTGGCTTTTTTAGTGAATTTTAGTACATTAAGAAACTAACAATCTGCATTAGAAACAAGTATCTGAAATGTTGGCTAACACACTCCAATCCTGTGACTGTTGATCCTTCCCTGCTAATATACACAAATATCTCATACACACCCACATTTGCTATAAAAATCTTTATGATCCTTCTGATTCTAAGTAGAAAGGGCCTCAATTTAACTGTTTGAATTTATGGCAATAAAAAGAGCTATATGAAGAATGTTAATGTGCTCAGAATTATTGCACAGAAAAGTTTGACACCTACTATTATGGCCAGATTTTACTAAAGCCTCCCATTAAGTGTACTTAATCACAACACACACAAATGGTGCTGAGAAATAAGGCAATTATCCTACTCATTTACATTTGAAGGGCATCTAAAATATTCTGATATTGAAATGTTTTACTTTCTTTTTGTATCTAAATATATGCTGCTGTGAATTAACTTTGAATTATTTATTTTCCAAATTAGGTTCTATTTTTTCTTTATGGAAAGGGCAATTTGAAGTAACTTCTAAAAAAATTTCTAGTACTGAAATTTTAAGAATCATTGATATATACTGGGCTTGATTAAATGAAATAAACCCAACATTAAATTCAAATAAAATTTGCAATTTTAGTTCAGAAAATGTGCTAATGGTAATTTAGTCTTGTGATCTTATGCTAGAGGAAGATGACAGAAAATAAATGAGTAAAGAAAATTACTCCATTAATTCCAGATAATGACAAGTGCATTGAATAAAATAAAATGAGAGGCAGAGCCCTGCATCACCTTAGAGTGGTCAGGGAAGACCTCTAAGGAAGCATTTTAGTTAAAACCATACTGACAGGGAGAATTCAGCTGTGCAAGGATTTATTTAGAGGGGGCACATTCAAGGTAGAGCATAATGCAAGACAGAGTAAATACAAAAGGCCTGGGGCTCCTGGGTGGTTTAGTCAGTTAAGCATTTGACTCTTGATTTCAGCTTAGGTCATGATCTCAGGGTCCTGAGATTTGGCTCAGCGCTGGGCTCAGAGCCTGCTTAAGATTCTCTCTTTTTTTTTTTTTTTTTAAATTTTTTTTATTGTTATGTTAATCCCCATACATTACAAGATTCTCTCTTAATCATAGAAAACAAACTGAGGGTTGCTGGAGGGGAGGGGTGGGGGATGGAGTAACTGGGTGATGGACATTAAGGAGCTCATGTGATGTAATGAGCACTGGGTATTATAGACTGATGAATCACTGAACTCTGCCTCTGAAACCAATAATACACTTTATGTTAATTAACTGAATTTAAATAAAAATAAATAGGTTAAAAAAAAGGTTCTCTCTCTCCCTCTCCCTCTGTCCCACCCCTCTACCCCCCACCCCTACTCATGAGCACATGCACTCGATCTCTTAAAAAAAGTACACAAGGCCTTAGGCACCTATAAAATGATGAGCTGAATTCTCACATTCCAAGTCTTTAGGATCACAAATATCCTAAAGCTTTTGGTGAAGTAAAGCTTTCTTTTTCAAGGGTTAAGAAATAATCATTGTGGGGGCGCCTGGGTGGCTCAGTCGTTAAGCATCTGCCTTCCGCTCAGGTCATGATCCCAGGGTCCTGGGATGGAGCCCCACATGGGGCTCCCTGCTCAGCAGGAGACCTGCTTCTCCCTCTCCCACTCCCCCTGCTTGTGTTCCCTCTCTCACTGTCTCTCTCCTTCTGTCAAATAAATAAATAAAATCTTAAAAAAAAAAGAAATAATCATTGTCTCAGAACAATATTTGGTTGATTGATTTATTCAGCCAATAATTAATATGTACCTGCTGTGTACTAAGCACTGTACTAGCTACTAAAGATAGAGATATAGAAATGAACGAAACAGGCAGCCAGGCCGTGCTCTCTAGGAGTTTGTTTGTTGATGAGGCTTTACATTTAAATAGCACTTCATAGAATTCTTTTATATATATGATTATAATGCATCTCAGCATGGGTTAAAATATGAGGAACTTTTTTCCCAATTAGTTTGATCTATAATGCCTTTTGTAATGTTTACATTATACTTGAGATTACCTCTGTGTAGCAGCCGGGTGTCAATCTACCCTCATTTTACCCATCAATCAATATAAATAGTTTTATACTTAGACCTGCATTAGACACTGTGGATGGTATATATAAGAGATGTAGCTCTTGCTCTCTCTTAGAAAGTCCAGTATGGTCTAGGTATTGTCTGAAAGTGCAGATATAAAGTGCATCTAGTTCAAAAGAAGGAAAGATTTCTGTGATCTAGGATAGTCAGGGAAGAATTTATAAATTAAAAATCCAAGGGTCTTGTCATGTAGATGGCAGGGCAAGAGGGGAACAGGGGCTAGAAACCAGCAACTCTCAGATCTATACTCCTGTGGTCCTCCTTTGTGCTTTGAGCCATACTTAAGTTTAGGCTAGAATATCTGGTCTCCCCACCTTGTGTTTTCCCTCTTGAAAATTACATGAATAACGTATAACTAAATTATGAAATATATATTTTGCAGAACTAGGATTCAAGTGACAGAATTAATAAAGTATCCATTAAAAACTGATGAAATTGAACTGATTATTTTTATATATCTATATTTGATCCCTTAAAGATTTCTAGGACAGAATTCCAAAATTCTTGTTTTTATATATGTACATTCAGTTGGGAAACCTGTGCCCCTTACTAGCCAAAATTAATGCATTCAAAATTGAATTCATGTACTTTTTATTAAAGAGCTAAATTTAAATCTCTATGGTAACTACTGCAATAAATGTGCAACATCTTAAGCTATGATTATACTGTCACACTTAGTGATGTCTATCTTAAGTACATGACTACCAGTAGTTTTACTGTTGTTCTAGTCAACCAGAAATGTAGTTAAAAAAGGAAACCAATTATGACATTTATTTAAATAAGCTGACTGATTTCAGCAATAACATTCTAGATACTAGGAATGGTTCTTTTGAAGGTGTGAAATAATGTGGACGGAGGCCTTTGATCCAACTGTTCAGAATTTGAGTATTAAGTACCAGTAAAACTGAGTTTTAAGTATCATTTAAAAGGTAGTTGTAGATCTTTTTTTAAATTTTATGGAGTTTTTATTTTATTTTATTTGGTATTTGTAGATTTTTAATGTGTAATTTTTAAATTACCCTTAAAAAATAAATCCAAATTAACAGCCTTCTACATCCGCAAAAATTCAAACTTGATGAATTAAAAATCCTTAAGATCCTTTATAGTCAAACTAGTCACTGGTTTACACTGCAAATAGGATAAAATTGAAATCAAAATTTTGGTGTAGAATTATCAGCACTTCTTGAATGCTAAAATATGTTTCTGCGTTAACTGTTTCTATTATCAAAGGTTTGACTACATTTTTCTACTCATTGCATTACTTCACAATCCAGCAATATCCAATTCTAATTTTTTGTTTTTTTCTCTATTTAATTGGTCAACCAAATTCTTTGTGTTTATATTTAAATCCTGTATTTCAACTGGCCAACTAATTTTACATTCTATATTTTTAATTGGTCAAACAAAGCTATTGGGGTATGAACAATTATCATACCTTCTATAACTCTTAAATTAACAGAAGATATAAATAAATTGTTCAAGGGCAAAGTGTCCCACACAAATTCTATAATGATGTATCTAGATAGTGATTAGGACTGATGTAAGACTCACTCCTTGATCATTTCTCTGGCCCTGCAAGAGAAAACCCCAGGAACTACAAACTTTCTTTTTATAGTTGGAGAAGAGAATAGAAACTCTTGGCTCTTTAAGGTCATGGAAAGTTAAAGACGTACCTGAAGAAGTTGGAAATGTGTTGCAGTGTCGAGGCAAAGTCTAGGGAAGGTGACAGATTTGAGAGTTAGCTTTACAGAATTTATAATTAAATGAGCGTGTGAGAATCGATGAGTTTGCCAAGAAAGAAAATAGGGAGAGCAGAATAGCAAGGCATGTCCTTAGGTGGCACCTACATTTAGGGGTGGGAGAAAAAAAAAGAAACTGAATGCTAAGTCAAGGCTGTCAGAACAGAACAAATATATATCACAAAAACTTAGAAAGTTATGGTGATTGTCAACAGTGTCAAATGCTGCAAAGAAGCAAGAAAGAATAATGAAAGCTCATAAAAATCTTTATGAACAGGGCGCCTGGGTGGCTCAGTTGGTTAAGCGACTGCCTTCGGCTCAGGTCATGATCCTGGAGTCCCTGGATCAAGTCCCGCATCGGGCTCCCTGCTCGGCAGGGGGCCTGCTTCTCCCTCTGACCCTCCCCCATCTCATGTGCTCTCTCTCTCTCTCTCATTCTCTCTGTCTCAAATAAATAAATAAAATCTTAAAAAAAAAAATCCAATTTAATTAAAAAAAAAATCTTTATGAACAGTTGCAGATGATAGAATCAAGATACTAGAATATAAGATGTGAAGAAAATTGGATTGTGAAGATAGTAGAGAAAAGAAAAACTCTTTAAGAAGTTTCCCAGTAAGTAGGAAAGAAAGTACATAGTAACTTGAAGGGTAAATATGATCAAACTAATTATCTTATATTTGCTATTCTTTTATTTTGTCATGGGGGTAAGATAAAATGTAAGTTGATAGGAAGGATTATTAGAAAAAGTAGGTGATATTGAAAAAGAAAGAGGAAGGCACAATTTATGAGATAAGTACTTGCCGGTGCTGAAAGAATATTATAGATACTAAAGGACATCTGTGCAACACTTTCTAGTTTGTACCAGTTTTATGTTCATCATTTTTCCCTGTGTCCTTACCAGAACACTCTGGGTGAGTTGTCATTACTGTCTTATTCTCTAAATAATGCTTTTGAGTTTCAAAGAGACTAAGTCATGTGGCTAGAAATTGGCAGGGCTGAACATCAACCTCATGTCCTCTGCTCCCAGTCCAGTCCTCCTCTATTCTGAGTTCAAGATCCCAAGGGCAAGTTTTAATTTTGAAGAGAAGAGTTGCCTCGTTTTCCTAGAGAAGAAACTAAGGCAATATGAGATGTTTCAATGTGGAAATGCATAGAAAGTCAGGTCAGCTGTTCTTAAATTCAAAAAAAGTAGAAAGCCCGAAATTCTCCACAAAGAGGAGGGTCCTGATATTGAGGTTTGATAAGAGGAGAAAGTTTTGGATAAAGCATATCTCCTTTAGCAAGCATTTTAACGAGCATGGATGTTCTCTTATTAAACAACCTTTAAATGTCACAAGAATGACATCTTGCAATTCTAATGAAATAGAGACCAGAAACTTATCTTCACTGTGCTTAAACATCATATCTGGACAAATAAACTTTGCCCTGCACTCTCCTTGTTTGTGAGTAAGTGAGCAAAGTATCACACTAAATGTGGCTATTTTTGTGGTGGTTACTTCTTCACTCTTCTTTTAAAGTATGATATAGACTACATTTACTACTACCAATTTATTTTTAAAAGATCAAAACTGTCAAAGTAGAGTATTATTTTCCTTCACGGTGGGTCTTATGGGTATTTGTAATGAGTGCTGGAGGTGACATCAATATGGATATTTTTATATGTTTCACATTTATCTCACTAAGCATTTTATGGCAAAAAAAAAAATGACTGAAAGATGATTTTTGGAAAGGAATCATAGTTTTCCACTGATAGCATTAGTGCTTTATATGGGCTCCCTAGGGAAAGTATTTATCTGAAGCAAAACTTATAGCTTCCTATAAAAATGTCGCAGGTCCTTGACAAGAAATAAAATGTCTCTAGCTGACTAAAAACTAGGAAAAGAAAATTCTGTCCATGAAAGGATTACTGTTAGGATAAGTACTTCTTAAAACAGTTCTTTTCTTGTAGGCATGAGAGACTCCTCTTCAACTGTCAGATGCAAATTGATGATTGAACTTTAATATGCCCGGTACTAACAGTCACAACTAGATGGGCTGTGAGCTACTTGAAGACAGAGATCCATGCTTTATTATTCTTCCTCTGTGCCCCAGAGCCCAGCATGGTGCTTGACACAAACTTAATGGTTAGTGTATATTTGCCGAATAGACACCGGCCAAGGCCTGAAGAAAAATGCTTGAGAGGGGAGAGGTCATTTCCTCCTCTCAAGTTTATCCTGGGGACTTACATTTGAAAAGCATTTGACCACTTTACAATTTATACAGGAAATTTCATTTAGACTAAAATGCTTCAGCCACAGTCAGGTGAGGTGGACAGTTTATAGATGGAGAGATCAAGTAACCGAAGGGTAACTCTGAGGTACCAAGTTTTCTTCTCCTACCCCATCCAAGTTCTTTTTAAGTATCTCTGGCATCTGCAAGAGAGCAGGAGATGTAGCACAGTGCAGCTGGGTACCCAGGTGCTCTCCTGATATTCAAAGAGGACTGTTCTGGCATGAATTCTAGGGCAACATCACGCAGCTGTCATGAGCTGCTCTGTGGCTAGAAGCAGCAGATGTTACTGGTATCTGACAGGCAGTCGGATCATCAGACATGGGAGGACACCAATGTAAAATGCAAAATGTCTGACCCAAACATGATTTAATAAATCACAGACCCTTTCCATCCAGTTCTCAAAAATCTCATCTACATACAATTTTTTTCACATTCAAGATGTATTCATAGGATTAATTGTACAATGAGGAAAGCACAAATTCCAATAATTCTACTTTTGTCTTAGTTACTATTCCCCTAAAATGCACTGAAAATACTTCCAAAACCTCTAGTACTTATCACACTTCAAAATTATTGATAATTGAAAGATGAAAAGGTATGACTGCCTCGCATATTATTTCTCTTTCTCGTTTTTTATGAATTATCTGCTTGCACCAATCTATGCTAATATAAAAAGCAATATTTTTTTGTAAATATGAAAAGCTAGACACTAATTTTCTTAAGGAGAACCACCTTATATTACGTAGCATTTGCAATATCCGGTAGGCTGCTTTGTGTTCTTCATTTCTTGCCTTCTTTGCTCATACATGTCATTTAGGCAGAAGATAGAAGATTTGCCATAACACAATCAGGATCTAAAGGAGAATTGGGAATTTCTTCAATATCAGCAGTCCTGATAAGATGTGGAATAATGACAAGTAACAATTCTCCTGAGGCGAAGAAATACAGTAGCTATAATGTGTGGTAATTCTGAAGGTCAGAAAGCTCCAAGGCAAAGAAAGTCATTGAGAGGCAAAAAGTGATAGTAGAATGTACATTATGAAATGATGGTGTATATATATTGGAGGTATCTCCACTATGCACTTAAATGCTGGGAATGGGTGTTTATATTTGAGGACAGTGGGAGAAGAGGTTAAAAAGATCCTGTCTGTGACCACTCCCACCTCACCATCCAGCTGATACCCACTGGTTCATATGCAGACTGTCTCAGTTCCATTTCAAAACAGTTCTCCCGCTTCAAACCACACTCAGTATAAGCACACCTTTCTATTCTTCTGCTCCATTTTCTTCTTCTCTGCTTTCCTTGTACTCTTGTCCCCCTCCCTTCCACCCCCAATTCCCAGGAGTCATTTGCTAAGTCTTTGGCAAAGCAAAAAGATAAAGCTGGGTTGTGAGACCTTCCTTAAAGAAATTTATTTCAGAATTAATATGTTAGGCCCTGTAGAAAATGAGTAGGTATAAAAGGGTTTGTTTCAAACTCGGGGGTTTCAGAAAATTCATTTCTAAGTTGAAAAGAGATCACAGATTCAAGATGCCCAAGGATGAAAAGTACTTTGGAAGGGAAAGTATCTGATAACTGGATATTTTAGTAGCAAATTGATGGGATATATGAAACAGTATAAGTTCGACTCAGAATTGTCTATATTTCATGCCAATATGAAAATAAAATCTTCAAATTACTCTAATATATGGTGATTTCCTGAAACATTCTCATTCTCTGAGAGAACAAGAGTACTTTTGTGATTTCCCTTGTTTTTATAACATTTACAATCTTTCTAAAATAGGAAACTCCTAAATCTGAGGGGGAAAAAAACACATTGGTTGCCTCATAAGTTTGACGGTGTTATCTTTTTCATACTTTCTCGTGTTCAGAGAATAATATCTACACAACATGTACTTCTAATACAGCTAACGCCGAGTCAGCTTGCCCAAGTAGGAAAATGTTGATTAAATTTTGGAGAGATGTATTATTCCTATCTAAAAATCTGATATCTAGGGTCACCTGGGTGGCTCAGTCAGTTAAGCGTCTGCCTTCGGCTCAGGTCATGATCCCAGGGTCCTGGGATTGAGCCCCTCATCAGGCTCCCTGCTCAGTGGGGAGCCTGCTTCTCCCTCTCCCTCTGTATGTGCAAGTTCTCTCTCTGTCTCTCTCTCAAATAAATAAACAAAATCTTTAAAATAGAAATAAAAATCTGATATGTAAAAGTGGTTATATGCCCCATATAAAGAGATCAATCTAAATCCTAGAAATCTAAAAGAAAATTTAGCCATTATCAACTTCAATTCTTCTTTTATATATGAAATTTCTGAGGACTCTCAAGATTAAGTGACTTATTCCAAATTCTATGATCAGTTTGTATTTATTTCAGTTAAGAATACAGTTTTCCAGGGGCGCCTGGGTGGCTCAGTCGTTAAGCGTCTGCCTTCGGCTCAGGTCATGATCCCAGGGTCCTGGGATCGAGTCCCACATCGGGCTCCCTGTTTGGCGGGAAGCCTGCTTCTCCCTCTCCCACTCCCCCTGCTTGTGTTCCTGCTCTTGCTATCTCTCTCTCTGTCAAATAAATAAATAAAATCTTTAAAAAAAAAAAAAAAAGAATACAGTTTTCCAATTTCAAATCTGGTGCTTTTTCTTTTTCATCCAAATAATTATTTTTGTTTTAAGCATTAAATTTTCAAGTACTGGATACATTCCTTGGGCAGTTTGACTCTGTGATTTCTTGCAACTCAGGTACACACTTAAAGGCCACAGCAGCTGATCTGCCTCAATCCTCATAACAACCCTCTGAGGTCGATTCTGCTAGTCTCATGTTATTACCTGAAACCTGAAGCATAGAAAGATGGAAGTCTCCCAAGTTCACCCTGCTAGGAAGTGGCAGAGCTAGGATATGACCTCAGGAGCTAGAGCCTGTACTATCATAACCATTGTGCTACATGGCCTCTAGGGTATATTGTTGTTGTCATTAAGGGCATATTAAACAGTGACTTTGAGGAAACAGTCAACAAAACAAAGAGGCAACCCACAGAATAGGAGAAGATATTTGCAAATGACACTACAGATAAAGGGCTGGTATCCAAGATCTATAAAGAACTTCTCCAACTCAACACCCAAAAAACAAATAATCAAGTCAAAAAGTGGGCAGAAGATATGAAAAGACACTTCTCTGAAGAATACATACAAATGGCTAACAGACACATGAAAAAATGTTCATCATCATTAGCCATCAGGGAAATCCAAATCAAAACCACATTGAGACACCACATTACACCAGTTAGAATGGCAAAAATGGACAGGGAAAGAAACAGCAAATGTTGGAGAGGTTGTGGAGAAAGGGGAACCCTCTTACACTGTTGGTGGGAATGCAAGTTGGTACAGCCACTTTGGAAAACAGTGTGGAGGTGCCTCAAAAATTTAAAAATAGAGCTACCCTATGACCCAGCAATTACACTACTGGGCATTTACCCCAAAGACACAGATGTAGTGAAAAGAAGGGCCATATGCACCCCAATGTTCATAGCAGCAATGTCCGCAATAGCCAAACTGTGGAAAGAGCCGAGATGCCCTTCAACAGATGAATGGATAAAGAAGATGTGGTCCATATATACAATGGAATATTACTCAGCCATCAGAAAAGATGAATACCCAACTTTTACATGAACATGGATGGGACTGGAGGAGATTATGCTAAGTGAAATAAGTCAAGCAGAGAAAGTCAATTATCATATGGTTTCGCTTATTTGTGGAACATAAGGAATAACATGGAGGACATTAGGAGAAGGAAGGGAAAAATGGGGGGGGAATTGGAGGGAGAGATGAACCATGAGAGACTATGGACTCTGAGAAACAAACAGGGTTTTAGAGGGGAGGGGGGAGGGGGGATTGGTTAGCCGGTGATGGGTATTAAGGAGGGCATGTACTGCATGGAGCACTGGGTGTTATACGAAAACAATGGATCGTGGATCACCACATCAAAAACCAGTGATGTATTGTATGGTGACTAACATAACATAATAATATTAAAAAAAAAAAAAAAAAAAAAGAATATAGTCACCCAAAGCACTGAAATAAAATAAATAAATAAAAATTAAAAAAAAAAATAAACAGTGACTTTGTGCCAGAGATAGTATGTGTGTGGGCTGGCGGTGGGGGGATAAAGATTAGTATAAAAACAAGCAGCTGCATGAATTTGGCACAACAGCTGTAAAATTAGAAATAGTAGCACTAGAACTGAGATTGCAGAGTTGGAGCTTATGAAGTTTATGAACCTTAATTAAAATGTCACTGATGTAGGTGCCAAAAAACATGAAAGAATAATGTATGTTAGTTAATTGTCTTCTAGCTGGGGGAAGAAAATCAAGTAGATAATCAAATGAGCAATGGGCATTTTACATTTTGATTAATAACCTTCTCCATCATCAAAAGACTCTCGTAAAAATATCTGGGAAAGAAAACAAGTAACTGGCTAGCTTCAGTCCTCTGTGGATAAAAGGACAGTTTGTATTTCATACATGGTCAAATTTACTTGAGAGAGATACAATATACAAATATTAATCTGTCGGAAGTCTGGAAAATAACAATCAGATATGCTCTGTGATACAAAGTAATTCGGACATCACATGCTCATGTGGATGAGACATCATGTTTTATTCAGTTTTTGCTGTTTGTTCAGACACTGTAAAATAATTTCAGAGAACAAAATGTGGTGTTCTAATTGGAAACTAATTGGCTATTCTTTTAAACTCTGCACTGTACCTAAACCCCTGGATGTTAATATTGCAATTCCAGTAAGAGGCAAAACTTACCAAGTTTAAACAAAATACTTTTTAAGAAGCAACAATAAGCTGATGCACTACAGATGCTGGTTTCCCTCAACAACAGTAAAAGTTAAGTAATATACAGATAACGTTTTACTTCTTCCCATATGGAGTATCAGGCACAAAGCTTGATATATGCCATCTTATTAGGGTCTTAGGAAGTAGTTGTTATATCCCTATTTTTCAGAGGGAAAATTAAGGCCTTGAAGACTTAAATAAGTTCCACAAGTATGCACAGATAGTAAGAGACAGAACTACTAGAAAAACTCTACTTGCTTATTTGTAAGCCCAGGTTCTTAATGACTGTCATATTCTTCCTTCTTTTCGTCTTTGCTTCCTTTCTTCCATTTTTCTAAAATATTTATTGAATATACACTAAGGAAAATTGTCTTGGTAGTTATTGGGGTCTCCACTCAGTTTGAGTTCTTGCCGCCGTAATGTTTATCCATGTAGTTTTCTGGGAACTCTTCACATCTGAATTACTTCATATTACTGAAGTGTCTCCGAATTACAGAGTAACTATTTGGTCAACATTTGATCAATTAAATGTTTTGTTTCTACATTAACTAATTGGGTACTATTATGACCAGATCTGAGCCTAATTAACGCATAATGTTATGCATTCCTACCTTGATTTTTCATTTTCATGCAAAGTTTGAGGAGAGGCTATCCCTGGGTGATGCAGTATGAATGTTAATCCACACATTCTGTGCGCGCTGATGGCAATGGGAGAAGTACTCACTTTATTCCAGGAGTCAGTAGGGCTATGGCTCCCAAGCAATGCATGGGCCAGTAGTCACTGAGTCATGGAACAGTTACCTCTACCTGTGTTACCACTCCTAAATATACTTCAGAGCTGCCTCCATCTGTGAGAGTCAAAGTCGGGGCCAAGTTGACTTTCTGTCTTGTAAGTCAGCAGCTGTTGCTGCATTATGCCTGTACATGGGCTCACAAAATCTTACTGCAAGTTAGCATGATAATCAAACATCGGCGCTTGCATGCACCCTTACCTCTTTGCCTATTAGGCGGGAAAGAAGAGAGACCACTGGAACTCAATATTTGAATGTTTTCAAAGTCAGGATCCTTCTTTTTGTGTACATATTTGGGACAAAGAACCCATAAGCCTACAAACCAGGGGAGGGCCAAGAGGTGACAGAGTGGAAATAAAGTGCCCTCCCTTACCCAACCACAGTGCTAATCCATATTTGCAAAAAGGCAAATTGTGAACTCAGAAGACAGTTGTCAATCACTGGTTTGTATGCAACAGGGTTTATTTTACAATCTAAATTTAGAGAAGCGCAGACTTAAAATGATTTTTTTTTCCTCCCATCATTATATAATGCTCTGAGGAATATTCCTTTCCAATCCTGATGTCGTTTAGGATATACTCAATAGCTTTCTAGCCAATTTCAGTTATTAAAAATACTAGTAATGTTCAGTTTAAAGCTTTTGTTTCATAAGCAGTGCATGCCTCAAATTCTCTCCTCTCCCCAGGCCCATGCTGATAGAAGCACTTACAAGGGGGAAGGAAGGGTTTTCCCGGCTCCCACTCCCCTGGTGTATGTCAAATAGGAGGGCTACTGAAATGTCAGATTTCATCTGATTTCGTGTTTTATGATGGCTGCCTGCGGTTGGCTCAGTTTGGTTCCACTTGCTACTAGTGGCCTCCATCCTTGAGTCTTCTATACACAGTTTCATTGTTTTCTCAGAAGTGTTCTCAGCTTCACCTTCTATCGCCTCTGTTATCCAGGGGCCTTTTGCAGAGGGTTTAAATCTTAGCCTCTCTCTCACCCTGTATGGTCTCCAACTGCCTTTCTCAATGTTACATCTTCTTGCTGATCTGCCATATTGCTAGTCTCACAGCTCATTTTCCCTCTTCTCTGTTCCATGATCTATAGAGTTTGGGAACCACTAAAGTCTTGTCCCGTTGTCTCCAAAGACTACTCCTTCCCAGGATTACTACATAACTGAACCTACCAATTCTGCTGCAACAAGCTGTCCAGTATACCCTAGCCCACCTTCAGGATTCTCTAGGACAGAAGTGTTTCTTATTTTACTAGAATCACATTTTTCCTTACACTTGAGGCTTTCCCACAATCTCACTCACTACATTCTGCTGTGTTGTGATGGTAACACCACGGTAGTCTGCTGATTTTAGTGCTCTGCAAGTATCCAACAGGGAGGGAAATGCCAGTCTCTCCTTCACTCATGTAGTTCCCCTATATGATTTGGGTGAAGGAAGAAAGAAGGTGTTCATTCATGCCTAATCCATCGAAGAGGAGGGGGAGCTTTACCACTACTAACAGTGCACAATGAAAAGAATGTCTGAAATTCCCTCTCAGGTGAAACATATCATGTGCTATTTCTTCTGAATCTGGGGCACTTTGCTGAATGGCCTGGTACAAATACCTGAGTATTTACTAAATCGTGTTTTCAAGAGAGAGATAATGTGAATTTGACTAAATGGTTACTTTAGTAACATTAAAAATTAAGATTGTATCATTTAGCGCCCTTGTTTGTCATAAGCCATCAACCATTTCTAGTGTTTATCTCTTGTGCTGTGACCTCCAAAGAATTTCTTCAGATCCCAAAGTGTGTGAAATAACAGCGGCGTTTCATTTTACTAGACTACTCTGGTTAGTCTGATACTAAAAATATTTCCTTCATAAATGCTGTTTAAAACCCCTTCAAAATATGTCTGGTTAAATCTCATCATTCTGCCAAGGATGCTTTTTTTTTAATATTAATTTTGGTAGTTAATTTTGAGTTATTCATTTTTCCATTCAACCAACATGCAGTGACATCTCCTATGTAACAGGCACTGGGCTTGGCTGGGAGGATGGGGAGGTGGGGGCATGACCAGATAGCTCCACTGCCCCTTGGGGAAAAAAGTGCACAGCCAAACAAATGAATAAATTACAGATTAGTGATAAGCAAAGAGAGAAATAAACAGGGTGCTCGTGCAGAAATTAATTGGAGTGGGACACTTTAAATATGGAAATGAGGAAAGAGCTCTCTGATGCTGCGATGTTTTGGCTGAGATGAGAAGGATGGGAAAGAGGCAGTCAGATGCAGGGCAGACAGAACTGTATTCCAGGTATAGGGAAAGCACTTGTTGAGGCTTTGGTGTGTGAAAGAGTGTGTGAGTTGTTATTCTAGGAAATGGCAGAGGGCCAATATCACCAGTGCTTTATTGACCAAGGGAGAGAATCATGTAGTGTCTGTGAGGCCCTGCTAAAGGTTTTTGTTTATATTCACAGTTCTGTAAGAAACCATGGAATTATTTAAACACGGAAGTAAAATAAAATGATTAAATTTTTAAAATACCACTGTGCTTTCTCAGTACAAAACAAATTATAGGAGAGCAACAGTGAGCTCAGCAAGACAGTTGGTGATTAGGGCAAGGATGGTGGTGGAGAGACAGAGATGGATATACGGAGAATTAATTTTATAGATAGGAAAGCCAGGATTTGTTAACAGATTGAATATAAGTGATGAAAAAAAAAAGAAGTCAATAATGACTTCTAGGGTTTAGCAAGGGGGAGGGCTTCTGTTTTCTTTCTTTTTTTTTTTTGTTTTTGGGTTTTTTTGTTTTTGTTTTTGTTTTTGTTTTAATTGACCACCAGAGTTAGTGGTGGCAACGTTTATTGATGATTGAAAGGACTAAAAGAAAGTCAGACCTGGCTGACGGGGCCAGGATGAATCAACAGTTCCACTGCGGACGTGTTTATATAGGTGTATCTGAGACGTGCAAAAGGAGAGACCAAGTAGATTTGGATACACAAGTATGGATCCCAGAAGAGAGGTCTGGGCTGAGATGTCACTGTTGAGGTTGTGAGTATTCAGATCGCATGCAAAACAATAGGATGAATAAGACCACCTGGAGAATGAATAAAGGAAGGTAGAAAGGTAGAGGCTAACATTTAAATATAAATTTAGGGTGAAAAACATATAAACAGTGAAGTACTGGGAGGAAAAGCAAGACAATCCAAGAAAGGAGTCTACTAGATATTCATTAAGGGAAACATTTGTGTTTTTCACCATGGCAGTTTTGGGGAACTGTAAAAATAAAGAGCATTTCATTATGAGGAAGAGAAACAACATATGTCCTAAAAATTTTAGGTTAATTTACAGTGAGGGGAAACAGAGAAATGAGATACTTTGAACCAAGAGAATATGGACCAAGGGAAGAACTTTTTGTTGTGTTTGTAATCTTTTTACTTGTTTATCTATTTTAAAAATCTATTTAAAAGATAGGAGATTTTAGAAGATGTTATGTGAAGGTAAAACATTATCTAGTAATGAGCAAAATTGTTAATGTTTCTGGAGAAAATCAAAGGAAGTACCAGACTAGTGAAGTTCTTAAGATCTACTTAGGCATATGGTCTAGACTGACGTACAAGTATTGATTTATCTTTGATAGGAGAAGGATCTGCTTCCTCCATTTTAATGGGATGGAAGAATGGAAGAATTGCATAATTCCAAGAAGGCTTATAGATTTAATGTGACAAAGATGAGAGAGTTACCAATCAATTAAATACTCTGATTATTTAAGAATGCTCTATCCTGTCTTTTGAGGGCGATAGTGAATTCCATTCCATTTTAGTGTTAGGTTGAAACTTTTTTACTGTTCACATTATGCTGTTTAAACAATTAGAAATGAGAAAGAATAGATAGATCGCACATGTAATGCACAAGCCAGTGTTGATGAATATAACTTGTTATTTACCATCTTCCATCTTCTGATAAAAATGAATGTCTCTTACTGCTACCCAAGCCCAAGGACAACCCTCTTCTAAGATGAAAATTGCCTGAGGGGTCGACTGGAGAAAACTTTATCTTTCAAAATAAGCAACTCTCCTTAAAATAAGAACAAAAAAGAACAATGTTAGTTACAATATAAAACCCAATCCTTCCAATTACATATAGCAATAACTGTGGCTCTTGTTTATTGGGATAAACAACCTGTAGCACATATTCAATGTGTTACATGTATGTAACAAACATATATATGTATGTTACATGTGTGTATATCTATATATACACATGCATATACATATATGCTGTTAGTATAACCTATGGCTAAACAATGTAATTTTATAGAAATAAATGTGTTCAGGATACTGAATAACTAACCTCAACTACACAGTAAATCCAGGACTCCAAGAGTATATGACATCTTGTTTTCTAAACTTTGTAGTTTTAAAGGAGAGATAGTGAAGTAAACAATTGCTTACAAGATGGTGCAATCAGTTCTTCGTGAAAGAATGTTTAAAGGAGCACCTGGGTGACTCGGTTGAGCACCAGACTCTTATTTCAGCTCAGGTCATGATCTTATGGGTCATTGGATCAGCCCTGAGCTGGGCTCTGCACTTAGTGGGGAGTCTGCTTGAGGATTCTCTCCTTCCACCCCTGCCCCCACTCATGTATGCTCTCTCTCTCTCTCTCTCTCTCTCTAATAAATAAATAAATCTTAAAAAAAATAGAAAGGATGTTTAAAGTACAAAAGTCACAAAATACTAAACCTCTCCACATAGCTTCCTAGAAGAAATGACTTGGAGACAGATTTTGAAGGATGCGTACATGTTGAGCAGATGTAAAGGAGTCCTAGCACATTTTAATAAGAATGGCATATCCAAAGGTGTAAGACGCAGTGGATTTAGGAAAGCTGAGAATTAAAGGTCATTTAAAATTGCAGATGAATGGAGTATAATCGGTTTTTCTACGCATCAAATTTTATTTACCATGGCATCTAACACGTACAAATTCATTAATTCATAGCAGATTTTAGATACTAAATATCTATTAAATAGCAATTAGGTTAACTACTAGAAACTGAAACTTTGGTAGTCTGATAAAGGCACATGAAAAAATAAATGCATCTTACTTCCACAAATCCAGTGCTACAATATTTACATAGATAGAGCTATTCTAAATTAGAATCTTTTGCCAAACTGAGTATACCTGTTCTAAATTTTGTGCCTATCCAATGTTTGTTTGAACCGTATAAAATCTAAGATTTGGCCTTGGTTAGACTTGTCGGACAATAAATATTACTGCATTATTTACAATGATTGTGATAGATCCATTGCTCCTTTTCCCAGATTTGGCAATGTGGAGGCTCTCTGGAGATTGTGACTTGCTCCCATGTTGGTCATGTTTTTCGGAAGGCAACTCCCTACACTTTTCCTGGTGGTACTGGTCATGTCATCAACAAGAACAACAGGAGACTGGCAGAAGTTTGGATGGATGAATTTAAAGATTTCTTCTATATCATATCCCCAGGTAAAGATGATTTCTTCCTCTGCAGGGGAAAAGAAAATTTTAAACATGCGGAAATACATGTTTCATTATTGCTACTATTCTACTAGTTTAAATAAAATGTTGTTTATCACCATAATATTACAGAAAATCGTGTTTGAGAAGGTTGTACTATGAAGTCATTTTTCATCTAAAGTGAGAAACACTACACTTATCTCACATGCCTAAATACTCTCTTTTTCTTTGTTTCTTTCTTGGCACAAGAATCATGCTAGAAAAGTGGAGTCAGCAGTACACAGAGAGATCCAAATATAGTTAATATGTATTGCCTCAATTTAAGAAAAACAATATTTTTAAGGAGAAGTAAGCCTAGATTTCCTTGTTTCACAAATAAAGCTGGCTGAGTTGGTAAAAAATTTTGCTAATGTTTAAAAAGAGATGTTTTCTACTGCCTAAATGATTTCCTGAAGATATAGGATGGTAAATTATGCAGATATTAAAATGTATATTTTTAAAGAATATTAAATGACATAGCAAATTACTCATTAATTGATATGTGGAAAAGCATAATATAGGATAATAAAATATTACCCTACTAGGTTACAGAGAGTAGATATGGAAATAGAAGTAAATATAGACTATCACTGGGTGGTGGGACTGTGAGTAATTTCATTATTTTCCTTTTTATACTTTTCTAAATTTTTAAAAATAAAACATACTACTTATTTTTAAAAATTTATTTTAAGAGAATTTAAAAGGAAAATAAATTTTAATAAAGAATTTTAAAAATGTTTTAAAGAATTAAAAAAGAAAAAAAATAATGTGTGAGGAAATTCCATACCCGAGTGCTGTGATTATAAATGATCTCATTTTTATAATTTCCTAGAATTTTTCCAACATATTACTTATTAAAAAAACAACCTCTGAGACATTACATTGTTTTTTAAGGAAATAAGACATTATGAGAAGCTACAAACAAAGAGAAGACACAGGGGCCTTCAAGATCTCAAAGTTTAAACAAAGAGACCAAAGCATAAATTAATACAATGGGAATTCAACTGTACTGATACAATAATTTTTAAAGTTCTATTTTGCTAATTTATGTTTAGGCCATGTGGTCATCAATGATATTATTATGTAACCCACAAGAAAAACAACAAAAATTCATGCTCACCTCCTCTTTTTCACATTAAAATCTATTACATGGTTTGGAAAAACCAGTTTGGGTTCCTTTTTTTTTTTTTTTTCAGAATAAAAATTTTTTTTAATTTTTTTTATTAACATATAATGTATTATTTGTTTCGGGGTAGAGGTCTGTGATTCATCAGTCTTACACAGTTCACAGCGCTCACCATAGTACCTACCCTCCCCAATGTCCATCACCCAGCCACCCCATCCCTCCCACCACCCACCACTCCAGCAACCCTGTTTGTTTCCTGAGATTAAGAGTCTCTTACGGTTTGTCTCCCTCTCCAGTTTCATCTTGTTTCATTTTTCCCTCCCTTCCCCTATGATCCTCTGTCTTGTTTCTCAAATTCCTCATATCAGTGAGATCATATAATAATTGTCTTTCTCTGATTGACTTATTTCGCTTAGCATAATACCCTCCAGTTCCATTAACGTTGTTGCAAATGGCAAGATTTCATTTTTTGATGGCTGTACAATATTCCATTGTGTGTGTGTGTGTGTGTGTGTGTATACCACATCTTCTTTATCCATTCATCTGTTGATGGACATCTGGGCTCTTTCCATAGTTTGGCTATTGTGGACATTGCTGCTGTAAACATTGGGGTACATGTGCCCCTTCGGATCACTACATTTGTATCTTTGAGGTAAATACCCAGTAGTGCAATTGCTGGGTCATACGGTAGCTCTATTTTCAACTTTTTGAGGAACCTCCATAGTGTTTTCCAGAGTGGCTGCACCAGCTTGCATTCCCGCCAACAGTGTAGGAGGGTTCCCCTTTCTCCGCATCCTCGCCAACATCTGTCATTTCCTGACTTGTTAATTTTCTCCCATTCTGTTGACTATCTCTTAGTTTTGTTGACTGTTACCAGTTTGGGTTCTAATTGACATGCTCTGATTTCTGAAAGTATATATGAGGCTGTGAAAGCTCTTCTTTTATAGATAAAGAGGCAATAAGCAGTATGAACTTTCTTATTAAGATCCAGTATTACTATAGGAAAGAAAAATGAGGGCAATGCATGTGTAAATGTGTGATTAGGCAAAGGATTTTTTTCACACGTTTTCAAGCTTCTTCTATGTCAAGAAGCTATTGTCAGAAACACTATTTCACGCATAGATGTATTTCTCTTTATAGTAGAAAGCCAGTCCAGATATTCACAGAGTTCAGTTCGGCAAGAACATGTAAAATTCGTAGCAAGGCAGTGACATTTATATAACCTTTTCATTTTCTTTTGATAATACTTTCTGAATTCAAATCATTACCTTTAGAAATTTATAAGCTCAAATATGAAGAAAGGAGTAATGGAAGAAAGAAATGTGTTATGTGTGATTATATACAACCTATATTCAGGAATATAAGCAATTGAGAATAATTGCCACCATGTGTATTATATCCACTCATGATGAATATTATTTGTAAAAAGTGATATGTTAGTCTTTTGTATAATTTCCCATTGAGTGAAAAAGGCAGACAAATGGTAGAACCATTTCTCAAACTGTAATGAAATGACAGGCTTTAGAGTTTAAAGGGTAAAAAGGAACACTTGCTATCTGCAACTATTGACTTTATGTTGCTCAACAGGGACTGTTTGTATATTCTGGAAAGTGTAGTTTTTACATTACAATAAATATCATTTGGAAGCTTATTGTTCTTATCTCTTATGAGATGGGCTCATTTAAATCCAGAAAGGTATTTTGGAAAGCAGAAAAAGAACAATTGGGGAATATGCTGAAAATATCTAGAACTTCCTAAGGGGCATTTATGTTTCTGTATGTCTCAGAAACTGTCAGCATTGCTGAGCATGGGACCTGCCTGCTGTAGTAGGGGCAAACAGGAAAAACCAAAAACAAAACAATAAATTGCTTCCCAGCGGAAAAGGAAAGGAAGTAAACTGGAAACTAGAGCTGGACTTCAAAAACAATTCTAGCCCTGGGCAACTTTCAGATCACCCAAAAATAGATAAAATGTATTGTATTGGGAAGTCAGGAATCTGTCACTTGTATGGTGTTGAATGTTTTTTGAGTGAATAACTATTTTAGTTATTACTGATGGTTTCTGATACTCTTATAATCAAAATCATGGATTTCTTTGCTATCATCTAGAATTGTTGGGATTCTATTTTTCATTGCCTTGAGTAACAGAAAAGTTTGTAAAGAGAGTAGTTGGTGTACGGGGATAGTAGAGGCATCCATGAATGGACATCTACACTTAGACTCACATCCTTTGCTATAATATACATAGAAACACACAAACACACACATGTATTTATGAAAAACTCTAAAGAGCTTATATTGAGTTCTGTTTAATTCTCTAGAACTTCCTTAATAATCTAGCTGAGGAAATTGTTGTAATTCTTTCTAGAAGGACCTCCATGTATCTGTTAATTTGCCGAAGATGTCGGGCATCTTTTATGAGGAGACTCCCATTTTTTACATCAGGGCTTCTATTACAGAATCTTATTCTCCTCTTATGCAGCTTCTCAAAATGCCATCTTTAAGTACTGAGTCTTTATGAACTGAATTCTGACAACTTTGCTTCCTTTCAATATATCCTATAAAATACTGCCTACCTACTTTATTGTTTGGTTTCTGCTTCTGCTCTGTCCTGAAAAAAGTATTACTATGTACCATACTGTTTTATGTTTATTACATGTCTCTACATCCAGAGACTGGCAGTTATAGCGCTGTGCAACTTTCCTGGCACTGTGCAGTCCTTGAAAAAATATGTGTTAAATAATTAGAAGACTCAGTGAATGACTAAATGAATGAATGCATTTTAAAAGGAAGCCACTTATTTTTCTTCTTTTCTACTGAATTCTCCATGGATGTCTGGTCTATCCCAGGGAATCTCACAAGAATTGCAGCAAATTGGGAACCTTTGTCCCACTTCTCTGATGCCCTGATTAAGGGCTCACTGGTAAGAGAGAGGTGAAAAGTGCTCTTCATATATCCACGATGTCATTCCTCTGTGTTTGCCAACCGAAAAGAAGGTCCCATTGGCTTAGCCCGTGTTCTTAGGGTATGATAATTACACCATAATTATAGGCCCACACAGTAATACAATCTTACCTTCCAGGACTAATATAAAATCAAACAGACACGATTTAGGTAGACAATAACATTCTGTAATAGAGCAGCATAATACAAGAGCCCATAAACTTAAGATTACTTTTACACATGTTGATTTTTATTTTTCTCATGACCCCCATTAATTTGAAGTTACAATGGGATGTATAAATAACTATGTATGTGAATTACCTTTATCTGATTTATTTTTTCAAAATACTTACTGTATGTCCTAATTGTCTTGGCTATGCCCATTAGCCATTGGCCATATCGCCAGAGCTGGCAGAGTCTAATTATGTCTCTCTAATGGGTATATGAATGAAGAGTAGAAATACTTTGAAATAGCGTTGAAGAATACATTTTCAACATTTGTTTAGTTTGCTTTTTGGCTGCCTTTTTTAGGATGCAAGTACTATAGCATCACCTATTTTTAAAGCCCTGTAGGCTCTTAAGGTCTGAGGCAGTTTTTACTAGTAATTGGGCTGTTTCAGCTTGAGGCAATCTGATTGTCCTAGCAAATCCTTTGAAATGAAGTGATGTAAGCAGAAACCACTTCACAGAGCACCCCATTATAAATGGCAACAATTTTTCCTGTTGGTCACAGGTAAAAAGCTTAAGAACTTTAAAATGGAGTGTGGTTATAACACTAACCATATATTCGAAATGCTGGCTGTTCTATAAATATTGATTTTCTTTTTGGGAGAAGTGGATTTCTAACTGTGTTATCAATTGACATGGTGAGTAGAAGCAGCTGTCCTTACATAATCTCCGGTTGTTCTTCCTTTTCTTAATGGACAGCTTGTGCTCCTGTTTTGAGCAGAAAATCAAATAGAAAATAGAATTTAAAGATCCCCAAAACATACTTTAAAGGTATTTGTATGTAACTGGGAAAACAGCTTATTTTCCTTTGGCAGTACTGGAGCATTATGATCTGTATTCCAGATAAACAGAAACCACACATTTAGAAACACACCCTTGAACTTACTCTGAAGGTTAACTCTATTTGCTAACCTTTTAAAAATACTTTAGAAAAATCAGTTCATCAAAGGCAGCCTTTGTTAGCACCATCTTTGGATCATTATTAAAGTTCAAGACCTATATTCATTTCCATCTCTTGAAATTTTTATCTATGAAATACAAATGTTTTTCAGCCTGGTGATTTTTTTAAAGATAAAATATTTAATAACCAGCCCTTTGAGTGTAGGGCCTAATTTCTTTTATAAGTCATAAAAATGTGGTTCCAGGCTGATTTTATAAGCACAGGTTTGATGTTCCCTGCAAAATGTGCAGCATGCAGATTTTTTTTTTTTTTAATAATCCAGGGATATCAGTTTTTGTTTGGGTTTACATGAATTCATCTGAAAAGAGTGCAGCAATTCTGAACATAAAGTACATTTGCACCTATGAATTTTATATTTTTATCATTTAATAAACACTTTTTCAGCAGCATCAACCATGGTATCACCTAGTGAATATGATATGATGAGGAAGAAATTCTAAATCATTTTAATATGCTATATTGTAATAACATGCAATTCAGTTATCTGGTCGATACCATGAAATGCTAAATGTGCAAGTAAGGGATGAGAGCTATACTCAGTATTGGTACAATGGACCCACAACTGTTTTTCCTTCCTACGGTTAAACACTTTTGAATTCTTTAAGACATTAGGTCAATTTTTATCATTGGGATTTTTATTGGCATTTTATGGGTATTTATTTGTATATTTATGGTAATACTTCCTTGCTTCTATCTTCATTGGGTAAGTATTTATTAAGTTCCTGATCTGTACTATGCCAGGGAGGGGGGGATGCAAACACAGAAAAGATGTTGCCTTCGCCTTTAAAAAGTTAACCATCTACATCATCACATTTAATTAGTTTAAATGAAAAATGAAATTAAGTGCTTAATACATGGGGAGCACATTGTCAGGATTTAAAAGAGATACTGATGTGAACTCCCTACATTTTCCTTGGTTTCTCCTTCTCAACTTAGAAGTATCAAAATCAAATGAATCTCTAATTCCTTTCTAGTCCACCTGCTAAGTTTCCTCAAATGCCTTCAGTTATCCTCATTCTTCCAGTCATCCCGCATCCGGAAAAACTCCTGATTATCCTGATGCACCTCCAGCCTCAAAGCTTGCCCGCTTTTCACCCACTTTTACCATATTGTTGGAGGACATTCCTAAAAGTAAATTTCATTTGATCTCTCACTTACCTAACAATCGTTTAATTGTTACCAGAAGTAACAGTACCAGGACTTACCAGAAAGTCAAAAATCTGGAATGTGTGTGATCTGGTCCTCACCCAGCCTTCCAGCCCTTCTTCCTATGTTTTCAACCCTAGCTTTCCACATACCTACCATGTGGCACTATAGTCAGGTCTACAGTTTAGGATGCTCCCTCCAGCTTTTAGGTTTTTGCATATGTCTAAAATATTATTTGATGACTTAATAGTATTTGACGAGCTAATGTATGAGTGTACCTCTGCATAAAGTGCCATCATTATCCATGTGCATTCATCATTCATGGACCAGGTTTATTTTAGTTTCCTGGGAACTCCAGTGGCTTCCCCTGTTGTAGGATTTATGCATTTTTAGAGTATTTCTTCCCTCCACTAAGCTCTGTGAATAAAGGCACTATATTTGTTTTTGTTTCGTTTTGCTTATTTGGTTGGTTTTGTTTTTAGAGTTCATTGAGCTCAATTTTTTCTTACTATATTTGTCAGAGGCAAACAAAATATATGTTTCAGTCACCACTTCCACCAAATAACCCTCTGTTAAGCATTTGATGTCTATCCTTCAAAACCTTTTCCTATGCATTGGCATACATATACATACAGACATATATATACATATGTTAAGTAAATATGATCATATAACAGGTACTATTTTAATTTCCTTTCTATTAACTAGGTAGTATGTCCTATAATGTTTTACATATAATTCACATAGGATTATATCATTCCACCTTTGCAACTAAGTAATATTATATTGCGTGGATATATTAAAACTTATTTAATTATACCAATAAAGACAAGCATTTGTCAGGTTTTAGTTATCTATTATTATAAAATAGTTAAGAAGCATACTTGAAACAATATCTTTGTGAACCTGACAGGGTATTTCTGAAGAACATAGCAGCTTAAGAGAGAGAGTTGTTGGCAGACTGCCTGGATTAATTTAGATCCTCGCTCCACATAACCCTTCTGTATTTACTTAACCTATCTATACTTAGCTTCCTTACCATAAAATGGGAATTGTAATAATAGGGCCTTCCCCATAAAGTTTTTTGAGACTTAAATGAAAAAAGATATATAAAGAACAATGCTTGGCAAATATTAAACACTCAATTAGTGTTAGATATTTGTTATAATTAGTCAGATATATTCACAGAAGTTGATTTATTAGATCATATGGTATATGTTTTCAGAAATTCCATCAAAAAAAGGCTGTAACCATTATCCCACCAGAACTCTTGAGCACTTACAATGTGCTATCACCACTCTAGATTTTCAATACTTTTTATTTTTGCATATCTATGTGTGTGTGCACATATATGTGTATATTTATTTATATTTGCATATAGATTTACATATATGTCTAGTTTTTTTTTCATATTGCTACTAGGAATGAACACCTTTTTTTTATTACTTGGATTTCTTCTTTTTATTCGGATCATTTGTTCATTTTACTATTGGATAGCTTTTGCCCTTTTATAAATCCATAGATATTTATGTATTCTGGTAACTAATCTTCTCTATGCTAAATCCACTGCAAGTGTTTTCTCCCAGACTACTATACATATTGTAACAATTGATATACAAAAAGATATATTAAAAAAGAATTTAATTGTTGAAGTAAAATCTGGCTGGTTTAGCCTTTATGGCTTAAGGGATTATTTTTTGTTAAAACAGCGCTGCCCCCACCCCCACCCCAAGCTTGGCAAATTTTAGGTGCTCCAGAAGTGTTTGTTGAGCAATTTAAGTTTGAGTTTAGTAAAATGCATGGGATTTTTTTTTTTTTTTAAGATTTCAGTGATCTCTCTGGGTCATAATATAAGCAGAATGCCACAATCAGATGACTCTCCTTATGGAAAGTATTATTTATCTTTATCCATGGAACATAAATAAAAGTATTAGCTTCAACAGTTACATCAGCTATAGCTAGTTAATCAGCTATGGCAGTTATAATTTTAAATAAATCTATTAAATGATTATATCAGTTCCCATTACAGTAATTCTTTCCAAGTATCTTGAATTGTATTCATGGTCCATAAAGTTAATAAACAGATGGTATAAATTATGTTTATTGAATGTTACAAAAATATTGAATTTGAACAGTAAGGGTGGATCATTGTATCCTCAGTCTTCGATTAACAACTCAGAAACTCAGATAATTAGCCCCTCAAATGATTTTATCATTACCAAATCTAGGTAGTTTCTAGAGTGAATAAATATCACTTAAGTTCTAATATAGATTTATTCACGGAATTATCACTACCTTCTAGAATTTAGATACCAAAATTATTCATACATTTAGTTTCTGCTTCTTCAAATGAAACATGTATAGCTCTAGTCTAATCATGGTGTGTGTGTGTGTGTATGTGTGTGTGTGTAACTTCTGCAATATTCTGAAGTTTCCAATAAGTAAATCCTACCCCACTTGGATTGGATGGTCATGATTAATTTTCATTTCCTTAAGGCTTGTTCAACTAGGCAAAGTAGAAAATTACAACGTTTTTCAAATTGGTGTAAATGATCAAGAACACTTGTGTAAGATGCATGGATTTTTACTGTCAAGAGTTGGCTAAGAGTTTTTATTTGATGTAAGAACATTAAATATGGATCAAACATGATCCAGGTACATACAGAGGCTTTATCATACCTGCTTTCATCTTGTCATCTTCAGAGTGCCCCCATTTCATTATTTAATTTTAGCATAACTAAAATTGAACAGCTTAACACTTATATAATCAATTACATTAAGTTTCAATTCTAATTCTTAACTCAATTGAATGGCTCACTCTGACACTCAGCAGTAGTCATTTACATAAAGTTATTGATGGTCAGATGGTTACAAATTGCACATTTCTTATTTCAAATACCCTCAGGCTCAGTCCCCCGCATTAGGTGTTCTGGTAGATTATCTTTGCCTGGATGTCTATGTTATCATCATCTTGTAGCTATTTTAAATAAAATATGAGTTCAATTCTGGAGTTATTTATTTACATATACTCTCTGAAAAGTGAACAGAGTCAAAGATAACCTTTAGAAAATTAGGAAACATAGTCTTTTCTAGATCCAATAATGACAGAAAGTACATTAAACTTCTCAATTGAGGCTCCTTTAAATCTAAATAATCCTTTGCAAAAATAAAACAATACAAATAAAAAGACTAGCCATATACTTGCCTACCAGATATTAAACACTAATGACAGATTACCTCAGCATCCTAATAATTTATAGTCTTTTGGGAGTAGCTCTCCTTTAGCATGTTAACACAAATTATTTAGAAAATAAAAACGCTATTGTTAATAGTTATCTTTATCCAATGGGGTGGTAAGGTAAAGAGAGCTTTGCAGCAAGTCTTTGGTATAAAAGAATGTGGGGCAATAGTTATAGGCCAGGATGGAAAGGTGAGTTAGGGAGACAGGGTTAGGGCTTTGCAAAGGAAGGTGGAAACAGTTTCTGAAAAGTTAAGATGCCTATTTGACAAATAGGCTTTTTGCATGCTTTTACCAGAAGCAGCATTAATATGAAGTAGTTACTGTTAATGTGGGGTTGTCGATGCCTGAAGAGCAGGTGGCCGCCATATTGATAACGGTCTATAAGCCACCTGATGCGAAAGCTCTACTTTAGACCATGTGCACACATACACATGCATTCATTAACACATGGTCAATGAAGTAAGTACTAATTCATGTTTTAATTGCAAGAGACATGAGCCAAAATTAAGAGATTGTTATATTTTACAAATAAAGTGACAAAAAATGAACTCAGATCAGCATTTATTTTTGGTTAGTTTGGCTTAGCAAGTAAATCTTATTTATTTATTTATTTATTTATTCAGCAAAAAAAATTTAAATAGTACATATTAGCAATTTGACTTACGGCATATTCTAAATATATGGAAATATCAATAAAATATATTAAATAGTTAAATCTTTGTAATTTATATGGTTGAAAGTAAGATAAATGAAGTTATAGTGATGGTGTTCTTATGACTGAAAGTTATTCTGTCAGAATTGTCATTACTAAATGAGCTCCATTATGACATTATTTTAATTTTTTTAAAACTGTTTTGTATATAAATTTTGTGCATTTTTGGTGCAACGTCTCAGTTAACAAAATTTGAGAACTTTGATTAGGGATTTTGTACAACTTAATGGTTTAGGATATTCTATTATTTTAGCATAATTTGTTTATATTTCCGATAAAAAATTCCCATCAGAATTAAGAACTTAGTTCTCAAGTGTCTGAGTAAGTTATTTAATTGATCAAAATGAACAACAAATTAGATGTAACGATATGTAATGAGTCTTCGATCTATGATATATAAACAACAGTGGAAGGAAGGGGGGCTTTGGGAAATAAGGTAAGAGATGGTGCAATGTTTTTACTAAAATGGGATATTATGTGGAAGAGTTAGACACTTGTACAGATGCAGAAGATAAGAAATTATAAGCAATTTTAAGTTCTTGATCAAGAAGCTTTCCAGGAATATAATGAATTGATTTGCAATGCAATGAGCCTCTTGTCCTGGGAAATATTCAAACAGAGGCTAGATGTCTGTCTTTTAGAGATGCTTTAATGAGAATTGAGTAAGAGGTTGGATTTGATTTCTTATCAGAACTATCTTTCTAACTCAAATTCTACTGTCAGAGAAACTTACGTGTCAATGAATAAAAACACTACATTTATTAGCACCTGGTTTAAAATTGAAAAAAAAAAAACAGATTTCAACTCAAAATGAAAAACTTCTAATAAATTTTTCAACCATGACACAGGAAACCTTGAAGAAGGGTGACTATATATAATTATTTGTTTAGGACAGTCATGGTGCATGCCTGTTATCTGGGCATAATTATTAGTAGCATCCCCTTTCACTCACAACATTGTCCTGATTTGAACAATAATTATTTAGTCATTCTGCTTATGAGGCATTGAATAAACTGTATGTGGAAGTGACTATCTCTGGAAGTGGCTAAGTGGACTGACAGAGATAGCAATCATTATGGCATTGAGTAGGATGTATGGAGGCAAATTCTTGTCTTACCAAAATCTAGAGAAAATCCATAAGTCTTTTAGACTTCTCTACTGTCAGTTTCAAGTAAATGCTCTAGTTCAGTGACTTCTCTGACACCCAAAATAAATGCCCTTTTTTGAAATTCTATCTACAAAGAGACAATTAGTTTTTTAAAAGCTATCTCTTTGAAGATACAATAATGTCACTGAATTGTGATTCATCTTGATAATGTATTGGCCAACATCTTCTTATTAATTTGTATGATTATAGTAGGGTTACTTTTTCATTTTTTATATGTAGCAAGTTTAAACTTTCATTTACAAAATAGAGTATAAACTTACTCAATTTCTTGGTTATACCAGCAAAAGAAAAATGGTGCTGATATACATATATGAAATACATGTAGTGATATAAGAATATATATTTTTCCACATAATAAAATGTATGTATGCATATATAGACATACTTATGTATATATATTTTTTCCACATGAGAAAGAATATATATACACACACTTATATATATATATATATATATATGTATACATATATATACACACACATACATTTGTGTGTGTGTGTGTGTGTGTGTGTATTTTTTTTTCCAGATTCAGAATTGTTTGGGAGATATTGACTAATTTCAATTTCATTTTTGGCTGTTTAATATATTGTATTTTCTCTAGCAATAATAAAAGTGCCTTACTTTTAATATATTGGAAGGTAAAGCCATATAAAATTCTCATTTTGATTGAAATATCATTATAGGTTAATCTGATAGCAGATTTCCCCACATGTTTGGAAAACTAAGTAAACATGCCATAATAATATTTGCCAGCATCCTTCTTTCCAAAACTCAGAAGTTCTCCTATAAAATTATTTTGTAATTTCAGACCATTATGAAATCCTTCTCAAGAGAATATATATAACAGACATCCATGCACTTTCTGACTCCTGCCATTAAAATCCTGTGCCATCTATTGTAATTTATATTTGGTCAACCCCAAAATTGTAAAATCACATTTTCTTCTTACTGATATTTATATCTGCCTGATAGTTGCACTGCTAGTGGACATCTTGATGGTTGGGTGTTCAACAATAAAACACATAAATCAGATGAAATATTATCAAAATCAAATATTTTTCATAGTCATAGGTCCTATTTTTGAGGAAGTCTATGCAATATCAGGTTTAACTTATTTCTGTGAATATTGTGAATCCATATTTGAAAAATGGACATTTTCAGGAAAAGTTATATATCGAGGTTAGATTTTTTCCTGTCAAATCTGTAAAGTACACAACTGGGAACATAATTTATCATCTCAAATTAACAGTTAACCAATCTAGAGTCTCCACCTTTGACAATGAAAATATAACTTCTTCATTGTCAAATAAAATAGAAAACTTGGAAGCCCATGCTGATGGGCTGAAGAACAATCTAAGGAGATTTTGCATAGGCTATGCTCTATTTTCTTCCATTGGACTTTCCTGTGTTTAGAGTCACTATATTTTATTAACAAAGAAATAAACAAGGAAGGAAAGCAATGAGGTGTGGGCCTCTTGGCGGGCTTCTTAGGTGTAGGTTCAACAGATACGCTGCCCAGAAATGTTCATTTGTGTCCGACACCACATTGTGCTCACAGCAGTCTTTTTCCCCATGGTGGTAAGTAGAGTCGTAGAGGAGTGTGGTAGTTAGGTGAGAAGTTACAAATACATGGCCTAATAGGAACCATAGCATGAAAGCTGTGTTTTATTTGTAAATATACTAGCATCTTCTATGACCCACCTTCTCCACTCTCACTCTCCACAAAATTTTTCTTAGTTTTTAAAAAATGTTTAACTTTTTACTGAAGTTCAGCATGATTCAGAAAAGTGCATAGTTTATAAGTATATAGCTCAATAGATTTTCACACCCCAGACACACTGTGTAACCAGCATCAAGCACCAGAACGTTCCAAAGCCTCCTCCTCTCCTGCCCCTCGAAGTCCCTCCTGCCCCTTCTGGCTACTACCCTTCCATAAATCTGACTTCTAAGATCATAGATTTGCCTGTTCTTAAACTTTATAGAAATGGAATTAGACACTGTGTGCTCATCTGTGTTTGACTTCTTTTGCTTGGCGTAATGTTGTGTAGATGAGCTGTTCTTATTGTTATGTAGAGTTCCATTATGTGACTAGAACACTTTATATTGATTCATCTTTTTGTTGATGGGCATTTGGGTGATTTCCAAGTTTGGAGCTATTATGAACAGTCCTGCTATGAGAATTTGTGTACTTGTCCTTGGATGAACATACAAATGCATTTATGTTGGTATGTTCCTGGGAGTGTAACTGCTGTGTCATAAAATTTGTAGTTTCTTTTTTACATAAAACATGTAGGGTTTTTTTTTCTGATTATGGGGGTTTTTTTGTTTGTTTGTTTAATTTGAGTATAAGTTGACACATGATGTTACATTAGTTTCAGGTGTACAACTTAGTGATTTGACAAGTTTATACATTATGCTATGTTCACCACAAGTGTAGCCACCATCTGTCCCATCACATTGCTATTACAATATTGTTGACTGTATTCTTTGTATTCTCCAGCTTTGTAGTCCCATGATTTCCTCATTCCGTAACTGAAGACCTGTATCTCCCTCTTCCATTCAACCATTTTGCTGAACCCAACCCCCCTCCCCGCTGGTATCCATCCATTTGTTCTCTTTATTTATTGTTCTGATTCTGCTTTTTATTTGTTTTTTCTAAAGATTCCATTTATGAGTAAAATCATATGGTATTTCTCTTTATCTGACCAACTTATTTACTTAGCGTAATACCTTCTAGGTCCATCCATGTGTACTTCAAATGGCACAATCTCATCCTTTTTTATAACTGTGTAATATTCCATTATGTATATATAACATATTTTCTTTATCCATTCATCTATTGATGGGCACTTAGGTTGCTTCCATATCTTGGCTGTTGTACATAATGCTGCAATAAACATAGGGTTGCATATATCTTTCCAAGTTAGTGTATTCTTTTACCCTGAATAAATACCCAATAGTGAAATTACTGGATCATATTGTATTTTTATTTTTAATTTTTTGAGGAACCTCTATACTGTTTTCCCTAGTGGCTGTACCAATTCACATTCCCACCAACAGTGCTTGAGGATTCTTTATCCACATCTTTGCAAACACTTGTTGTTTCTTGTCTTCTCGATTTTAAGCATTCTAACAGATGTAAGGTGTTATCTCATTGTGGTTTTGGTTTGCATTTCCCTGATGATAAGTGATGTTGAGCATTTTTTTCATGTGTCTATTGGCCATCTATAAGTTTTCTTTGGGAAAAATGTCTATTCAGGTCCTCTGCTCATTTTTAATTGGATTTTTTGTATGTGTGTGATGAGTTGTATGAGTTCTTTATATATTTTAGATATTAACCCCAACTGGATATATCATTTGGAAATATCTTTTCCTATTCAGTTTATTATCTCTTTGTTTTGTTGATGGTTTCCTTTCCTGTGCAGGAGATTTTTATTTTGATGTAGTCCCAATAGTTTATTTTTGCTTTTGTTTCCATTGCCTTAGGAGACATATCTAAGAAAATGTTGCTATGGCTAAAGTCATAGAGATTATTGCCTGTCTTCTCTTCTAGGATTTTTATGATTTCAGGTCTCACATTTAGGTCTTTAGTCCATTTTGAGTTTATTTTTGTGTATGGTATTAGAAAATAGTCCTTGTAGCTGTCCAGTTTTCCTGGCTATTGAAAAGACTGTATTTTCCCCATTGTTTATTCTTGTTTCCTTTGTCATAGATTAAATGACCATATAAATGTGGGCTTATTGCTGGGCTCTCTCTTCTGTTCCACTGATCTATGTGTCTATTTTTGTGCCAGAACCATACTGTTTTGATTGCTACAGCTTTGTAGTATATCTTGAAGTCTGGAATTGTGATACCTCCAACTTTGTTCCTCTTTCTCACTATTGCTTTAGCTATCTAAGGTCTTCTGTGGTTCCACACAAATTTCAGTATTATTTGTTCTAGTTTTGCAAAAAAAAAAAAAAATGGCTATTGGTATTTTGATAGGTATTGTATTTAATCTGTAGCTTGCTTTGTGTAAAGCAGACATTTTGATGATATTAACTCTTCCAATCCATGAACATGGAATATCTTTCCATTTGTTTGTGACATCTTCAATTTCTTTGATCAGTGTTTTATAATTTTCAGAGTACAGGTCTGTCACTTCTTTGGTTAAGTTTATTCTTAGGTATTTTATTCTTTTTGGTTCAATTATAAATAGTGTTGTTTTTTTTCTCTTTCTGTAATTTCTTTGTTAGTGTATAGAAACACCATGGATTTCTGCATATTAATTTTGTATTAATCAATTAACCTGGTATTAGCCCAGCCACTTTACCAAATTTGTTTATTAATTCTCATAGTTTTTTGGTGGATTCTTTAGGATTTTCTATGTATAGTATCATGTCATCTGCAAATAGTTTAACTTCTTCTTTACCAACATGGATACCTCTTACTTCTTTTTCTTGTCTGATTGCTGTGGCTAGGACTTCTAGTATTATGTTGAATAAAAATGGCAAGAGTGGACATCCTTATCTTGTTCTGAAATTAGAGGGAAAGCTATTTTTTAGCATTGAGTATGATGTTAGCTGTGTGGTTTTCATATGTGGCCTTTATTATGTTGAGGTTTGTTTCTTCTAACCCCACTTTTGAGAGTTTTTATCATGAATCGATGTTGAATCTTGTCACATGCTTTTTCTGCATCTATTGAGATGATCATATGATTTTTATCCTTTCTTTTGTTAATGTGGTGTATGATGTTGATTGATTTGTCAATATTGAACTGTCTTTGCATTCCAGGAATAACTCCTACCTGATTCTGGTGAATGTTCTTTTTAATGTATCGTTGTATGTGGTCCACAGCTTTCTTAATTATATTTTGGGGTCAATCTAGTCTTCCCCAGGCATGGCCCAGAGAGGCTAAAGAAGGCTCTTTTATTCTTCTACTTTCAGATGCCATTCCATTCTGGTACTGAAAGCCAGATCTTTCTCTCACAAACCTATGTCATCCAAGATTCTATATTTAATTCTGAACTTCATCCCAGATCACACTCCTGGGGACATTAACATTGAAAGGAGGTTTTTTGTTTTTGTTTTTGTTTTACCTGTAGAACCTTTCTAATAAGAGTTACAAGATGGTCTGATTTCCCATTGTCTTCTGGTATTTATTGGCCTCACTTGGAAAATTCCTCACAAATATGTATAAAAGAGAGTAAGTAGAAAAGCACCTCAGGGAAAATGTGGTAGCAACTAGTACCATAAATGTGCTTTGCTTAAGAATTGTCCAGCTGAGTGGAAGGTAAGAGGGGATGCCAATTATGGGAAAAGTGGATAGGAATGAGTAAAGGTGGAAAAAGAGAAAAGGACCCTGGATTGTAAGGAGTCAGCCTGGTTTCATCATGGTGAAGGGCACTAAATTTTGATGAAGAAAGATTTGGAACAATAGTTGGTGTCTCCCACAGATAAAGCTTTGAGCATGTTATCCGTTGTCTTCTTTTCTCCTATCCTAGGATCTTTGCCTAATAACCCCTATTTTCCCATTCCTGCTTCCAATTTTTTTTTTATTCTACCATCTTTTAAAAATTTCCTATTACTTGAATATACCAATAACTGCTCTCCCTTCTTACCCTGTCTTCTCTGTAAACTAAAACATAAACACAATAAATATTTCTACTTTTTTGACCAAACATACATGAATGTATTAATCAGAAGTAGAGTCATAATCCAGTACTAGCTATGTAACCTAGGACAAATTATGTAATCTCTTTATACTTCAGTTTCTGCATCTATAAAGTAGTAATTTTAATAATGTTTATCTCACAGAACCTCATTTTTGAGATTTTGAGGTTTTCATTTATCTCACAGATCCCATTTTTGTTATCGTGAATGAGATAAAGAATACAAAGATATTGGAATTGTATCTGAGACATACTAAGGATTTAATGAACTATAAATAATAATAAATTTCTGAAGAAAATAATATAAGGAAACACTGACCTAGGGTCAAATATTTTATTTATTTTTTTAGAGATTTTATTTATTTGAGAGAGATAGCAAGAGAGAGAGCATGAACAGTGGGGAGAGGGAGAAGCAGGCTCCCCACTAAGCAGAGAGCCCTATGCAGGACTCTGATCCCAGGACCCTGGGATCATGACCTGAGCCAAAGGCAGACGCTTTACTGACTGAGTCATGCAGGTGCCCCATAGGGTCAAATATTTTATACATATATACATAATCTGTTATTTTTAGAAAGGTCATTATTTAAAATGTTATTGACAAATAACAGATATGTGACAAAAACATTTGCATAATAAAATTACACTTTTTTTATACAAGAATATATGTCTGGCTTTCTTTAAGGCATTGTTTCTTAACTTGGAACAGAGATCACAAACCACTTCAAAAATGTGATGAAGTGTATGAAACCATTCCCAGTTACATATATACACAACTTTATTCGTGTTGATTTGGAATTCATGGGAGATTTAGTTCCCATTTATGGAATTCACAGGAGCCCAAGACCCCAGGTCTAGGACTTTAGCTTTAAAAGTAATAAAGTAAATTAGAAATGTTGGATTTAAGATATAAACATGTAGATTTTTTCTTCTGGGAAAGTAACAATATCTCAGGTATTGAATATTTTCATTAAATTGGCAGGTGAAAATGATGATCTCTAATTTCAACTCCAACATTCTATATTCTTATGAAATATCTAGCTTCTCTAATTACTTTAAAATATGAGACCATTTTCTGTCACCTGCTTATGTATATATGAATGGGATGATTCAGCAGCACAGACTAAGGAAATATATTTTCCTCTGACTTGGGATTTTTAAATTAGAGCAAGGCACAGAGGGTAAGAGCCAAAAACAGAAAGGATAAGAGGTTTGCTCTCAAAGACTAGGAGAACAATTAAGTAGGTATAACTGGATATTAGTAGCATCCTTAATTTGAAGGACTCTGATTCACAGTAGGAAGCTGTTTCAGAATGTAAACCATTTTGTTTGTCTTTTAATCCTTCAGTCCTTCATAATTTTATCCTCGATTCCTGGTATTTAAAGTTGGTCATAGTCAGGTTTTGTTATCTGTTTGTCTTCATTCCCATTTTCTATTACTGCATAACAAATTATCCCCAAATTTAGTGGCTTAAAACAGAACATTTTTTTTTTTTAATATCTCATGATTCTGTGGGTCAGAAGTTTAGGCAGGGCTCAGCAGAATACTTCCTCTGCTTCATATGGCATTGACTGAAATCACTCAGTGGTATTCAGCTGGCACATGGCTGGTCTGGAGAGTCCAAGATAGCTTCTCTTCCATGTCTGGCACCTTGCTCTGATGGCTCAAAGGCCAGGCTGTGCTAGGATGGTCAACTGAAGGGCTTATCTGTGGCTTCTCCAGCAGAGTGGTCTCAAGGTCCTCAGAAAACTATCAAGGAAGCTCTAGGGGAAGCTTTAGAGCAAATGTTTCCAGAGGCCTGCACAGAAGCTGCAAGGGTTCTTATGAGCTAGACTTGGGAATCCCAACATGCCTCTTCAGCCACATTCTCCTAGTTAAGCAAATCATCAATGTAAACTCAAAACCAAGGAGAGATTTTATACCCTATCTCTCAAAGGAAGGAATAGCAAAGTATTTGTAATCATTTTTAATGTGTCACAGTCAGATCCCCCCTAAACTTTGGGTCAAGAAGACTCAGTTAATCACTTTTTGGTGACTAAAGTGTGACTACGGCCTATCTATCTATCATCTATCTATCTATCTATCTATCATCTATCTAACTATCCATCATCTATCCACCTATTTATTCCCTAAATCCCCCATCATAGGCAACCATTTTAATTTCTTTAATTTGTGTATTTTATTTGAATGTTTTGCTTGAAAATGTACATTGTTTGGGGTCAATTTATTTTTCATTAGCATAAATGGTGTTGAGTTACATGTCCCCATTTTTCTTCTTTTTTTTTAAAGATTTATTTATTTATTTTAGAGAGAGATTGAGAGCAAGAGCATGAGAGGCAGAGGGAGAGGGAGAGAGAATCCCAAGCGGACTCTGTACTGAGCATGGAGCCCAATGCAGGGCTCCATCTCACTACCCTGACATCACTACCTGATCAGAAACTAAGAGTCAGACCCTTAACTGACTGCTGCTGCACCACCCAGGTGCCCCTTTTTCTTCTCTTTATAACACACACTTATGATTTTAACACCAAGTCCTGGTTTCTATATGTACATCTATGTGCTGCAAAGCCCTCAATGGTGGGAATCCTCTGTATTTCAACTATTCATCCTTTTTGAGATGGTTATCCAAAGTAGCTCCAACTCACTGCCACCATTTACTTATTAGTTTCCTCAATAAATAATATCAAATATTCGCTGTGTGCCAAGCACTGTTCTAGGTACTAGCAACAATATAAGGATGAGGAGGGGGATTTATGTCCAGGAGCAAAGTTTCTGGGTCACAGAATTTTGTCAGATAGTTTTGCAGAATCCAGCAAGTATCTTTTCCCAAGTGCCTTTTAACTTTGTACATGGCTTTTTCATTAAGATTTTTTTTAATTTTTAAATGTTTATTTTGAATATGTAATACATGCACATACTTCAAAAATAGAAACAATATAATGAGGTCAATATGGAGAAATCTTTTCTTTATTTTACATATTTTTAATTTAAGTATAATTAACCTACACTGTTATATTATTTTCAGATGTACAACATAGTGATTCAACAATTCTATATATTACTCAGTGCTCATCATGATAAGTGTAGTCATCATCTGTCACCAAACAACATTTTCACAATCTTATTGACTATATTCCCTATGCAGTACTTTTCATCTCTGTGACTTACGTATTTTGTGACTGGAAGTCTGTACCTCTTAATCCCCATTTGTCAATATGGAGAAATCTTGATCCAAACTAATTTCCTTCAACCCAACTTGTCTCCCTTACTTTGTATTAATTTCTCCTGCATCCTTCCAGTGAGAAATCCTTTATTTTTATGTAATCAGATTCATTGATTTTTTTTTTTTCTGCTTTTTGGCACTCTTGGAGATCATTTGGGAAACATTTTCTAGGTCTTTTTTAGTTATTCTCTCTTTAATATTTTTGTTATTTATCACCTTATTATTGTTATTAGATATTTTATTCTTTATTTTATTCTCAATTATGTCTTTTTCTTTGTTTTGTTTTGTTTTGATTTCCAGTATAGTTAACATACAGTGTTATATTAGTTTCAGGTATATAATATAGTGACTCAGCAATTCTATACTTAGTGCTCATTACAATAAGTGTACTCTTATATATATACATTAAAAAATATATATATATATATTTTTTTTTAATAACTGTACTCCCCATCACCTCTTTCACTCATCCTCCCACCCACCTCCCCACTGGTAACCATCACTTTGTTCTCTATAGTTAAGAGTTGGTTATTTGGCTTGTCTCTTTTTTCTTTGTTTTGTTTCTTAAATTCCACATATGAGTGAAATCATATAGTATTTGTCTTTCTCTGACTTATTTCACTTAGCATTATACTAACTCCATCTATGTTTTTGCAAATGACAAGATTTTATTCTTTTTTATGGCTGAGTAATATTCCATTGCATATATGTAGATATACACATATATGTAGATATACATATATATGTGTATATATATATATATATATATATATATATATATATATATACACCCCATCTTATCTATTCCTCTTTTGATGGACACTTGGGCTTCTTCCAAAATATGACTGTTATAAATAATGCTGCAATAAACATAGGGGTAGATATATCTTTTTGGATTAGTTTTTCATATTCTTTAGGTAAATACCCAGTAGTGCAATTACTGGATCATATGGTAATTCTATTTTTAATTTTTTGAGGAACCTCCATACTGTTTTCCACAGTGGCTGCACCAGTTTGCATTCCCACCAACAGTGCATGAGGGTTCCTTTTTCTCCACATCCTCAACAACACTTGTTGTTTCTTGTGTTTTTGACTTTAGGCATTCTGATGGGTGTGAGGTGACATCTCGTTGTGGTTTTGATTTGCATTTTCCTGATGATGAGTGATGCTGAGCATCTTTTCATGTGTCTGTTGGCCATCTGTATGTCTTCTTTGAAGAGATGTCTGCTCATGTCTTCCACTCAATTTTAATTGAATTTTTTGGTTATAAGTTCTTTATATATTTTGGATATTAACCCTTTATTGGATATGTCATTTGCAAATATCTTCTCCCACTCAGTAAGTTGCCTTTAGTTTTATTAATTGTTTCCTTTGCGGTGCAGAAGCTTTTTATTTTGATATAGTCCCAATAGTTTATTTTTGCTTTTGTTTCCCTTGCCTCAGGTGACATAGCTAGAAAAATGTTGCTATAACCAATGTCAGAGAAATTAATCCCTATGTTCTCTTCTAGGATTTTTATGGCTTCAGGTCTCTCATTTAGGTCTTTCATCTATCTGAATTTATTTTTGTGTATGGTGTAAGAAAGTAGTCCAGTTTCATTCTTGTACATGTAGCTAGCTATCCAGTTTTCCCAATACCATTTGTTGAAGAGACTATATTTTCCCATTGCATATTCTTGCCTCCTTTGTCAAAGATTAGTTGACCATATAAATGTCAGTTTGTTCTGGGCTCTCTATTCTGTTACACAGATCTGTGTCTATTTTTGTACCAGTACTACACTGTTTTGATTACTACCACTTTGTAGTATATCTTGAAATCTGGGATTGTGATGCCTCCAGTTTTGTTCTTCTTTTCAAGATTGCTTTGGTTATTTGGGATCTTTTGTGGTTCCATACAAATTTTAGGATTATTTTTTCTAGTTCTGTGAAAAATGTTGGTATTTTGATAGACATTGCATTAAATCTATAGATTGCTTTGGGTAATATGGACATTTTAACAGTATTTGTTCTTCCAATCCATTAGCATGGAATACCTTTCCCTTTGTGTCATCTTCAATTTCTTTCATAGATGTTTTATAGTTTTCAGAGTGCACGTCTTTCACCTTCTGGATTAAGTTTATTCCTAGATATTTCATTATTATTGGTGCAATTACAAATGGGATTGTTTTCTTAATTTCTTTCTGCTACCTCATTATTAGTGTATAGAAATGCAACAGATTTCTCTATATTGATTTTGTATACTGCAATCTTACTGAATTTATTTATCAGTTCTTGTAGTTTTTGATGGAGTCTTTTTGTTTTCTATATAGTATCATTTCATCATTTTACTTCTCCCTTCCCTAATTTGATGCCTGTATTTCTTTTTCTTGTCTAATGGCTCTGGCTAGGACTTCCAGTACTATGTTGAATAATAGTGGTGAGAGGGGACATCCTTGTCTTATTCCTCATCTTAGGGAAAAGTTCTCAGTTTGATATTATCTGTGCTTTTTTCATATATGGCCTTTATTATGTTGAGGTATGTTCTCTCTAAACCTACTTTGTTGAGGATTTTTATCATGAATGGATGTTGTTCTTGTCAAATGCTTTTTCTGTATCTGTTGAAATGATCATATGGTTTTTATCCTTTCTCTTGATGTGATATATCACATTGATTCATTTGTGAACATTGGACCACCCTTGCATCCCAGGAATAAAGGCCACTTGATCAATAAAATTTTTAATGTAGTGTTGGATTCTATTTGCTAATAACTTGTTGAAGATTCCTGCATCTATGTTTATCAAAGATATTGGTCTGTAGTTCTCTTTTTTTGTGGTGTTTTTATCTGGTTTTGGTATTGGTAATGCAGGCCTCATAGAACGAATTTGCCAGTTTTCTTCTCTTCTACTTTTTGGAATAGTTTGAGAAGAATAGGTATTAACTCTTTTTTTTTTTTTTTAAGAGTTATTTATTTAAGTAATCTCTATACCCAATGTGGAGCTTGAAGTCATAACCCTGAGGTCAAGACTTGCATGCTCCTCTGACTGAGCCAGCCAGGCACCCCAGTATTAACTCTTCTTTAAATGTTTGGTAGGATTTGCCTGTGAAGCCATCTGGTCCTGGACTTTTATTTGTTGGGAGTTTTTGATTATTGATTCAATTTCATTGCTGGTAATTGGTCTGTTCAAATTTTCTATTTCTTCCTGATTTAGTTTTGGAAGTTTTATGTTTCTAGGAATTTATCCATTTATTCTAGGATGTCCAATTTGTTGGCATAACTATGTCTTGTTCTTACTAACTCTAAAACCATATGCAAAGGGTACAAATTTGCTTTACTATTTTTTAATAGATTAAATCCGGTCCTGGTCCTCTAGATGTTATTGAGCAGTGCAGTGCCTGAAGATTTATGTTTTTACATTGTGCTATATTTAAATGACAAATTTCAAAACACTTTTGCAGTGACTTGGCTAATGCTATCTCAGCATCTTTTACCAAGCTCTGCTCTATGGAGATAAAGTAGATTGATTTGCATGAGGGGTCCATGGCCTTCCTAAAGGAGTCAATCCTCTTTCAAGTTCTATATTTATTGAGCTAAACTAGCATGGCCACAAGAAAGAAAGTAGGTTGCAGAGAAGGTAAGGAAGACCAGTAGGCCAGTCCTGACCCTGAAACAGAAAAGGTGGGAATGGATACAGTGGTTCTGGTGACAGATCGGACATAAGGCCACCCATTGTAACCGAGTAATCTGGAGGCTGATTGCTCCCTGGAAGTAATGTGGTCACTTGGGACTATCAGCTGGGAATAGTGGGTGGGAATACTTCAGTTCTGCCACAGTGCTTTGGACATGGCCTCCAGAAGTAGTAGTTAATTTCCAGTGAAGAGATTCAACCTTATTTGTGACACATTTTAACCTGTTAAAAGTGTTTGCCTCATTTTTTTTCCCTGTCTCTTTATAAGAAACCCAACCACCATCCCCCCTTGTGTCCTGAAGTTGGTGGTTCCATTGTAATCAGAATCTCCACCATCTCATCTCTATGAGGCCAAACCCTGACACATATTAGCTCCTTGTGGAAGTGGTTGGGTGAGAAAATAAAAAATGCTTCCTGTTGGAAAACCCGTACTAATAAAATAAGAACATCCTCTATTCTGATATGAGGAATTCTTAATCTCAGGAAACAAACTGAGGGTTGCTGGAGTGGGGGGTGGGGTGGGAGGGATGGGGTGACTGGGTGATGGACACTGGGGAGGGTATGTGTTCTGGTAAGCGCTGTGAACTGTGCAAGAATGTTGAATCTCAGATCTGTACCTCTGAAACAAATAATGCAATATATGTTAAGAAAGAAAAAAAGAAGAAGAAGAATGTAGCAGGAGGGGAAGAATGAAGGGGGGGAAATCGGAGGGGGAGAAGAACCATGAGAGACGATGGACTCTGAAAAACAAACTGAGGGTTCTAGAGGGGAGGGGGTTGGGAGGATGGGTTAGCCTGGTGATGGGTATTGAGGAGGGCACGTTCTGCATGGAGCACTGGGTGTTATGCACAAACAATGAATCATGGAACACTATATCTAAAACTAATGATGTAATGTATGGGGATTAACATAACAATAAAAAAAATTAAAAAAAAAAAAAAAAAAAATAAGAACATCCTCATCCCTGAACCCAAGCCTGAGAAAAGAACCAGGCCAACCTTACAGGAGAGCAAGATACCACTTCGGGGTTCATGGCCATGCCAGAACAGAAAGTTTCGCTCTTGCTCTTAATGTGACACACAATTACTTAAATCTTGCTTGAAATACCGGTCTATGGTACTTTATTATAATAGCCCTAAATGAGATACCACTGTATCAGAATCTGCCTTTTATTTTTATTTTTTAATGAAGTGTAATAAATATACAGTGTTACATGTACAGTTTCAGGTGTACAAAACTAATTCAAAAATTCTATACATTACTCAGTGTTTACCATTCTAAGTGTAGTCACCGTATGTCACCATACAGTGTTATTACAATATTATAATCGCCTTCATCTATTTTTCCCACCCCCCACCAACCTCCCCTCTGGCAACCACCAGTTTGTACTCTGTATTTAAGAGTCTGCATTTTAACAAGATATCTGGAGATTCTTGTGCATGTTTAAGTTTGAAAGAATTATTCCATCTCATTTTTTTTAATCTCTTGTTGGCCTTCTTGTTTCCCTCTGACCCCTGTAATGGGTGCACAGGTTTTTCCAACCTTGTACCCCTTACTTCTAACATTATTAAGCATTATAATATGATTACTACATGAAGAAAGAGATTTAAGCCAAAAATAATAACAGTAATACAAGACTGTTAAATTTGAATGGAGGATCAGTAACCAGATTTCCTCACTTAACTCTTCATTAAAGGAACTAGATCAGGCTCCTCCAGATTCAGGCAGTCAAATTCACAGGTAATTGAGGTGAAGTCTTAAAGGCAATAGATCATGCTACTATTGGCACTGGTTTTAAGCTTTACAGTCTAGGAACTAAAATTTCCCTTTAATCTTCTTTTTGTAATTTATTTTTATAAGGAGCCATTTCCTTTTAATTATGTGTAATTTGTTTTACTTTTTCAATATGGTACATAACTAGCTTAGACATTTAGAGATCAGCTGTGCAGGTAAAGTCGTCATCCTGTGGTTCCTGCAGTGTGGGCCCAACCAGCCAAATGAGCATCACCTGGCAACTCAGAAACGCACTCTCGAGGACAGTGCCCAGGGATCTGTGTTTAAAAAGCCTCCAGATGCTTCCAATGGGCACTAAAGCTGAGAAGCACTGTTGTAACCCCTTTCTACTCCATGTTGCCAAGTACTGACAGTATGTCATCCCCTGTACTTGTTAGTAATGCATTTTCAGCCTTCATTCCAGACCCACTGTTTTGGAACTGAATGTTTGTGTGCCCTCAAAATTCATATGTTGAATCCTGACCCCCCAAAATGATGATATTGGGAGACAGGACCTTGGGGAGATAATTAAATCATGAGAATGGAACTCTCATGACTGAGATTAGTGCCTTTATAAAAGGAACCCAGTGAGATTTCACGCTTTCTGTCATGTGAAGATATAACAAGAAGTTGGTAGTTCACGACCTGGAAGAGGGTTCGCACCGGAACTGGACCCTGCTGGCATCCTGATCTCAGACTTCAAGCCTCTACAACTGTGAGAAGTAAATGTCTGTTGTTTATAAGCCCCCACTGCTCCTCAGTCTATGGTGCTTTATTATAACAGCCCTAAAGAAGACACCACTGTAAGAGAATCTACCTTCTAACAAGATCTCTGGCGATTCTGGTATATGTTAAAGTTTGAGAAACACTAAAATCTAGTAAAAATTGCTCAGGCTCATGTTTATCTTCTCTGGTTAACCTTCTTGTTGCTCTCTGGCCCCTAAAATAGTTGCAGACGTTTTTCCAACATTGAGCCCCTTAATTCTAAAATCACTAAGCTTTATGATTACTCCATATAGAAAGGGATTCCAGCCCTCTCTCCTCCAAAATGCGACTTCCTGTCAAATTTGAATGTCAGAAAAACAACAAATAACATTTAACATTTAATGTGTGTCCTGTGTAATATTTGATACTTGGGACATATTTATACTGATAAATTGGACATCCTATATTTTTATTTGCTACATTTGGCAACTACATATAGCTCAAAAATTCCCCCAGAAACTGGTAATTTCTTACAGCATCATATGGATATTTGCTAAAACAGCCATATCTTTTTTTTTAAGATTATTTATTTATTTATTTGACAGAGAGAGACACAGTGAGAGAGGGAGCACAAGCAGGGGGAGTGGGAGAGGGAGAAGCAGGCTTCCCCTGGAGCAGGGAGCCCGATGTGGGGCTCGATCCCAGGACCCTGGGATCATGACCTGAGCCAAAGGCAGACGCTTAACGACTGAGCCACCCAGGCACCCCTATATCATTTTATATGACAATTTTTCAGTTCCTTTTGAATGAGGCAGAAGCTGAAATCCTGGTCTCTACCCTCTATTAAGCCAGTATCTCTATGACTTTGTTTACCTACAGAAGATATCATTGTGCATAGCCTTACAAAGTCAGAATTGGCCTTAAAATACAAAACCCCTGCCATCCAGCATTTGTCAGCAGGACGAATTTCAAATTAACTATGAAAATAGAAAAAAAAAAAAAAATCATCCTTAATGTCTCCAACATACAAAATTCAGTGTCAACAATTCTCTGCAGTGGGTTAAATGTTTCAGGTGCCAAGGGCACATTTTGCAGTGAGGTCATTCTGGCTTGACCTTCAGGAGTCCCTGTTGCTTTAAATTTGACACTCTACTGGATCATTGCTAAAGATTCCTTTAGTCTTGGAGGATAGCTGGTAATGCCTGCTTTGAGCGTTTTGTTTTTTGGGTTTTTTTTTTTTTTTTAGGTTAAAATTGTCTCTGCTATAATCTGTATTGGGGACTTACAGTGAAATGCTGGTTCAGTGCTGGGGAGTAACTACGACAGTTTCCTGAAGAAATCTCTTATCAGTTGTCCTTGGGCCCAACTCCATGAGAAGATGAAGTATACTTTTATTTGGATGAGAGTATTGGATGAGAGCACTCTTTAATTTCAACAATATACAGTCTGTCTCTGTTCACCAGGTTTCCAGAACTTACATAAATGACCTTAATCAGCAAAATCATTACTGCAATTTAAACTCTTACTACGTGAGTACTGTTGATGTATCATTTGTGGGTTCTACCGTAAGTCTTATAGAAGATATTTAAGGGATATGCTGCTAACAGTGCACTCCTCTTATATTTAAAGTCTATTTTTAGATCAAATTAGAATGCCAGAGAGCCATAAATTTGATCATATCACTTTGGCAAAATGATCTTTTCTGAATTCTCTTTTTAGGTTTTGCCTTCAAATTTTATCAGTCATTATATAGTCCATGCATTTTGTTTTGTTTTGTTTTAAGATTTTATATATTTGAGACCGGGAGAGAGAGAGGGCACAAACTGGGCGGTGGGGGAGGAGGAGCAGAGGGAGAGGGACAAGCAGACTCCCTGCTGAGCAGAGAGCCCTATGCCGGGACCCTGGGATCATGACCTGAGCAGAAAGCGGACAACCTACTGAGCCACCCAGGCGCCTTAGTCCATGCATTTTGATTCTCACTTTTTGTTGTTGTTGTTATTTTGTTAACCTCCTTTTCCTCTTTTGTATTACATTTACATTATATTAATTTATATTTAATTAGGGAAATAGTATAGAAGACTTGTTTTTATTATGAAAACCAGCATTGGCATGATAAAGTACAGTTTAAAGAAAAAACAAACATCCTTCTACCCAACATGCTTTTTAAAAACTGGGTACTGATTTTGCCTTAAGAGCACCTGTGTGCCTTTCTTTTTTTTAGATTTTATTTATTTATTTATTTATTTATTTATTTATTTATTTTAGAGGGATTGAGAGAGAGAGGGAGAGAGAGAGCCTGCGCTTGTGCCAAGGGGGAGGGAGGGGACAAGCAGGCTACACATTGAGCGCAGAGCCCAATGTGGGGCTCAGTCTCATGACCCTGAGATCAAGACCTGAGCCAAAACCAAGAATTGGATGTTTAACCAACTGAGCCACCCAGGCGTCCCTGTGTGCCTTTTCTTAATTGCATTGTCTTGACCATCTTGCTGCCAGAGTTGAGTGCAATCCTACATTTTGTGATAGTCATTTTCTTCCTTCCTTTGATGGTTTTAGCACATACTTTTTTATTTCCTTGCCTTTGATCTTTTACATAACTGGAACTATTTTGTATGTATTCTTCCAAGATGTATATTTTTGCTCAATATTATGTTTCTAATATTTACCCATACTAGTTCATTTTCACTGCTGCATAGTGTTTTATGGTATAACTGTATTATGAAGTATTTATTCCTGCTACCAAATATGGATATTTAGGTTGTCTTCAAATATCACTTATTGTAAATAGAGCTGCTGTGAACATTCTTTTACAAAACTCCTGTTGTACAGGTTTAAGAGATTCTCTGGGGCTTGGTACTGAAAGTGTGTGATCCACGGACCAGCAACAACAGCATCACCTGGAGCTTATTAAAAATACCCCACCCTAGATCCACTGAATCAGAATCTACATCTTATATCCTTCTGTGGCTATTAAAGTTTGAAAAGCACTAGTCTATGGCATATACCAAGGGGTGAAATTACTGAGCAAGTTCAATTTTTTTTAATTTTTTTTCAAGATATAGCTCAGTGTTTTTCCAAAGTTGTTTTGCCAGTGTATTACTGCCCACAAAGTTCCCATTGCTCCAACACTGTCACCAACAGTGGTATTTTCAGGCTTTAAAATAGAGTAACATGGAAACGTTTTTATATTTTGCTGATTATCAATACTGTGTAAAAATGCAGTTGATATTTATGTATCACTTTTCTATGCAGTCATCTTGTTAATGAGTTTAAGCATCAATTATTTGTTGGCTATCAATATTTCTTCTTAAAACTTGATTATAATCTTGTTAATTTTTAAATTTTTTGATCCCTTATTGATTTTAAGTTACTCTTTGTGTATTCTGTCTACTACTCTTTGTTGTTTATAGGTATTGAAAGTATTTTCACCCAGTTTATGGCTAGTGATTTTAATTTCTTTGAGGTTAACTGAAGGTTGTTTTTTTAATATAGTCAAATTTGTCAGTCTTTTCTTAATGGGTAGCAGGTGTTTTTGTTGTTGTTGTTGTGCTTGGCCAGTTTGGTTTCTCTGGACATCTAGTCTTCCACGTTTTTGGAAGCAGAAGTCATAGTGAAGTTCTCATATCTAGACCTATCACCCCCTTTATATCCTAGCTAATTATTTCCCAGCAGGAATGTACAGACAAGAAAAAAATAGCCAAATGAGAAACAAAGATCACTTATTAGAGCCAGGCAGATCTAATGTACCCATCCTAACAGCAAGATTCCAGAGAAGATGGAATCTTACCTAGGAACCCAGTCAGAGGAAATTAAAACACACACATACTTTAAAGCAGAAAGAATGACCAGCACATGTTCACCAATCACAAGCAAACAGGAAATGCTAGAGAAACTAGAGCCTCTGTTCCTGCTTGTTGGGACTAAGAAATCCACTATTAGCATAACATGCTCAGTGAGTGTTTGGGACTGATCCCAATCAAATTTGCAGTGCCTGCCTCCACAGCTGGGGGTGAAAAAAAGCCACAAAGGCGATGTAATTAATATAAAATTCTCATGTTCCTTCACCTGTTGGCCAAAGCAAAAATGGTAAAATGAGACAGACATTAATAACCTTCTTCCCCCAATATATACATCTGTTTTCTTTTCTCTCTATTAACCCATTGTGATATGGTCAATTAAGAGTGAAGCTAGACTGATTCCCAGCTTCCTCTTCTTCTGTGTATCCAGGGACCAGCAGTTTGGGCATTCAGTTCTAGAAATCTCTGAAAGATATCTCAATAGGAATATTAATTTTTTCACTCAAACCATACCACACCATGGATCAAAAATTCACACCTTATTCTAACCCCGTTTGACATTAAGTTCAGCTGTGTTATGCAGTATAGTTCACATGACATGATACAGTTCAAATAACGAAATGACCTAAAGTATGACATAAAATAACAAGTATGACCTAAATTTAAACAATGTAATCTTATCCCTCCCATTACCATAGTTCCCATTGTTTTTAAATCCTCCTCCCTTTGTAATAATGTAAATGCAAAAGAATTGCAATACAAATATTTTTCTTCCACAATCTATGATTTCCCTTGTCTTGGCTGGAAGAGTGACAAGGACAAAAGATAATATGACAAAAGAAGGATTGAAGGAATGAACATGCCTGAGCACTTTGTTATTTTATCATTATGAGGACCTCAAGAAAAACTTATAGCTCATCATAAATATTCCCTTTATAACACTATTTCTTTATTAAAATGAAATGCAAAATAAAACTTTAATCAAGGCTTTGGCTATACATGGAACAAAAATAATGTAAGGTTTTGAAAATGGAGAGGAAAGTATGTGGCAAGATTTTGATAAGGTTATCTCTGAAATAATCTATGGTAGAAAAAAATCTATTAAATAACCACATTTTTTAAATTTAGAAATGTCCCTGTATTTCTATTTTTCAAAAATATTTTCATTACAAATAGCAACTCCTCTAGAATTTTAGTGAAAATAAATTTCTAGGGGTGCCTGGGTGGCTCAGTCAGATAAGCATGTGCCTTCAGCTCAGGTCATGATCCCAGGGTCCTGGGATCAAGTCCCACATAGGGCTCCCTACTCAGCAGGGAGTCTGCTTCTCCCTCTACCTCTGCCTCTGCTTGTCGCTCTCCGTGCTTGTGCTCTCTCTCTGTCAAATAAATAAATAAAATCTTTAAAAAAATAATAAATAAATTTCTAGAAAGTTAGTTTAGAAAAAGTGAAGATATAATCAAATTTTGACAAAGTAATGTTTATACATTATTTTTTATACTCTGAATGATGCCTGTCTTTATCAACAACCTGGAGGTCTTAACATGTGAACATCCTCTTAGTAGTGAGAACTAATTTGAAATACCTTTAATTTTTTCTTTAAAACCACAAGCATCTAGCTCTTGGAATAAGTTGGTAGCTGCTTCTTGCTACAGAAATAGAGTAAGGTAAATGTGTTATTTGTGAAAGAGATGAGAGCTCTGGAGGCAAATGCCAAGGCAATCTTCATTAAGGAAGAAATTCATTTGACTAGTTTGAACGATTTAAACAGCAGCTATGTGCTGATCTATTTTGGGCTTGAATGCAGTAGTAGTGGGTTACATAATTTATCTTATGGAAAATATTTAAAATGATTAATTCTTAGATTTAGCATTCAAAATACCATGCTTCTCACACTTGGCTAACAGTCCAGACACATTTAGACTCTGTATCTTTATGCATACTCTTGTTTCAGCCCAGAATGCCCTTATCCTTTATTCATCTGAAAAATGCCTTCAAAATTCTGTTCAACTGTTACCTTTGTGTTGAATCTTCTCCTATAACACTTTATCTAGGTCCCTAAAGTTGAATTTATAACTATGTGCTTTTCTTTATATCTTTTACTTAATTAGGAGTTCCTCAAGGGTGAGGACTTTGATTTATTCATATATCTTTGCCCAGTGCCTGGCACAAATGCTCTCCTATATGTGCACAGGAGAATAGGCAAGGGATAAATGAATGAATGAATGAATGAACAGTTTAAAAAAATAGTGTTTATTGATTGAAGCACATTTGAACACTATGAATTTATAATTTGTCTAATTACCCAGTATTGGCCAGCAAATAAATTGCTTCAGGCATTATGATCTATGAGAAAAGCTATTGTTTAGAGGCATTAAAGAGAAAAGAATTGAGTTTGTTGTTAAGCGAATGTAAACATTAATGGTGTATATGTATATGAATGTTGTGTTAAAGGTAAAAATATAGCTTTCTACCTTGCCAAGTCTAGAAATGAGGAACATATGGACAGTCTTTGTAGCTAGATGATTCAAGCCCTGCTTTTCAAGACTTCTCTAGTTTTGATGAATCCTTGACTCTTATTGAGCCTCAGCAACTCATCTGTAAAATGGGGATAATAAATTCTGCCCAGCTACCCCACAAAAAACTGAGTATCTAACCAAATGAGATATTAAAGAAATTCTATGTGTTCTATAAAACCCTGCCTTGTGGTTTGCAAAGGAGATATCTTTTTTTTAGATATACTTTTTTTTAAGTAATATTCTTTACTGGACCCAATTTTCTAGATGCAGAGAAACAAACAAGCTGAAGGGCCTCTTTACAAGAATATACTTACCTCTTCTAGGTGCTCACCCAGCAACAGAGATATCACTAGAACATGGTTTGGGCTGGTTTCCTTGTGCTCAGACTTGTCAATAGCTACATCCTGTGCTTCCCTCCCCCAGAGCCAGATTCATGGTGAGGTGTCTGTTGAAACTGGGGTAATTTATGAAATTATATTTCAGCCTGAAGGCAAATGTTGAAAATTTGTTAGTTTTTTTTTTTTTTTTCTGACAACAGAAGAAAATGAAAAGGAATCTATTTACTCATACATGTTTTCAGAGCACATAGGTATGGGCTGCTCCTTTTGGAAGCCTTCCTACCTCTCACAATTCCCTTTCCTAATTTTTCCCGAGCAGAAGCACTCCATTCTCCATGCTTCCGTAGAATTGCTCAAACCTTGAATTTAAAATGCCACATGGCTTGGAATTATCTGTTTATGAATCTGCCTCACCGCTCCTCCCCCCCCCCCAGCCTCCAATAAGGAAGATTTTTAGGAGGCTTATCATTTCCTTTTTGTATTACCTAGACCTGCCTAGCTCTGCACATAAGACTTAGTAGGACCTCAAGAAATACTGACTCTTGAAAAATGATGCTGCTTTAAACTTTTCCTTCAGACCCATTAGTATTAAGTATGCTCTGAAAGAGTCAAGGAAAGAAGAGGGCTTGAATACATGGCAGAGAATAGAGAAGTGTGGGAAAAGAAAAATCACACGACTTTATTTTTCAGAAACTTTGGTAATGATGGAAGGCTATATAGCTGCTTCAGCCTGGTGCTGAGCAAGTGAGGGTTTTTCATTTGAACTGATGCTCTCTATTCACATGGATGCATTTATGGAAGGGATATAGGAAAGAGCTATTCCAACAAAGGCCATTATGGAGAAAGGTCCTGGGAGTCTGTTATTAAGTTTAATATCCTTGGTGTTCTGGCACTGGAAGGAGTCAGCTATAAAACAAATAGGAAACTTGCTTGTGAGAGAGAAATGGATTTTATTTGTACAAAAGGCAGAAAAATCTCAGCCTCTGAAAGGAGAGGGGGGAAAAATTGGAACGATATAAAAGAAGTGTGATGTCTTTGGAATGATGACATTATTTAAAGTACTCAAGATAGGGGTAAGGAGTTTAAAGCCCCGAGCTGGAAGAAAATTAGGCAGTTCTAACCACCTGGCAATAAATTGGAGTTGTAATGAAATGTATATGAATATTTTGGCTGTTAAAACTTGAATCAACCCCCCCCCCTTTTAAACAAATGTTGAACAAATGTCATACTCCTGTTCTCAATATTACCCCATAAGGGTAAATAGAGGCAAGTCAATAAGCAGTTAAGATGCAGTTGAAAAGTAGGATGTAGGATGGAAGAATGCACAGCAGAACACAGAAGAGGCCTTCGGAAAATAGTTTTAGGAGGTCAGAGCAGTCTTTCTGAGTGAAGTGTTTTTTAAGCAGAGACCTGAATGATGAGCTGAAGTTAGCTGAGGAAAAAGGAGACTAGTGGGAAAATGGAGTTTTTCTGACAGAAAGATTAAAGTCTGTCACTGCAGAGAACTAAGAGAAAGCATGATGCTTTCCAGGAACTGAAAGTGAGAAATTTGATATGGTTGGAAGAGTTACACAGCAGCATAGAATTTATCTCACAGGGCAACTGGGTGCCATTGAAGAACATAAGTGGAAAGTGAATTGATTTTATTTTGAGAGATCACCCTGGCTATTATATGGCAGAAGAATTGGAGTGGGCAGGAGGTTGGAGGCTGCAGGGTGTGGTGTTTTCCACCGAGGGTAAATGTTGTTGATGGTCTAAACTGGTATAGTAGTGAGAATAGAGAGATGTCCAGGAATAATTTGGAGGTAGAAATAACAAAATGTAGTGATCATTTAAAAGGTTTAAATTCAGAGAGGGAAGAAGTCAAAGATGACTGCAAGTTTCCTGTTGCAAACAAGTAGGTAGGTGGTTATTACCTTTGTTTGAAATGGGGACCCTAAGGAAAAGTTCTGGTGTAGGGATTGTGGGGGTTAGATTATAAGGACTGAAAACCCACATCAGTTCTTCCACATTGTTTGCTGTGTCATATTTATTTACAGCTTAAATTTTTCAAAGGCTGAGAATGCTTCTAGTTCCAATTCAATTTAAAGGGTGTTTATTGATTTCTTGGACATCAGTAAATTATCTCAGTGGATGTTATAAGAATCCGTAATGAACTTATAGTGTGTAGAAGGCTACAGTATCCTATGGTTTTTCATAAGTGCAAGCAGAAAAAAAAAAATTCTCAAGATAATAGTGATAATGATTTCAAAAATTTGAGAATAGCTTGAGCAATCATATCTTGGACATTAGTGGAATGAAAAACAGCTTATTTCTCTGTTTTGGCAAAGAACATCTTATGGGGATCTTCTAGAATGTCATTTGTAAGGATATAGAATGGAATGTTTAAACATTCTGTGAAAGAGCAAAGAAATGTCCATGAGGAACCATAACAATGGAAGTTCAAAAGCAGTATAAATGACTGCCTATGTGATTGGCAGCTCCAACATAATGAACTCAGCTGTCTGTGAAGCTTTGCAAGTTACCACAATTGTAGATAAAGGCCTCTCTGATATTATCATCCATGATTGGTATCCAAGCAAAGACACTAGATTAGTTTCATTTGTTAAAACAAAAGGCTGGTTTCAAAGGAAGCCTCCGCTGCCATTTGCAGATTTGGTGGGAGAACAACTCACTTTCTCCTTTAACAGGGAGGAATATTCATCATTTTAATTTGTCTAGGGGAAGGGATAAGCTGCTAATTGCCTTTACAATACCAGGAGATATTGATTTACCACTATTAGTAGCCATTGCTCAGTACTGATATTTTGAGACACTTTTTGGCACTTTTTTCATAGTTAAGCAGAGATATAAAGAATTGATTGCTATTTCAAATGACTTCACAATTAATATTATAATATGAAATAACAGGGGAAAATAGAACAATTTTATGGAAAATTTGTCTGCATAATTAGAAACTTGCAAATTTCTTTCTTCCTTCAATGAGTATGTTCAAAAAATGGCCAATGCTCAACACCATTATTTTGAAACTGAAAATATAATTGTATTTCTTTCAAAGAATAAAGCTTTCTAGATAAAGCATTTATGCATTTAATGCAACACTAGAGCAACTGCCTAAAAGAATCACTTTAATCACTAAACCACTTCATTTGGTCATTTTTAATAATTCATATTTTATCATAGAATGAATGTCTATGTGGGAAAAATAGAAATAAAAATATATTTTTAAAAAGGCAATGAGAAATAACCGCACGCTAATACCAGTGATAATTGCTGTGAACATTTTTGCATATATTCTTCTAATCTCTAGATAGAAAAAAAGAAAAACAATTTACTTATATACCTTGAACATTTTCCCACTCATTTGTACTTCATTATTTATGACTGTGTTAGGTTAAATTATGTAGATTAATCAAAATTATTCAAACTCTTGTAACTGGGATTTTAGGTCATTTTAAATACGCTATAAGCAACATAGCAATGAATGTTTTGGAACTAAATCTTTGGCCGTCCTTAGTCTAAATCATTAGAAGTTAAAATATTGAGATAAATGGTAAAATAAAAAAAAATGAGTTTTTTCATGATCTGACAATTTTCATGATCCTTTATTCCTTATATCAACTTTAAGTTTACATTTATGTCTTGTGTCTATTCATTAATTTTCTACTTGGTACTTTAATTTGTTAGAAAGCCTTAGGGATTCTGAGCTGAATAATGTATAGATAATGGCTGTAAAAGAGCATATATGTATCGGGATGAATGACAGATACTTTATAATACCAAAGGGCTGAATAGCATGAACGGTGGATAGGAGACGGGATTGAGTGCCACCTGCCTGTGGAAGTACCAGGCACACCTAGAGGTCAAATTGGTTAAATGAGCTCCTGCTGGGTTTAGGATTAAAAGAACAGATCGTGAGGGGCAACTGGAATGGTTGGTAGTGGAAATATTTTAAATAAGAGGTACAGTTTGTAAAGTCAAGAGCCGTAAACTTTTTGGTTTTCTTTTAAAAGTGGCCATCATCTGGCCAACCCATCAGGAAAACCAGAGAGCTTTGTCCACCCAAGCACTAGGAGCCCATGCACTTGGATGATAACTGCTGCACTCTAATGAAGGATATTCTTGGCTCTCATTTGTGACACCACAGGGGTCAGTTTAAATTTCCAAACATCGATTGGGTTTATTTCACATGTAGAACTTCCTTTATTAAGCACCAAAGGAAGACAAAGTTATTCTATAGGTGGAACATTTTATTTAAGGTGAGGTTATATTTAAAGGGTGCGTTTAGAATTCAAATTAGAATTTGGAGATCCTGGACAATTTCTTTTGTCTAAGGAAACTTAATAAAACCACAAGTCATTTTCAATGTAATTGTAACATTAGTTTGAGAATGGTCAAATTTATTTTTTGATTAAAATTTCTGGGTAGTAATTATAACTTGGCATTCAGTTGTTTAAAATGTTAATGTCCCAATATTTATTACTAAAGTAAACTACAGTGAAATTACTTCAAGTTAACAAAGTCATTCCCCCAGAATGGGACTTCTTGCTTCAAGGGCTTTTCGGTCTATCTAACTGGTAAAAATCCCTGGGGCAGGAGTCCTAATTAGTTCAGGATATTGGAGTTATTTTCTGGTTTGATGCTATAAGTCCCATCCAGGCAAAAACCATTATAATCAGTAAATTTGTAAATCTACCATTTTTAGTTACTAGTAAATGAATATAAATTTTAAATGGTTAAATATTTCTCTGTGAAGAAATATATATATATATATTTCCATCAAAGGATTCCCGATAATGCCTGGTAGCCTCTGGTAGAGTGTCAGGACCCATATAAGTATTGCAAGTTAAAGCCAAGGTTTAAGTGGAAATGCTACCATTTTTAAAAATAAAATAGTGATGCAGAGTAACATTGGTTCAGTTATGAAGAGATGTTACAATACAATGCCAGATAAATTTAATATGGTTTTCCTAATTCCAAAGTAATATGTATTTACTGTAGAAACTTTAAAAATATATATATGGAAGATGATTGCTTTATAGGTAAATTATAGGGAGGAAAGTAAGAAAGAGGGTTAGGTGGGGCTTTTAGCTGTGTTTGTAATGTTTTATTTTTTTAAAAAGAGATCTGAAGGTAATATGGTGAACTATTTGCCCTTGCTACACCTAGATTTATAGGTACATAATTTAATTTCTCTATTTTTTAATATTTAAAATTTTCATATAAAAATATTTAAGACACCCATGAACTCACTACATAGGATACTCATCCAACATTTCAGTGTTTAGCCTTCTAGCCTTTGTTATATGAATAAGCAAATACATATTTTGTTATAAATGTAGAATTATATTTTTTACATTTTTCTTTGAACAATATATTATACATTTCCACAGAAGATACAGTATGTGTTATGGATTAATATATATTATTAACATCATTCTGTTTTGTTAGGCATTTTGGCTAGTTTTTTTTTTTTTTTTTTCTGTCACAAGTTAATTTTTGCAATATTGGTTTAAGTGTTACCAAAATGTCTTACCAGAGTAGAAAGTTAGCACCAAATTACACTCAGAATGACCAATTTAAAAATCTTTGCTAACTTCATAGGTGAGGAGTCTCTCATCATTTTCATATGAGATCATTTGTTTTTCCAGATGTGGAGTTATGTTTCATTTGCCCACAGTTTGAATGGGAACATTTTCTAACAGCGATTTGTTTTAATCCAGTATGATAAAACATGTGGACATGACAACGACTGTCAGAAAGGAAGAAGTTTGTTGTACTCACAGATCCCTTGAAACAGGTACCACATATAGGGGTCAGTCAGGGGGCGAAGGGAATGGGGTAGTATGTACAAGAGCCTCTATTGTGGTTTCCATGGGCTGGAACAGGCAAGGCAGGGTGAGCAGGCCTAGGATTGGCTATTTTAATGTTTTCATCAGGCTCTAGTATATAGGGACTGGCCCTTGTTATCTGGTACCTGGCCCTGGGTGAGTAGAGTCAGTGGATATTTGGCCCCTGGAGAACTCTGTAAAAGTGTGAGAGCCCTATAGAAGAGGTTATGGGGGTGTGGGCTCTGGATCTGTTGGTTTACACTTGAAAGGCATGCTCCCTGGTAGATTGTTTACTATCTCCAGAAATTAACTCTGGGAGAGTCAGTCCATTTAGGGTCAGCAAGGTCCCAGATGTTAAGGCATCAGAATACAGAAAATAAAAGGCATAGTTAATACAAATTGGTTATTACATATCATGCTCTTAATGGATGAACAGAAATGCATAAATGCACGTGAGGACTAAGGGAACTGGGCCAAAGATAACATGGTTGTGAAAATTATTCATTTATTAGGCAGATGTTTTCTGAGCACCTACCACATGCTAAGTAAGCATTCAGTCATGAGCAAAATCAGGCACAGACCCTGCTTTCATTTAACTTACACTCTGAACCTAATTTTCAAATGCATCATACTAATGTAGCTTTCTCATAGTTTATATTAGTACAAGATTTTTCAAAACCGAAGAGTAATATGCAGTTGGTATATCTATTGTTATCTTCTGTATATTCTATGTGTGATAGCTTCTTTAGGCTTTCAGGCTTGCCTTACTCTTTAACAGAGATAATAGTGTTGTATAATTTGATCATAATTTGGAGGAACTTTGGATAATTGACAAGTTTTTTTTTTTTGCAGTGACTATAAAATAATAAACATATTTTAAGTTAGCATTAAAATGTTCTGATATAGTTCAGTACTTACCACCCTCCTTAATAAGTCAAGAAGTGTGTTGGCCAACTGGGATGTTTGAAATATCTCTTTATTTGGAATGAAATTACAGGGTTTCTTCTCTAATATAGCTGTTCTTACACAGACATATTTGACTGGAGATAGTGAAAATAAGGATTAAAATGTGCTGTGAGGACATGGGTAGAGTTTTAGCTTTGAATTGTGTTCAGTTCATACACAGAAATGAATATACACTTTAGTGACAATGGATTTTAAATGATGAGATTTTACCAATACTGATTTTTTTTTTTTTTTTTTGCCAATTACTGACTTAAATTCTGATTTCCAAAGAATGACTTGAATACTTATTAATATTAAAACTTGTTGAGAGTCAGTTTTGGGACCTGAGCCTTCTTTCTCAGTGTACCAGAGTTTCTCAGATTGATGACTTATTTCCCAATGGTCTTTCTCAGATTGATGACTTATTTCCCAATGGTCGGAAGGAATTTTTATGTTTAATTTAGTAGAGGTTTATTGTTAGATAAAATATACTTTCAGTTGCAATACATGCCTTGTAAACATATATTTCATGTTTATCACAAGAATATTTTGCAGGTACATTGGGTGATTATTATACAAACTAATTTTAAAACGAGCTGTCTCCCATTTCTGTCTTCAAATGATAGATGTAGAAAGCACTGGAATATTGTATGTGACTTTAAGTAATAGCATCTGTTGAGACTTCCTATGCCAGCCAGCATAGTATTGTGTTATTCCCATTGTCAGTCTCTTAGCAGATTCATTTCCATTGCCCCAACTTTCTAACTTGGTTAGGAGACCAAGTTTCCCTCATCCCCCATCTTCTAGTTGCAACTCCACTAATCATCTTTGAACCCCTTCATTCCTTCTCAGCCTTCTTCATGGATGTAAGACACATAAATTCTTTAAATGAAGCACATAAAAATTATTTGGCTTTTAATGCTGTTTGGCATTGTTTCATTAATGACTTCAATTTAATAAAATGGTTTTCCATTTCATTTCTTTTTTATTGTTCCTTGTGTTACCTGATGTACTATATTGATGTTGATGGTAAAATTGAATTTTTTTCAAGACTTCTCTTTCTTTTCTTCTTCCATAGCTGGAGAAAAAATCAATATACCATCAAACTGAATTTAGATTCAAAATGAGTCCTTTCAGATTATAGAGTCCATGAAACAGAAATAAATACGTGAATATAATTGGGTCTATTACTTATCCTAAAATGATTAGTAGAAATACATATAATAACCTCTTTATAATGATCTTGTGTTTAATAGCATTTAATATTTCAAAAAATATTTTCAGAAACACTTATTATATTTTATCCTCACAATAATCCATATGAGGCAGTCACAGAGTATCATTTTAATTCATTATATATGTGTGTATATACTTTATATACACATAAATATACACATATGCATATAAACATACATATGTAAAATATATCATTTTATCTTGTTTTAGTCATACAGATAAAAATTCAGGTGACAGACTTTTGAACTTACCCACCCAAGTTCACACAGATATAAAGTGACCTATCCAAGGCTAAAGCCAACATTTCTATCTCTTGATCTAAAGTTTGTTCTACTTTTTAAATAAGAAATATAGGCATGCACAGAGGGGGAAAAAAAAGATCTACCACAATTCAAGCACTAAGATGTTCAACTATTCAATAAATACATTTTGAAGTCCCACTATGCCAGGTACCATTCTACTTTAGTAGGAGAACCACAATGAAAAAGAAGCAGATGAACATCAGTGACCTCATAAAGACTGCATTCTAATAGGGTGGTTTAACTAGTTAAACTGTGCAATATTTGTCAAGTAGTTACAATGTAACGGAGAAAAATAAAGCAACAAAGTGTAGGATTTGGAGATGTGGGATGTTGGATAAAATCAATCAGTAATCAGAGAATGTCTCATTGGGAAAGTAACATTTGAGTGAAAACCTACGTTACAAGCATTAGGTACAATATTCCAGACAAAGGTGTGACTGGCATGCTTAAAGTACAGCTAGGAGACCAGTGGGGCTGCAGCAAGTGAGTACAAGAGCTGAGGAAGATGAGGTCAGCAGGTTGGGGGAGGAGGAGTGGAGGAAATCAGGACTGTGGGTGAATTATGTAGGACAAAGCAAGGACTCTAGCATTTTCTCTGAGTGAAACTGAGCCATTTTGGAAGGTTTTGAACACAGGAGTGACATGATCTAACTTAGATTGGAACAAATTACTCTGACTCTTGTATTGGGAATAGACTGTAGAGAGCGGGGGGTGGGGGGGGGGGGGCATTGGATAGTGGGACCAGTTGGGGCCTATTGCAATATTTCAAGTGATAGATAATAATGGTAACGTGAGATGACATGAAATGACATGAAGTGATTGTATTTCAAATATATTTTGAAGATAGTGCCAAGAGTATTTGCAGGTAGACTGAATGTGTGTTGTAAGAGAAAGAAAAGAATCAAGATGACTCAGTTTTTGGCCTGAAAAATAGAAAGAGGAGTTGCCATGAATTAGGTCAGAAAGACTATGAGAGAAACAATTTTCTAAGGAAAGATCATGAGTTTAATTTTGGACGCATTGAGTTTGAGATCAACTTTAGACATCCAGGTGGAAATGTTGAAGGGGGTTTTTGAAATATGAATCTAGGGTTCAGGAAAAAAGTTCAGGCTGAAGATATAAATTTGGGAGTTGTCAATTTGCAGATGATTTTCAGGTCAGAACACTGGATGAGTTCACCAAGAGAGTAGGTGTAGAGAAAATGAGATCTAATAAGGGTTGAGTACTAATGCAGCTCAGGGACACTAATAATAATCATTAATCCACCTCTCAAAAGGTGGTTATTAAGTTAGCACATAAGGAAGAAAAACTGTATAGTAAACATAATCTTGAAAATTCCCTAAATCACCCATAAATTCAGTATATATGGCTTGATTTATACCAGAAGTTGGCAAACTATGACCATGGGACAAATCCAGCCTGCTGGCTTTTTCATTGTTGTTTGGTTTCTTGTTTGTTTTTATGGCCTGTGAGCTAAGAATGTTTTTTACATTTCTAAATGACTGGGGAAAAAAAAATCAAAAGAATAATATTTTATGACATGAAAATTCTATGGAATTCATATTTCAGTGTCCATAAATAAAGTTTTATTACAACATAGCCATGCTCATTTGTTGATATATTATTTAGGGCTACTTCAGCACTGTAGTAGCAGAGCTGAATATTGCAACAGAGACCATATGTCTCACAAAACCTAAAATGTTTACTGTCTGGCTCTTTCCAGAAAAATATGACAACTCCTGGTTTATGCAATTCTATACACTTATATGTATGTAAACTACATTATATAATTAAGAGTGTGTATATATATATGGTATTTGGGGTTTTTAATTTTAAAGATATTTAAAACTTTTTTTTATGGAGCACGCATTTAATTTGCCTGAATTAAGCTCACTGAACCTGTTACCATGTGTTGAGCATCTGCTGTGTTGCAAGTGCTTTGTAAATTATCACATTTAGTATGAATTTGGTATCCCCATTTTATAGACAAGAAAGTTGAGGATCGGAGAGATCAACAAGGATATCTGAATACAAACTCGTTTTTAAGCCTGGGATTTCCTTTCCTCTACCACAATCCCAACATGTGGAGCCACATATATGGGGGTCAGCACCTGACCTACTGTGTGCAACTCCAGCAGTTCCTCTCAAGGAAGATACCAGAGATTTGGAGAATATTCAGAGGTTTAGAGAAAGGTGAATAAAAAGATTTTTTAGAAATATAATATTAAAGACATTACCCACTTTAGAATTGCATGTATTTACTCTTCATAAATTCATTTTAAGAAAGTGGTTTTAATAGGCACTTTCCTGGGATTTGGAGATAAAATGATAAATGACATATTCCTTGACTCGAAGAAATTTTCAAGCCAGTGGTCAGATAAATAGTCAACTTTATTATGAAGGAAGTACAAATAGGTGTGATTTCATAGGCCTGACACATTAGAATACTAGAGCTTTCATTAAAAAATACTTTGGTCTTTATGCCTAACCTCTAAAATTTACGTCAAAAAAAATCAGTCAACAAAGTACAAAGCCATGCCCTTCCCCAACATGCCTTTTGTTGCATCCGTCAAAGGGTATTCTGACTGGAATGAACCTTACCTATGATGAGATCCTGGAAGTTGTAGGTCATCTTGAATATGCTATCCCAAATCATGGCTACTGCCTTGAGTGCAATGAAACAACTTTAGTCATAATTACTGGTATAATTAGAAAAGGAAAGGAGTCCCAGGGATTTTGGCTGCATGAAATGAGGTGATTATGAAAATACATATTTTTTTAAATATGAGCTATTCAGACTTGGGAAGGTAGCTGCTCTTACTGTTTTACTGGGCCTAATTGAACCCTTGAGAAGAACATTTTGCATTTTGAGAAGAGATATGATTCTGTCACTTGTCTATTTATAGACAAACTACTTCAGTGTTTTTGAGTGGCACCTCAGTGGCTTGGAAATAAGAATATGGCTCCAAATATATGCTGTTTTCTTTCCCCTTTGTAAGACTTATGACCCATGACTTGATAGAATATTTCTAAAGAAGGGTTTTATTCATCCTGTCTCTATGATCTTTACAAATCCTTTATCAGGCAGTGACATTAACCTCAGATCTGAAATTTTCTGCTTTTAAAGCACAAAAGACTTTGTTTGCAAATTGCGTAATTACATGGTGTAAATTTACAAAACTTAAAGCAAATTAACTCCTACAACACAGCGCACAAATAGAAGTTCTTGTTTGTTGTCTGGCCTGACAAATACTTTTAACATGCAATTATGTTGCTGTTACTGTCATCCTTTTATCTTCAGCCTAACAAATAACATTCTGACAGTGTTAAAGGACATCTGAATTTTTCTGCAGAAAACAGCCCTTGAGCTGACATCAATGCTTTCACAAAGGAATAAAATAAAACTGGCAAAGATATTAACTTGACATCATGGGGGAAAATTGTTAGAATGGATTTGTATCCAAATCCATTATCCCATTTAATCTTTGCAAAAGCCATGTGTTGTAGGTATTACTGTCCCCATTCTTTATATGAAGAATCCAGCTCAAGATAGTTGGATAGTTGAATACTATGCCTATAGCTACACAATTAAGAAATGGTGGAGGCAGAACTAAATCCAGGTTGTCTTATTCCATTTTTCATTCTCTTTCAAGGGTACAGTCTTGCAAAACTACCACCCACACATGAAATCCAAGTACTCTTATTTCTAGGGCACTCTCTTTATGCCATGACCATTAATCATTAACTACACAGAAACTTAATTAATACAATTAGCTGGAGAGAATTATAGAAAGGTATATTTTGACAACAGATGGAGGGATAAAGGAAGCAGGATAAATTTTGAGCTTGAGAAGTTATCTGGGATCAGGTGATGGGTGCCAGGACCATGAGAAGATGTCTTAAAGGCTCCCAGCACACTGTGGTTAAAAATACGGAAAGATAGACTCAGAATAATATGGGATTATTGCTAAAAACAAACTCCATGTACTGTACAACTTTGCTTCAAATTGGAGATGCCTGAAAGTTTACTATTTGGGGAATTAAGTCAAGAAGAGTAGGATTTCCCATGAGCAACTTTTGTCTATCTACTGAGATTAAAGAAACCTTAGATAAGTATACAATCACTTCAATCCTAACAGTGCTATTGATTGATGTGATTTTTCTAGCCTTTGCTATTCTTTCCTGAGACCTTAGTAAGTGAAAAGTACATAAAAAATCCCCATGAGGTGCCTGGATGGCTCAGTCAGTTAAGTGTCTGATTCTTGGTTTTGGCTCAGGTCATGATCTCATGGGTCATGAGATGGAGCCCCACATCATGCTCCATGCTCAGCAGGGAGTCTGCTTTGAGATTCTCTCCTTCTGCCCCTCTCTCTCTCTCTCTTTCTCAATTAAATAAATAAATCTTTTAAAAAAATCTCCAAACACCTGGAGCATGAGACAAATGGTCCTCTGAGATCAAGAACAGCCCCAGGGAAAGAATTCAGGCTCACCAAATTGTTCAACTTCCCATGTTCCCAGAATTGAGAGTTTCCCCCCCAAAAAGATGTAGCCAGGCTCTAGGAAACCTGTTAGAATATTCTGCAATGATTAAAAATGTTCAACAATTTTACACTGTTCAAAAAGTAACTACTAGTTGTATTGCCTGTTGAGCATTTGAAAAGTACCTAGAATGAATAAGGAACTGCTTTTCTAATTTTATTTTATTTTAAATTATGTGGATAGCACAGCTCTAGAGTAGAGAGAGTAATGCTTGACCCAAAGCAAAGCCCTAAAATCGAATCACTTTTGAGACCTAGTGAGGAATGAGATAGTGGCACAAACTCCCAATAATAATGGAAGTTCTCTCTCTTCTGAGATCTCCATTGACTCTGGATGGAGATCCTCAGAGCTGGTAACTATTAACATAACCTCATATGCAAATTTCCCTCTTCATTGAAAAACCTTTCAAATTCAAGTTTCTACCTCTGGCCTTTATTGCAATTCATCCAGGAATCAGCAGAACCTTTTATCCATTGTTCTCAAAACAGTAAAAACTTCAGAAAACTTCATTTGTATGTGCTCATTCTCTATGCACCTCATTCTCTGTCCAAAATCTCTATGATAGCCTATTTATTCTTTATCATTGAAGCTCATATATTCATATTTATTTCATCCCGAGGCTGGCAGAGTGGAAAGTAGAGAACCTTTAGTCAAGAGACTGAGGCTCAAGCCCTGGCTGAAGTCTGTATTGGCCTTCTGTATTTGAAGAAGGAAGTCATTTAACTTCTTTCAGTCTCTGTATCCCCATCAGCAACAGCACAATAATATATCTCTTACAGACTCTTTGAAGGGATTAGATGAGAGAAACATGTATGACAGTGCTTTAGAAAAATAAATGTTAGGGAAATGTCAAAAATTATAATTAATTTGTCAGTTGTCCATTCTTTCTTTCACAGACTTGCCCCTTCTTCCCGTTTCTGAAGTTTCATCCTTAATATCATATATTCACAGCAGACATTATATTTTCAATTTTTAAATATAACACTGCATGCATTTACTGCCTGATGTATATATTTTTCTTAGACTCTGATCAAATACCCATGTAACTTAGTTTCCAGAAATATTCTCAAAAAAGATTTAATATATATTTGTTGTAAGTAGCAAGGAACTGTGGGTTCCATGTGTCTCATTCTGGTGTGAAAACTTCTGTCAACTACTCCACACCTGTTCATCTAATATCCAATTATTTTATGTAAAAATTAAGTGCAGGAATAATACAATATCATTCAAAAAATTTGAAAGGTAAGGGAAAATCAGTGTTAGACTGTTAGAGTTTATTAAACATCATGACTTTTTATTGACTAATTATTAATCAAATTTTAAAGTAATAAGAGATTAATCCTATCTCAATATTTTAGTTTATATGCTTGGGTTTAAGAAAAATTCTGGATATTTTGTTTAAATTTATTTAATAGTCATGTCTCTTCTTTTGTAAAGTCTATTTTGGTTTTGCCCATTTATTTATCAGGGTCTCAGTATATTATCAATTCATGTGAGTGCATACTATATAAAAGAAATAACCCTTGATTTCTCATTTTGTTATAAACATAACATTTTATTCCAAATGCTTTTTTTTTCCTATTTTGGTAATATAGTTTGAGGGTATGACTTTTTAAATATTTATACACTCAGACCTGCATTTATTGTTCTTCGTAACTTTTTTCTATTTCTTCTGAACTTTGTAAACCTTTCATCCTCCAGTGGTTTTGCCAATTATTGTCAAATTTATTCTCTAACAATCAGTTGCTTATATATTTTGTTTATTCTTACCTCTGTCTTTGCTCATAATATTGAAGCTAACACAATTAGAAGGTTGTATTGTCAGAAGAGAGGTCAAATTGTCAGATAAGAGTCATGAAAGAAATGTTTGGTCTTTTTGGTTCTGCCCAACTAAAATGATGGACAAAGATTATAACCATGGATTTCCCATGAAGGCCAAAGGGACTAGCCAAGTACTACAGTATACTTGGGGCATGTGTGAGCTTATTTCATGTTAACTACAACTTTCAGAAATAGGTATTATTCTTACTCACAGAGGAAGACACCAAGGCTCTGAGAGGCTAAGTGCTAAAATCATACACATAGACATTAATGGACCTGGCTTCCTAATCCAGATCCAGCTGCTTCAGTCCATATTCTCTTCCCCAGAATGGTATTTCTAAGACCACTCACCTTACCAGGACTTTTCTTTTTATCCGGCACATTCATGTTAACAGTGATTCAGAAATAGCTAATAATTATTGATCCTTCCTAGGAAGCAGGTGCCCTGCTCAAGACTTGTCATGCTTTATCTTATTCGGTATTGATCACGATACTATAGAGTTGTATTACATCCCTTTTTTAAAGATGAGAAAACAGAAGCTCAAGGTCACAGAATTATCAAGTAGTAGGGACTTATATCTTGGTTTTGTTCCTAACTCTTGGCCCTTCACCTCTATAGTCCTGCTTCACATTTACTCTGTTCTGTCTCATACTTAAAACAACTTCCCAGTCATTTCAGAGTGGAATGAATTGCTGCCCAAATAGTTTGTTGTTGTGTTGTTTTAGCACATTTGCTTGATTAGGCACTTAATATATTCACTGCCAATTTAATAGTGTCAGTAGTGCTTAATAGTTTCATGGTGTTAAAAATTCGGTTTCCTTGTTTAAGTGTACTTTCTATTAGTCAGAATTTAGAGTTAAGAGAGAAGAAACACCCACACGAGTGAGGTTTCCTAGCATGTACTAGAGCTTCTTTGAAAAACAGTGTGCATTCCCTCCTGACAGGAGTGTTGACCCTGAAGTCTGTCATATTCATAACAAAGCCAGAGAATCTGTTTCATGTTTGGGCCTGGCCTGTCTTTGATGAGCTATGAGTTGCTTCCCAACTGTGTGTCCCAGCAGGGGAATCTATTTGAGGAAGTCCCAATACCATTTTATACCAGACAGTAGGAAAGCCTTCACAAAGCAGTCCTTGACACTTTTATTCGGCAAGGTCCTGGAAATGCACTTGAATATCTGGCTCTCTGGAGTCTGCACATTATTCAGAGATGAGCATTAAGGATGAAAGAGTATAGTCAGAATCAAACAGAGCCTTTCCAGAACTTTTTAAAGGGTCATGGAAATGAAAAGACTAGTGAATTCCTTCTAATAATTCTGCCTTTCTTTGTTTTTCACAAGATTTTTAGAAATGAATACTGTGATTTCAAGATCACCTCTGTTGCTGATTCATTACAATACTTTAAATATCAAAGTATCTGAAATTAACATAATATTTGAAAATACTGTAACTCATAGTTGTTCTATTAATCAAATGCAATTTTAGAGAGTACCAAGAATGTTCACATGGGCAATCATCAGTAAACAGGTTTGTATAATCCGAGGAGAGAGCCATAAAGTAGGGATCAAAGGGATCTCCATTTAATTATCATTAATAATCAGGCACATGAATGAGGGAATGAGTCAGTGGCTTTACCCTGTTACAATTTCCTATCCATGAAATGTGGATTAAATAAAACCATCTTATCTTGCTTATGGAAACATTGCAAGGATAATCTAAGTACCATGTAAAATAGTTTAAAGAATTTTTAACAAAAGGGACTGACATGCAGGTTTTTCTCCTCCTTGACCAAAATATAGATGAACATGATAAATGTTTTTAATTATAAATATTTCCCTTAGAAGGTAGAAGAAATCAAAATCTTCTTTGCATAAAATCAAATTATTCACAAACAACACTGCTGTTAGATCCAAAATTAAAGCTATCACAAGTCCCTTTTCAGGATGTGGCTCACCATGGCTTAATTTACTGTGAAATCATTCAAATTGGGAAAGGTCAGGGAACTGATGTAAATCCAAAACCTAGGGTGACACAGGTACAAAGAAAGAAGCCAGGAGGGAAGGAGATGGGCATACCCAGAAGCTAAAGTTAGGAAGATGTCCAATCCAGCAAACTTAATATCCTAACTCTATGGGCACTGATAAGAGGTGGCCATCTAAGCCCTCAGGCAAGGTAAAATGAATCCGGTGTTAAGTAACGATGAGTCTTGCTCATGATTGCAGAGCATGGCAATGCTGGATGAGAAACAGAAGGAGGACTATGTCAGTCAAGTCTGCTGGAAGTATGAGGGCTCTGCTTATTACAGTGGGTGCAGATCAAAAATAGACGTCCGTTCTCTTAGGTGCTACTAAGAAGAAGAGAGATTCAGTAACCTAGAGCTTATGGGATTCAAGGACAAAAGAGTAAAACAGAAGCAACTGTATTGTAAAAGCATTAATTCAGAGTCAGCAGGAAGAGTGATTTCTATCTATTCACTTCATTCAAAAAAATATTCATAGGCTCCCTACTATGTGCAAATGAATTCTAGGAATATAGACATAAAAGGTACAGTAGCTTTCATATACTTGTATTCAAGTTAGGAGACATGTGGGTAAACAGACAGTAGTATTATGTAGCACAAGGGAGTGGGGAGCACAAGGGAGTGGGGACCAGACAAAGGCTTACCAGAGAACCTCACACTTGAATCATGCCTTAAATGACCGGTAGAAACTAGGAGTTCTACTTCAAGAATATGACAGAGGAAGTGTGTGTGTGTGTGTGTGTGTGTGTGTGTGTGTGTGTGTGTGTGTGTTATTAACGTCTGGATTACTGGAGAACAGTAAATAGTTTATTACTGAAGATTCAGCTTTGTATATGGGAGTGGGGTTGGAGCTGGAGGTGGGGAAGGTAGGGATGCAGGATTTGAAGCTGACGAGAAAGGAGATTTATAGTTTCATGTAGGTTCATGTATGCCACATAAATAGCTCTAATCTCTATCATGAAGAACATAGGAAGGCATTGAAGGACAGGAATGACTGAGCACAGTTTAGTTCCAATTCCCTCTAAGCATTAATAGCAAGGCCATGGAATATCTTTCGGGATTGGTGTCGTAAACATGATTTCATTATTTTGAAAGATCTCAGATTAAATAAAGTTGAAAAAATGTGTTTGAAAACCCGAGTTAGCATTATAATATTCTTGCATGTTGTGGAAGTTTGCAGTTGTGAGCTTTTAGAGCTGAATTGAAAACAAATTCAATAAAGACCAGAGCTCTATTTTATGAGATCACTCAGTCACTAGTACACAAATAAATCTCTTACAAGATTGTATTGATCCATGCATCTCTATCACAAGGAAAAATATAGGTTCTAACCATTTTGATCAATAAAGCAAGTAGTTTTATATAAGCATATAAAAAGGAAAAAGTAAAATACACATATTAATCAACCATAGATGATAAAAGCTTCCCCACAGGGCTTGTTTTTCTTTGAGACAAACCATTTACTAAATGCACCATCTCTCAGAAAGTCTGATTATTTCATATGAATTTTTTCTACATTTCAGTTCCATGAAGAGTATTTTTTAATACTCTTTCAATGTTGTTTGATAATAATACAAAGCTAGTTTCCATATCGTTCCCCTTTAGGAAGTGTAGTCACACAATTTTAATTGGTTGCAATCCTTGTAACAGGCTATGGCCTAAATATCGCTACCCCTTTTAATAAATAAAGTAAAGCCCAAGGGGTAACAGAGATTCATCCAGTATCACTGTACCTGCCTTAACCCCATTTTTAAAGGTAGCCTGCCTTGCCTTTGCTCTAATAACCAATAAACTAAGGCACATGCCGTTGCAATTGCCCTTCCACAGTTCTGCACAACCTGCTCCTATTGTGGGCCAATTTCTCTCTAACTTCGTGCCAAGCTTGGTTTCCCTAAAACTTGGCTTTAATTCTCAGGTAGATGAAACAGGTATTTACTTTTTAACATTTTCTGAAAAGTAAAATTCATAGCCTTCTAATCAACAAATGCTACTCTTTATTGAGTGCTTGCTCATTATTATTAGGCACCCATGAGGTAGGTCCTTTTATTTTTCCCAGTTTACAAATGAGAAATTTGAGGCAAATTTGAGGTAAAGTAACTTCCTAAAGTCTGCCCTGTAGGAAGTGGTGGTGCAAAGCTTGAACTTAATTCAAGTCAGTCTGCCAACAATTCATCTCCCTTCCCTTTCCATGGCCACCATTATAAGAAATGATTCCCAGTACTACCGAAGTTCCTTCCGTGTACCTACTAGGGTAGGAATCTTTAGTGTACGTCCTACTCAGTGTCTCCATTTGGTCTCCTCCAGCTCTGCCTGGAGTTAGTTAGCCTCCTCTAGCATTCTGAGAACTTGGCAAGTCCAGTACAGAGTCTAACTGGGAGTACCTTCTCTGAGCAGCATCAGTTGGTCTTAATGGTAGTATCTTACTAAGAGGAGTCTAACTTTGAATGACAATTACTCAGGAATGGAGAACTGGCCTTTTTCTGTGATGACTGGGTAATTTTCTTGTAGAAGTTATAGAATGATCATGAGTTTTGCACTCCAGTGATCCCATTTCAAAATCAACTCAGCCATTTATTAATTCTACTTTTTTTTTTAAGATTTTATTTATTTATTTGACAGAGACAGATGCAGTGAGAGAGGGAACACAAGCAGGGGGATTGGGAGAAGGAGAAGCAGGCCTCCTGCTGAGCAGGGAGCCCAATGCGGGGCTCGATCCCAGGACCCTGGGATCATGACCTGAGCTGAAGGCAGACACTTAACAACTGAGCCACCCAGGAGCCCCAAGTTGTATGACTTTTGAGCTTCATTTTACCATCTGTATAATGGGTATGTAATATATTTCTCATTGGGCTTCTTGACAATTCAAACTAAATAATGGATATAAATAATAATGGATATAGAGGGCATTAGCATAATGCCTCCTATATAGTTAGCATTCAGTAAACGTGTCTTGTTAAAATTCTTAACCCTATATCTCCAGGCCAATTCTTTCTTCTGGAGTCCAGCTCCTTCATGTCTGGATTCTTCTACTTGCATGCTAGTGTTTCTATGCCTGGGACTTCCCATTATTTCTATGATACTGATTTTCTTCTTGCCTGGATCTTTGCCATCAATCCTTCCCAGGCAGAAATTAGACTCAGTAGGAATTTTATAATAAACATGTAATTTCCATCTTCTGTGGACTGATTTCGAATTTACAAATGACTTTTAAGCTTTAGTCCCCACTCACCTGCAAGTAGAATAATGCGCCCTAGGCTTGCACCCACACCCGGCCCCGTGTTTTCCCTCTTTCCAAACTCAGATTGTATTGCCAAAGATATATTTATAGTGTACTAAGTACTTTCAAATTTGCCATCTTATTTGATTCTTGCAATAAGTCAATGGAGGAATTGAAACTGGTCAAATGAAGAAATGGAGACTTGCCTTTTAAAAATAATATTTAGTTGAACCATATGAAATTGCTGATACTTGAACATTGTTGGCCTATGCAAACAATTTCTTATGATTCAATCTAATACTTTCCTAAATATGTAGGATACAAGTTCTTTGTCTTAGATTAAATAGTCTTGGTTCTTGAAATGCATCAACAGAGGTACATGTAAATGTCACTCTTCATTCTGACATTATGGTATTTGCCACACTGAAATGAGAGAAGCCATCTTTAAGCTGTCTCCTTTGGCACAAAGGATGGGATTCTATGGGACAGATGCTGCCTTGACATCATCAACTGACACAACATGAAAGCTCCTCAGCTTCTTCCTTCTCTCTAGAACTCAAAAAGCTAAATTCCTGGTTATGCTTGGAAGGTTGCTTTGATGTTCTTACCTGGTGTTACATTCATTAATGCTTCCTGAGTTGTTTTTTTTTTTTAATGAGAAGACTGGTAACCTTTTGTGCAAACTTATAAATCCAGTGTATCCTTCTTAGCACAGTGACTGACACATTATAGCTGCTTAATAAATCTTGTGAACTGAATTGATAAATTACCTAAAAAAATTTATCAGGTACTACTTAATGAGTAATGTATGTGTATTAAATTTTCATTATGCAAAATAGTTTCATAACTCTTTTTCTATTTGAGAATAGTCGACATACATTGTTAACACTAGTTTCAGGTGTACAACATAGTGATTCAACAAAATTATATGTTATATGGGTGCAAGCCTAGGGCGCATTATTCTACTTGCAGGTAGAATAGGTATGTTGTGCTTACCACAAGTGTAGCTACCATCTCTCCCCATACATCACTATTATAATATCGTTGACTATATTCCTTATGATGTACCTTTTATTTCCCCTTGATTGATTGATTCCATAACTGGAAGGCCGTATGTCCCACTCCCCTTCACCCATTTTGCCCAATTCCTTACCTCCTTCCCCTCTGGCAACCATCAGTTTGTTTTCTGTATTTATTGGTTTGATTTTACTTTTTGTTTATTTATTCATTTTTAAGATTCTACTTATAAATAAAATCATATGGTATTTGTCTTTCTCAGTCTGACTTATTTCACTTAACATAATACACTGTAGGTCTCTATCCATGTTGTCTCAAATGACATGATCTCATCCTTTTTGTGGCTATATAATATTACGTTGTGTGTGGTGGTGGTGGTGGTGTGTGTGTTTGCATGTAAGCATGATACACACATGCACACATGACATCTTTATCCATTCATCTATTGTTGGACACTTAGGTTGCTTATCTCTAGTCCACTGTTAAAAATGGGAACATAAAAAATGGAACTTGAAAGTAAAGGGTTTTTGAACTTCATTCATTCTGAGATATCCTCTTGTATGAAATTAGCAAGCTCACATTACCCTTAGAACATCATTTTTCTCAAAATAGATAAGATAATATATGTCAATGAAACATTGTGCCTTGGGCACTTTACTTAAAAGTGGTTAAGTGTTTTAATGATTTATGAGCACTACTCAAAAATATTGTTGAGAGTCTCGAAAGGCAAAGAATAATTATGATTATATTTTAATTAAGCTAAAAGCTTACTTTTAACATGAAAGAGAAAGGTAGTTTTTGTATGAACACCATTTCATAGAAGTTGTGATCAAAGATGCATGGAAAAGTACTACAAAAATACTGCTCTCACTTTAGTTTGCAGAAACCACTGGGTGCCTCTAAACTTCCTTTAAGGATGTCATTACAGAGTTCAAATGATTTCTAAAATCTTGTTGGTAAGTGTGGTGTTTGGTGAAGAAAACAGAAGTTTTTAATCTGTCATTATCAAGCCAATTTTAATGTATAAGATATCAGGGTCCATTTATTCTCCATATTGAGGTGAAACACCCTAAATAATTTTGTTTTATGGGGATATAGTGTCCTGTGTATACATTTTTAATGTTCTAGCAGTAATGTTACCCTTTCTACTGTTCTATCTGTTGGTAAAATGGTATACTTTTTCCTCAAAATTTTATGAAAAATTTTAAACATACAGCAAAATTGACAGAACTTTACAAACAACTGTGTACTCAACCTCCTATATTCTCCTATTAACATCTTACTGTGTACTTCCTTTATCACATACCTATCTGCCTACCTAACCTTTTATGTATTAATCCATTTTATTTTTAATGCATTTTAAAGCAAGTTGCAGGCATCAGTACACTTCCCACGAATACTTAAATGTAATATTTTGTGTAAATACTAAATATTTAAGTATTTAATAGTTAATATTTAGCATTAAATATTTAATACTTAAATACTTAAACAGCACTAAAACAGCACCAGCTAAAGTCAATATTTGTTTGGAGCGTTTTTTTTTTATTTGTTTGTTTTTTTGAGGTGAAACTTACATACAATGAAATACAGATATCTTTAGTGCATATTTCTGAATTTTGACAAATGTATACAACTGTGTAACCCAAGACTGTATTCAAAATATCGTACATTACCATCACTCCAGAAAATTACCCTTTGCCCTTCACCCGTCAGTCCCATCCTCCCAAAGGCAGCTGCAATTCCAGTGCAACTCTGATACGTGGTCTAGAACTTCGTATCAATGCAATCATATAGGATGGACTTAATTGTGTAAGACCTCTTTGACTCTACATTTTTTTAGATTTATCTATGATATTGCCTGCATTAGTGGTCTTTTCTATCGCTAAGTAGAATGCCATTATATGAATATACTGCACTTTGTTTAACCAATTAATTATCCTATTAATGAATGTCTGGGTAGTTTCCTGTTCACTTTGGTTTTGTTTTGCTATTATGAATCAAAGCGCTATGGACATTTATGAACAAGTATTCTTGTGAACATCTGCTTTCGTATAATTTGCATAAATATTTAGAGGTAGAACTTCTGAGTCTTAGGATAGGTACATATTTAAGTTTTATGAGAAATAATCAGGCCATTTCATAATGCCACCAACAATATATGAAACTTATGGTTGCCACATCTTCACAGAGATTAGATGTTATTAGTCTTCTTAATTTTTACCATTCTGGGTATGATAAAATGGATATGTATGGTGGTATCTCCTTGTGGTATCTCCTTTTTAATTTTCACTTCCCTGGTAACTAATGATGTTGAGTACCTCTTGTGCGCTTATTGGCCATTTGAATATCCTTACTTGAAATATCTCTGTACAAATACTTTCCAAATTTTAATAATTGAGTTGTCTTTTTATATTATTGACTTGTGGGGGACTTCATATATCTTGTATATTAGGCCTTTGTCAGATATGTTTTGCAAGTATTTTCTCTCTGTGATTTGCTTATTACTCATTTTTAATAGTGTCTTTTATGAGCGGAGTTTTTAAACTTTTGTTGAAACCTAATTTATCAATGGTGATTTTTTGATATCCTAAGACTTCTTTGCCTGCCTCTATGTCACAAAGTTATTTTCCTATGCTTACTTCTAAATGCTTTATGGGCTTAGCTTTTATATTTAAGTCTGTGGTCAATCTTAAATTATTTTTTATGTGTCGTGAGGTAGGGTTTGAGCATTTCGTTTTGCCTGTACAGTTATTTCAGCACCAATTTTGAAAATATTTTCATTTTCTCATTGTGTTGCTTTGGCACCTTTGTTGAAAATCAGGTATCTGTTTAAGTGTATGTTTATTTCTGGACTCCTCATTTTGTTCCACTTATCTATATGTTGGTTCTTTTGCCTATACCGCAGTACCTTGATTACTATAGCTTTATAGGTCTTTGAAGTGAGATAGTGTAAGTATTTCAAATTGGTTGTTTTTCAGTGTTGTGTTGGGTAATATAGGTTCTATCATTCTAATGGACCATTTAAAAATAATGATCGCCTATTTTACCCTGTTGGGAGGCACCACAGGGGCTGGCAAAGAATATTCACTTTAAAATTTTCTAAAATAACAACTCAGTTTTTGTTTTTCTTTAATGTCTCCATATCTAAACATTTAACTAGAGTTTTGTCATTAATGGAGTGGTCATCTTAAGAAAATGCAGTGTTTCAAATATTTCCAGAGAAGGTAGGGATTCTTTGAAAGTTCCTAATAAGAAAAAAATAAGTGCCTAATAAGATACATTTCAATTATTCAAACATAATTTAAAGTTAAAGTGCATTTCAATTATTTAAACATAATTTAAAGCAATGAAATATGTAAAACTTCTCAGAGGTTGAAAGTAACATGATTTCTGTATAGAAATGGATACATGAGACTTCTGATTTCACAAATGTAGTGCCAATTCTTGAAGTGTTCATGTGTATCTGGACTGTTTCTTATTTATCCTGTACTCTGGTAACCCCTAAAATACCTGGTAGTTGTCAATGGATTTAATTAATTGGTTGTGTTGGTTATTTTCACTGCTGAGCCTGAAAGAAGATGCCATGTAGTCTTCATGAAACTGGTGGGAGAACCATGGTTGTTAATGAGGCATGTTCAATTCTGGCACCTAATAGGTATTTGGCATATATTCGTAGCTACTATTGATGAGGGCCCCAAATCTTTTAAAACTTCTTAACTATTACATATATTGACATGTTGAATGTCCACTATTATTTTAGATGGTGTGATTATTGTTTCTTTTTAGGCAAATTTAGTTTATCTTAAACCATGTGAGATGAATCGCAACTCTGGTTGACATTGTTTAAAATTTTTGAGGAAACATGTTTCAGATGTTGGTGGGTAATACCTCAGAATGTATATTACATATTACATTGCCACTGCTTTTTAAAATCATCTATATGAAACACAAACATAAAACACGTACCAGAAAAGTTAATATAGAATTATGAAGAGTTGATTTTCATTATTGCTGATATGCTTAGCTGATAACCCTAGAGTTTATTTATAAATGTAATCATAAAATCTCATAGCATCCACAGGACCACTTTCTGTTTAGGAGTCTGCATAAAAGAAGTACTTTCCTCAAGTAAAACTATCCAGTAATGTTCTAGAACTTTAGACACTATGTTCTGAGATCAAATTGTTTTTGATAATGGACTGTGAGGTCACATTTTTCCTCTTGCTACCAGTATAACAAAGACAGGATTTAAGTTTCCTCATTAGTGGTAGGAGTCAGTCTCCGCCCTATTTCTTCCTGCCAGTATCTTTAATTGCCATTTGTTCTTACTGGGAGCAGAATTTCTTGTTTGTCATCAGGTTCCCCTTGAAATTAAAACGGTTTCACACATCTCAGTTTGACTTCATTTGGGTCTGATATTGTTCACTAAATCTCTACTAAACACAATTTCTAATGATTTCTCTTTGGTCACCGTTTTATTACTATTTGTGAGCAAAGCCTTTCAGAATTGGTTTACAACCCGGTTTCCTTTATTTTCAACAAAGGTATCTACAGATCTTCCCGTTAGCTTTCTGCTATTCATCAAGTAAATTTAAATCTAACTGCTATTAAGTAGATTTTTCTTAGCACTCTTTGGAATAAAAATTTGAAGAAATGTGCCTCCAGTGTATAATTCTGATTTTCCAAACTCAGACTCTAAAATCCTGTGTTTTCACTTAAGAGCCTGGGAATTGCCAGTTTTCAATTTGCTCAGATTGGATTTTAGTTATGAGAAATCTAGACCCATGGAAAAGTGCTTTTTAATCAGTTCTTGAAATAAATATAGCAATAAAGCAATGCATGAGAAATAAATTATTTTGAAAAAAAACTTTATAGAGTGAGTATCATAGAGCATTCTAGCTGATTTCATATTTAGGTGAGGTATTTTATCACTTACACTAAATTATTCTATTTAGGAAACCCTATCACTGGTACAGCTTTTGGTAAATAACCACTTTTCTCAATTTTCTATGTTAATAGGTTCTACTTTAGACCAGTATTTCCCAAATCTGTCATTAATTTTCATCGTTTATTATTTTTTGTCATATCCTAACATATATTTATTTTTTTATTTAAATTGATTTCAAATCTCATCACAATTTAACTGAGCCTTAAACTATGAAATTATAGATTGATGCACATTATCTTCTAATTGACTTTGTATCTCTTCCTTGCAATCATGATCTACTGAGGTCAGATCAGTTGCTTCTTCTCCGCATTAAAAGTATAGATTTGGGGCATCTGGGTGGCTCAGCTGGTTGCGCATCTGCTTTCGGCTCAGGTCATGATCCCAGGGTCCTGGGATTGAGCCCCGCATTGGGCTCCCTGCTCGGCTGGAAGCCTGCTTCTCCCTCTGCCTGCCACTACCCCTGCTTGTGCTCTTGCTCTCTCTCAAATAAATAAAATCTTTAAATTTTTAAAAGTATAGATTTGCTAAGATGACCTTCTAGCTTTTAACTTTCTGGGAAAGTCAGAAATGCTATATAGCATTCTTGGATGATGCTTTATTTTGGGCAACATGTATTTGAAATTGTATTACTACTACTATTTTTTAAATTTTTTCTTGTATTACTGATGAGAGCCTGCTGTTCTTTATTATTCCATGTGAGTTCTTGTAACCTTATTAGAGTTCACTCTCTGGCTTAGGATCCCAGGTCTACTCTTGGTTCCTATTTGACTACATGTCTAGTGTAGGAAGTAGGGTGCTTCTGATATTTAAGGAATACAAATTCTTTAGTTAGTTTAGTCATAGCAGGAGGCAGTCATGAAGCTTTGTTCTTGGTGGAGAACAGTTGGAGAAAGACTTGACTTTGATATTGTCTATAACATTGGGCAAGCTACTCAAATCCTCTGATCTTCCATGTTCTCCACCTGTAACAGATCTACAGTTATTTGAACTGACCAGTATTGGCCAGGGATAGTTGATCATTCGGTGGAGGTGATCAGGACATTCTCTAACACATCTATATCAGTCATGTTTGACATTTAGCTGGTGCAATGGCAGGAATAGATAGATAGATATCATTGATCTTCCGGTGTATGCCTTACAGAAGATTAAAAAAAAAAGGCAGGATGCAGCTCTGTTATGTTTATGGCTTTATAAAGTAAACTACTGATTAAATGACTACTAAATAAAATGAAACTAGTAATATTTTAACTTTTCTCCTTTATTTAAGTTTGCCTCTAACTGCTCTTTGGTCTTCTATACTGAGGTTCTAACTTCACAGATTTTGAGCACATCTGAGCTTTACATGGGCTATGTATGCCTTTACAAACTATAAATATTTCTGTAGAATGTGAACATTTTTGCCTATTGTCTAATAGAATTGCTTAATAGAATACCTCTTGAAATCATCTTCTTATTTGCTCTGCCCTGACAGAGATGACATGGTGCACTAAATAGGTACACTAAAACCAAAAAGGCTGCTCTTCCAAACAGCAAGTTCTGTTACCATGGAAGAAGGATCCAGTTCTCTTTAATGTTATTCTTCTTCCCTTTTACTTCTTTTAGTGAATCACTCATTTAGAAAAGTCTGTCATTTATGTCATAAGATAATTATTTTAAGTGAATTTTGGTATTTCCAAAAGAATTTTTTTTCTCTGTTCTTCATTATGGGAACTCATTTTACTGGATGCTTTGGTTAAAGATCGGCAGACTGAGAGATCACATCATTCTAAGCCAATTCTAGGTGCAACCATAAAACTACATTCACTTTTCTTTAAATTTTGCAGTGTCTTATATCTTAAAACAGTATCTAAGTTCAAAATCACTTAACTTGACTTTTCCATGCGATTTAATAACTTACTCCAAACAATAGGAATGGTTATACAATACCACACAAAAGGATCATAACTGGTGCTGTTTTGGCTTTGTTTATTTGTTTGCTTCTTTTTCCCTTTTTGGGACTAACATCTTACCATTTTTCAAAATATGTGTTTTTGTTTTTGTTTTTTTTTTTAAGATTTTATTTATTTGACACAGAGAGAGAGACAGCTAGAGAGGGAATACAAGCAGGGGGAGCAGGAGAGGGAGAAGCAGGCTCCTGGCTGAGCAGGGGGCCCGATGCGGGGCTCGATCCCAGGACCCTGGGATCGTGACCTGAGCCGAAGGCAGACGCTTAACCGCTGAGCCACCCAGGTGCCCCCCATTTTTCAAAATATGTTTTTATTTGCTGATTTGAATCACAAATTTGCAGGATCTTTGAACAGGGTACTTGCCCATTTCCTTTGTGTTATTCCAATTTTTATACATCTAGCTTTACTACTCAGATACATGCCAAGTGCAATCTCCAGCTCTTTTAGTCTATAAGAAGCTACACTGAAAGAGATGTGTGGCCTGCATTCATGGTACTATGATTTTTTTTTTTTTTACCTTACTGAAATTCACTAAAAACAGAACCTATTTTCAGCCATTCCTTATTTCAGTCTGCATTCCTTGCCTGAATCACTGTAATAAAATAGGACAAAATAAATTTTGATGGGCAATTTCATCACAGCCCATCTGTTTGGTTATGCCGTGTGGCAGAAACTTAGGCTTATCTGTCCTGCTGCTCGTAGGACTGCCTTACTAAAGCGTGGAGAATCAAAACAACAAGGTATTTCATTTGCTTCTATCGCTGTTGTTTGACTCCTTTTCCCACCCTTTACGGTGGGCCTACAGCAGCAATCAGGTAGCTAATGGGACCAGAGATGGAAGTTCAGACGGAGTTGGAAGTAGGCCAGGTATCCTGTTAGAGGTGGTCATGAGGACAGAGCATTAGTGGGATGAGTCCAAGCTATAACCCACTAGGGAGAACAGATTCAGGCAGTAGAGACACCCACTATATACTCCAAGTTCAAACAACAAGAGGGATAATTAAAGCGAGGGTTCAGAGCCAAGAGTGAACAGGTGGGAAGAGACCAGATCTGCACTGGAGCTCATCATAATCCAGTGAAGAGTACTGTTGCCTGGAGCCATTGTGCCTGGGACTGCCGTTTACCAAATGGAGGGTTCCTAGGATTGAAGGATCATGAAAATATTGACAACTACCTCGGTACTTGAAGGCTAAAAGTAGGCCATGCTGAAACTTATGACTTTCTCCTTACTTTTCTGGTAAAATTCCTCGGATCTCCTACTCAAAGGAAGGCAATCTGCTTGTGATTCATGGGTCACTTGTTCTTCCTCCAAAATGGCCTTGTACATTTTCTTATATTTTATTTGAATGTAAACACAATTACTGAGCAGTAAATAATGATTTTCCTTACCCATTGATTACTTAGTGCATGTTGATGCATTGATTTGTACAAGTCCAGCTTAAAATGGAGCAGATGGGTATGTAAAGGTTTATTCAAAATCAATGTGAATTAGATTGCTGCTCCCCAGTAAAATGGATTGTAAGTTAGAATGGCTATTTTCTTAAACCTAATGTGATAGAATGCTGTCTAAGGCAATCTGTTAAGGTGAACTGACTGAAAATGCAGCTCTTGATCTCAAAAATAAGCATTGCAAAAGATACTATGATTTAATGAGCATAGATATAAATATCATATGAAGGGACCATATTGTGTCTTCTCGGAAAATGTAGTTAATGAATTTTAGCAAATCTCCAAAAAAAAAAAAAAAAAAGCTTGGCAATAAATCTTGTAAAAATGAAAGATAATCATGTTCTTTTGAGTTATACAGTATTACATCGACTGCTTTTCTTCCTAGATTGGGTGTTTGCAAATATTCACATATACATATGTTACAGTAGTTTAATCATTGCTCTGAATGCAAGAGTGCTGATGGGATGGCTTCAGTTAAAGGAAAATCATTAACATTTATATCCTTGTTTACTGCTGTTGCTTACAATGTAAAGAAAATGGTAATCCATATACAGTTCATTGGTTCTCTAGTCAAGCTTGTTCTTTAACACAAAAACTGTCTAAACATTCATGTTCCTGATTATTAAGGGAATAGGCAATTCTTTGTCCAGCTCCTTTTCCTAGGTTGATCTTGGAGGTTTGGAAAGGCCAGGCAGGAGAGGAAGGTGTCAGAGACGATACAAAAGATTGGGTTTTATTCCAGTACAGGGTACTGCTTTAGCAGAAAACAAAACATATTCTAAAATGATTGTGGGCTTGGGCGCCTGGGTGGCTCAGTCGTTAAGCGTCTGCCTTCGGCTCAGGTCATGATCCCAGGGTCCTGGGATCGAGTCCCACATCGGGCTCCCTGCTCGGCAGGAAGCCTGCTTCTCCCTCTCCCACTCCCCCTGCTTGTGTTCCTGCTTTCGCTATCTCTCTCTCTGTCAAATAAATAAATAAAATCTTAAAAAAAAAATAAAAATAAAATAAAATGATTGTGGGCTTTTGGTTTTCAAAAAAACACTGGAAGTCTTCATCAATGGGTTGTGCTTCTGATTCCTTCTCCATTTACAGAGTGATAGATTTGCAACAGTATACCTGTGTGTGGATAGATGTCCCAAAGAAAACCTATTCTCACAAATGAGACTACTCAATAAACTTTTATTGAGTATATAATTTGTACCAAGTAGTATAGTGGGCACCAGGGACTTAAAGAAACATGAAGCAGACTTCCTGCTTTCCAGAAACTGTTTGGTGTGGGATCCTGATAACTATCAGGCAATGTAAGTCCTATGCAAGCTATGTGAAAACAATGCTCCAAGAACTCAGAGGAGAGAGAGTGAGATTACTCCATCCAAGGGGTGTTATGGCATTTGAGTTGGGCCATAAAGATGAACTGTACTTTGGAGCATTGGGATAGCAGGGTGAAGATCGGATTGGTGAAAAAGCTAAGGAGTTCGGGCACCTGGGTGGCTCAGTCGTTAAACGTCTGCCTTCCGCTCAGGTCATGATCGCAGGGTCCTGGGATCGAGCCCCGCATCTGGCTCCCTGCTCAGCGGGAAGCCTGCTTCTCCCTCTCCCACTCCTCCTGCTTGTGTTCTCTCTCTCTCTGTCTCTCTCTATCAAATAAATAAATAAAATCTTAAAAAAAAAAAAGCTGGGGAATTCAATAAAGCAAGAGAAACGAAAATACGGTGCATAATTTAGAAGGGTGAGTTATGTAAAGTAATTGGAGCATGGAGCAGTTGGTGGGGAAAGAAGATAGATCTTGAACAGACTATGTTTCCTGTGTGTTTTTCAGACTAAAACACCTAAAAGAGCATCTTATTTATTTTTGTCTGATTATTTAAGTTTAGGGAAGATTATTGAGCAGAATGTGGTCAGAACTGCTGGATGTATCAATGAATGGGTGTATATGTAGATCAATAGATAGAACAATGTATCTATATACTGTGTGTGTGTGTGTACGTATTATCAACAGTCCTTTCAAGTTCAGTGTGTGTGTGACCTAAATTATATTATAGTTCCAATTCTGACACTGCCCAAATATGTGACTTTGGCTTAAGTTATCAACCTTTCTGAAATGTAACTAGGTGGTCTCTAGTATTTCTTTTGGCTATAATCTTCTTTGGGGTGACCATACAATTCTGTGGTTCAAAGCAAAATATAAGGAGATAGACTGTCTTGGGCTCAAATTTTAGCTCTAACACTTACTAGCTGTGTAGGATTTTTCATTTTGTTATGATACAGGGTATACTCTAATCCTGATTCCTCTTGTATAAAATAAAAATGATTCATAAAATTTAATATAATTTAATAATAATTTAAAAATAGTGCCTACCTCACAAAACTGCCTTCAGATTAAATGTAAAGTGCTTGCTTAGCCCGTTTTCTGTCATGTAGTGAGGTGCTTAATAGATGCTACCGATGGTTATTATACCATATTGATTAGTAAAATAACAATGTCCACTCAGTTTCTTAGTCTTTGAATGTAGAAAACCAGCCTTTTTATTAACATCATTCACCTTGGCCTTGGACAGTGACTGCTAATCCTTGAATTTTAGTTCTGGCTTTCCTAGGACTTCATGGTTTCACTTCTAGTACTCCCCTAAGGCCTGATTTATTTTTGGAAAACTAATTAGACCCATTTCTTAAGGTAACTCTTCCTTGACTGCCAAACTTGATTTAGTTTATTCACAGTTCTGAGTAAGAGGTGCCACCACTACTCAGCCCAATCACAGGGAATTGACACTCACTGGGCTATCACTGTAGAAATAGGAAACAAGGGGGAAGGTAGGCAGGCAGGATATGTAAGGACCTGGGTGGCCACAGAAAAAGATGGCACTCTATTATCACTGCATAAACATAGGCAATAAGAATCAGAATGCTCCTTAGAGGTTTCTACTCTAACATGCAGAAAATCACCACAAATGTTTCTGTCCCATCAAGAAGTGAGTCTAGTTTTTCACTTCTTGAATCTGGACTGGTCTTATAATTCGCTTTTGTGGCATAAGTGACATAATGTAAGTTCTGAGCCTGGGACTGAAGAGGACTGTGCACCGCATTCCTCTGTCTTGGAAAAGAGAAGGCTTGCCATGTGAGCAAACCAGTTCTAGCCTGTCTGTCGCAAGGTGAGAGATCACGTGGAGAGAGGTTTCACTTCATCCCAGGCTTCCCACCTGAAATCATCATAAACAAGCCAGCCCCTATCAATTTAGTAGCTCTTCCCAAATGGAACATACCTCAATATCATAAAAGCCATCTACAAAAAGCCCACAGTGAATATAATTCTCATTGGGGAAAAACTGAGAGCTTTCCCCTAAGGTCAGGAACATGGCAGGGATGTCCACTCCCACCACAGCTGTTCAACATAGTACTAGAAGTCCTAGCCTCAGCAATCAGAAAACAAAAAGAAATAAAAAGCACCTGAATCAGCAAAGAAGAAGTTAAACTCTCACACTTTGCAGATGACATGATACGCTATGTGGAAAACCCAAAAGACCACCCCAAAATTGCTAGAACTCATACAGGAATTCAGCAACGTGGCAGGATATAAAATCAATGCACAGAAATCAGTTGCATTTCTATGCACTAACAAAGAGATGAAAGAGAAATTAAGGAGTCGATCCATTTACAATTGCATCAAAAACCATAAGATACCTAGGAATTAACCTAACCAAAGAGGCAAACTATAGAACACTCATGAGAGAAATGGAGGAAGACACAAAGAAATGGAAAAACGTTCCATGCTCATGGATTGGAAGACCAAAAGCAAGATGAAACTTGAACCAGAAAAGAAAAAAAAAAAGCCCAAACTGCTGACCTATAGAGTTGTGAGCTAAATAACTGGCTATTGTTTTAGATGCTGTGTGGAGTGGTTTGTCCTGTAGCTGAAGTTAACTGCCATCCTTAACAATGCGGGGATCACCTCTAAAATACCTCCTACAAGCTTTTGCATTAAGGAAAGGATTCCATCTTTCATTTTCTCCATATTTATTTTCATGACTGAGGAGACTCCATTCGCTCAATAATTAGTCTAGATCAACCTTTAAAGTCTTTAAAATATTAAACACATTAATTGAGTTTTCACCATAACAGACTTAAGTCACAAATAAAATTTATAGTCTGTTTTTGAGGTACTGAATTTCATTATGCAGCTTTTAAATTGCCCAGAATTTTTTTTAAATTTCTGATTTACTTGAACCCAGTGATTCTTTCTAGGCTTAAATGCATTTAATACTTGTATTTTGTTGTTTTTTTTCTCACCCAATGTTACTGATCTCTGGGATTTGCTGAAGTTTTCTGAATCCAGTTTTGATTTTTGCAACTCTCTCTAGCCCTCTAATACCTTAGTTGTGTCAAAAACCCAACAGGCTTGGTAAGCCAGATGTGCACCTGCCCAACCAGCTCACCCCAGTTTGAAACATGATTCTTTCATCATCCCTGTCTTCCCGTTATGGCTTAGATGTTCTCAAACTTTGGCTTGCCTCCAGCCTTCTCAGAGCAGCACTCTGAATTATGTCTATGGCATTTGTTTTATCTTTTTTGGGGTAAATGTCCTGATCATTTATTCTATGGATTTCTGTGATGGATCTAGTGAGGATTCTGCCAGCTATAGTTATATCTCTATCAATCCATCAGCTAATTGCACGACCTTTTCTTAAAAACGCAATTTTGCTGCAATCACTGGTCTGCACACTCTGACCCATTATAGTAATGAAAGAAAATTAAAGCACACTCCAAAATATGAAAAAAAGCAAAGACCAGCAAGATGAAATGAAATGGTTATGTCTATAGCCTGAAATTTAAATGTGGGCAAATTCTTTGTCTGGAGGGAGTTTTTATGTGGAGCTCTTTTAGAATAAATATAAAAGATAAAGACTGGAGTTAAATAGAAGTGTTGAATTGACTCCCCAGACCTGTGCCTTCCACATCATGTTTATACAGTTGTGTTTTTAAGTCAATGTCTTTATTCATCTGAAAATATCACCAAAGTGCTTTATCCCAGCTACAAAGGAATCATATTTCAGTACTGCCCAGTGGGTTGGCATAAAAGTTTTAATCCCTTTATGGTCATCAGATGAAACTAACTAAGGGGAGGGGTATCTAAAAAGTGAAACAGGCTCAATCATTTACCTTTCAATAATTATTTTTTGATGTTAAGAGCATTTAAAATCCATCATCCTTTACCTGCAAATTGCATAAGCCAAAATCACACAGGTTATGCATTGAATGGAATACAGTGAAAAGTATCTTATATTGAGCAGAGATGAGATACTGTTGTCTCTCCCATAGAATTCAGATTATCCCAGAATACCTATTTGTAGGCAAGTGATATTGCACTGAGAGACAAAGAAATAACTTACAACTCTTATAATTATGGAAATTTGTAATTTTATCTCATGGAGTTAAAATAGAAACAATTTTTAATTAACGTATTCTGGGAGCCTCATAATGCAACCTTCTTGTTGGCAAGAACACATTTAACCTAACTTTATAAAGCATTAACATATTGTTCAATATTACTTCTCCTATGGGAAATCAGCAAAATTTGGTGATTACAGAGGAGTGGCCTTGAAGATTGAAGGGTGAACATATCATTTCTAGGGAATTCCGTCAAGACTGTGAAAATGTGATAGCAATTAGAAAGTACAGCAAATTAATATCATTAGACTATTTTGGGCCCATGAAATCAGATCTCACCTAAAATGCTGTATTTTAGAAATTAAATTTTAATCCATATTTTAAGAATAAGTATTGTTATACTATGCAAATACATTCTTATATTGTGTATAAGAATTTATGTGTATATATACATATATATATACTTATATTGTCTGCAAAAATATAATTGCCAGTTTAATACCTCCTAGATAATCTAGTTCAATAACCCTTACTCAGCATATGAGAAATAGAATACCACTTAGTTGGGGTGGTTTTCACATTCCTCCCTACTGCTCTCTTCTTTTTGAATGGCTCTATTTACTCATTTATTCCATTCACTAAGCATCTTCATCAAATCTGTTACTACATCAGGCTCTGGGGATACAAAATAGGCATGTTCTTCTCCTAATCCAAACAGTTGTTGGATATAAATATTTTTATGAACATCGTTCCCAACTATAACCTTCAATTTAAACAAACCAAAAAAACACAACTATACCACCAATAAAAAATAGAAAGAAGAATATATTTGTTCAGTTTTTAAAATCCCAATATTAAAAAAAAAGAACTAAAAAAATCAATCCTACAGAATGTGACATTTATATTATACAAAGTTCCACAGTCTCACGTGTACATTATTATAATGATTCATACCAAAATTGCTTGAAAGAGTAAGTTTTCCCAATAAAGTTAAGATTCAGTTTACAAAAGCGTATTTATTCCATAAAGTAATGTGGGCTGCTGTGACATAACCATCCTATGAATGGACCCAGACTTGCCATTTTGAGTAAAACAAGGAAATGCTTCTCCACTGGTTTTATTCAGAGCGAGTAGAAACAGCCATAGGCTTAGGATTCCATTGCCTGCATTCTTTCCTGTTAGATATTCAATAAATGTAATTAGATTGACTGACTGACTAAACAGTCTTATTTACTTCATAGAAGGAACTATCTCTATAAAAGGAAATCCCCTTTGATAGCCAAATCTTCTGAAGGATGTCTTCAGTGCAAAGAGTAATGAGTATTTCCCTCCAGAGAAAACTGACCTAATACCAGCTTGGTGAAGAGACCTAGCCCTATGTCCATTAGTGTAAAGTCAATGCTATTGACAATCATCTAATGCTTTTATGCTTTGCACTAGAGTACTTAAGAAATAAATATCATTGATGAGAACTAAAGCCTGTTGATGTGTTCCTGTAATTAATCTTAATTAATAATACATTAAATATTTTCCTGATTGTGTGCACATACATCATTTAACATTGATTTATGCCAAAGCCATTAGGAAAGATTTAGTGGCATATCACAGCCAGGGCTATTCTTTTATTTATTTTTCTCCTTCTAGAAAATGCCCTAGTTACCAATAATGATATTGTCATTGATATTAATGCCCTAGTTACCAATCTGCTATTACATTTGAAACAAAAGTAAGGTTTCTGTCTCCTTTAAAGAAAAAAAGTTTTCAAAATTCTTTGTCTAATGTATGTAATTTAGAAAAATCTATGTATGTATATATATACATAAACACAATAATACCTATATATTAATATGTGTATACCTCTATAAAAATATGAATATAAATATAAATGTATGTATGTCTATGTGTGTATATATGTGTGGATGTAAGAGACATCTCCTTTGAACTAATAAGATATCAAATGCAATGAGTTAAACTGTTTAATCAAGTTTATATATCCAAACCAGCATTAATTTCCCAAATGTGTTTATACTGTCAAGACTTCTGAATAGTGTTAATCAGGTGAAAATTATCAGGTGAAAATGAAGGTGATCTCTCAAGGGACTGGGCAGGAATTGGCACACAATATGAAGAACCCTCTCTGTGAAATGGATAGAGACTACCGTGGAATTGAGCAATAATTAACATATGAAAAGAGATCACCAGGGAAGAGAAAAGAAGGAGAAAATAGTTACACAGAAAAAGCAAGTCCAAGTTTGAAGTCAGGTAGTCTTATATGAGTCAATTCCAAGATGTCACTAAAGGTGCAGGAATCCCAACAAACTGGGTCAAACATTGAAAGTAAGTGTATGGGGACTGATTAGACTGGAATATGAGTGATGTAAATCAAGAAATACCATGGAGTACTTTTTTCCTTATGCCTGGTTGGACACTGTGAGAAGGAATTTCATTGCTACTATCTTGTAGCTTCGTTTGTTTACATATCATGGGCACTGTGATATCTTTCTTAAATCTAGGCTACCCATAAGCAAGTTATGTATTATAATAGAGCCCAAAATTGATTTTATCTATGACACAATAGAATTTGTTGACTCTATCCTTGGAGGAATCAAAATAGAGTAGTTAAAAGCAAAGATCAGAAATGCCTACCTTTAGATCCAGATTCTATCAATTATTAGTTAATGTTACATTGAGAAGGTAATATTGCCTCTGTTGGCTTCAGTGTATTTTTATAGAAGATGGAGAAAAAATTTATCTCAAATTACTGTATACATAAGATTTTACCACAGCGCTTAGAACATAGTAAAATCTCAATAAATGGTTGTTGTTATTAGTGGTGTAACCCTCTGAGTTATGCCAAGGTTTCGGAGACCACCATTAAAAATACCAGTTAAGAAGATTAAAGAAAGGAAGATTGAATCCTAAAAGAATAGGAGAAAATATGTGTTGTAAATCAAAGAGAAACATATGCATATAACTATGGAGTTTGAAGGCAATAAAATTGAGAAACTTTTTCTTTTTTAATTAAAATTGCTGTAATGGGGTAGAAATAGAATCTGCTTTATAGTGTGGAAAGTTCCTGGTTATAAGACAACTGTGCTATAAACCATGAATGAAGAGATAAAACACAAATGACCTATGCCAGATCATTCTAACTGGCAGGGAACAAAATAATAAGGCTAAATTTTTATGACCTTGTCAATTTCTCTATTGATAAAGCAAGAGGGGGAAAGGTAGAGATATCTAAAAGCATTTTCAGATGACAAGCAGGGATAAAAAAATTGTCCAAAGTAGAATAATAATGGAACAAAAGCAGTTAGAATGAAAACATTTGTCATGGGAAATGGGAATGCTGGGGGAAAAATACAAACTTCAAGAGTAAGGTATAGTAATTTATGATAATAGAGAGTGTCGCAATATTTTCTGATTTGTGGTTGAAAAATGAATAGTGCTAGATTTTAAAGAATCAGTAGGCCAGTAATACAGGTAGGAAAGATTGGGTTTTAGTAAAAAATGAATTTTGAAATGGGTTTTTTTTTCCCCTTAGAATAAACTATTTGTGTATGTCTCCAATGAATTCACTTTGATTAGAAGAAAATTCAATAGATAATACATTGGATAAAATATGTGAAAAAAATATTTCTGGCTCTGATGAAAAAAGGCTATCTCACAGATTTGCTACTACAACTTCATAATGAAAAGTACACATTAATATTTTTCTGATATTTTTACTATGAGCTTGTTCCCATAGCAGATTAGACAATGCATAGGTCAGTATTGCTCAGGCAAAGCTGGCCACAACATAGAAATCCCCACCAACATTGAGATAATAGCAAAGCCCTCTCCAGGAGATTTGGCCGACCAGCTGCAGATCAGTCTTTCTCTGAAAGAACCATAGGTGCTGCTTGGGATGAAGCAATTCTTCTATGGAGGATATTCAATCAAATGTCTCCCTAATATTACCTTGTTTATATTTTACTTGTAGAGTAAATCCTACTGGGTTTTAACTTTGGAGGAATTGACTAATGGGAGGCAGGGAGTTGGGTTGAGTTGGCCTAGAGAGCCAGAGCTCTGGGGTCAGGCCTATCCTTAAATCCTATTTTGCCATTGCCTTGTTGGATACCTCATGGTTATTTTTTCTGAGCCTCACTTTTCTCATTCCTAAAATGGTGTATAACACTTGCATCAAATAGTTATGGGAACAGGGCCTGGTAGAGAAAATACTCAATAAATGTTGACTATTGTAATTATTACCTCAGTGGAACATCCCAGAAAATTCTCTACAACTTTGTGGTGGCTAGTAAGAGATGGTGGCAATAAGATGCTACTGAGGCAACGTTCTCTTTAACTTCCTTCACACATCAGAGCTTGCTGGTTTTATACCACAGTTCATCAAGTGAAAGTTCCATTATGTTCTAGAATCATAAGCATCTGGTAGAGACTTTAAGGGGCCACCAAGTTTATTTTCTTGTGGATTGTACTTAATTTATCCAAGACAAAGTTTCCCTTGGGGAGCTTTTAAAGCCAGAGACAAAATTTCTTTCAGATAACATTATGCCTAGTTGTATCTAAAGGGACTTGAAGCATGACACTGTTGAGAGAGTAGAGATTTTTAAACAGACTGGGCTAAATCCTGCTTACTTTGTAACTTTGGTTAAGGTTCACTTATATGAGCTTCAGTTTTCTTAAATGAAATGAAATCATAATCCGTATGGGTTTTGTGAAAATTATTTAAGAAATGGTACAATACCCATGCAGAATTTCTACCCAGTCAGTGCCAGGTCTCAGGAGAGGAAAAAAATCAAAGACCTCTGTTTAATCTCTACCTGTTTGCCATTACTGTATCAGTACCTCATGTAGCTCCTTCAAACCACTTAAGTATTTCTTAGATCATGCAGTTTGTCTTCTTTTGCAGAAATCCTTTTGGCTTTATTAAATTTTCTTATGAGTTCTAGATATTTATTCATTCAACCAGCATCTATTAACCTACTACTACATGCTAGGCACTGTTCTAAATGCTAGAGATACTACAGTGAACAGGACACACGCAGTTCCAGCTCTCACGGAGTTTAAATTAGTGGAGTAGATGAATAATTTACAAGAAAATAAATAGGACAATTTCAAAGACAAAGTGCTATGAAGAAAATAAAATAGGGTAAGAGCAACTTATATTAAGTGGTTCAGAAATGTCTCTCTGTGAAAGTGGCATCTGAAGCAATGACTAGGTGCAACAAGGTAGGGATCCGGGAGAGAATGGCCAAGGCAGAAGACATAATGCAAAACCATAAGACAAGGATGAGCTTGATGTTTCTGAGGAAAAGAAAGAAAAACTGTACTAGTCTCCTCAGTCTGCCATGACAGAATTACTATAGACTGTGAGGCTTAAATACCAGAAATCTATTTTGTCACAGCTCTGGAGGCTGAGTCGTCCAAGATAAAGGTGTCAGTGAGATAGGATTTATGCTGAGGCCTCTTCTCTTGTCTTGGAGGTGGTCAACATCTCACTGTGCGCTCCCAGGATCTCTTCTTTGTGCGTGTGCAGAGATCTTTTTACCTCTTCTTATAAAGCCACCAATCCTACTGGATTAGGGACCCACACTTATGACCTTATTTAACCTTGATTACATCCTAAAGATCCTATCTTCAGATATAATCATATTGGGGGTTAGAGTTTCAACATATGAATGTGGGGGAGGAGGGGGGGTACATATCAGTCCATAGCAGCTTCTAAGGCATAATTAGAGAGGGAGTGATTGTTACAAGATATAGATGGACAAGTAGAGAGGCACTAAATCAGGCAGGGTTCTAGACTATTCTAAGGAGTTTGATTTTATTCTAGGTGCTAGGAACTCATTAGAGGGTTTGTAAAGCATACTAAAATTTGACTTACATTTTCAAAAAAAATTACTATGGTGGCTCTTTGGGGTATTGAATATAAAGAGGAAAAAGTATAAGCAAGGAAACCAGTTTGAAGGCTACTTTCACAGTCAAAAGGGGAACTCATGGTAGTTTTAATGGGGATAGTGGTAAGCAGGATGGCATAGTGATCTAAACTAGAATATATCATAGTAGAGTCAACAGGCTTTGCTAATAGACTAGATGGAGGGGAGTGGTAAGAGAAATAGAAGTAAAAATCTTCTCAATTTTAGCTATGAGCTACTGAGTGGTTGGAGGTGCCATTTGCTAAAATGGAGAAAATTGGGGGGTGCTGGGGTGGCTCAGTCAGTTGAGCATCTGACTCTTGGTTTTGGCTCAGGTCATGATCTCAGGGTCCTGGGATTGAGCCCTGCTGGCAGAGTCTGCTTGTCCCTCTCCCTCCCCCTCTGCTCCTCCCTTCACTCCAGCTCTCTCTCAAATAAAATCTTAAAAAAAATAAAATAAAATGGAGAAAATTGGAAAAGAGCAGCTTCAGGTTGAGTAAAGTTGAATCCAGAGGGGCTTTTTTGTTTTGTTTTTTGTTTTTGCTTCTGCATTTGGTGAGGTGCCCTCCTAGATACTCAATAGGCAGTTGGATTTGAGTTGTCTTGAGTTGTCAGGGTTAGTGTTAGCAATCTGAGAGTCAGCTGTGTATAGATAGTATTTAAACCCATTGGACTAAATGAGATTCCCTAAAAAGAAAGTTTAGATTAAAACAAAGAGTCTCAGAATTGAACCTCAGGGTATAATAACATTTCAAAGCCCAGCAAGAGAGGAGGCACCAAAGATAATCTAGAGTGGCTGTTGAGATAGAAAAAGCCCAGAAGACTGTGATGTTGTGGAAGCTAAGAAAAAGTAAACTAGCAGGAAGGGAATAGTCACCTGCATGAGATGCTGCTGGGAGGGTAAGATGAGGACAAAATGTGACTATTTTATCTGGTAACATGGAAGTGATTGGTGACCTCGCTTAGTGGAGTTTTAATGGAGTAGTGTTAATGGAAGCCAACTAGAGTAGATTGAAAACAGAATGGGAGGTGTGGAATTGCAAACAGAATAGAAACCAGAAATCAACCCTGGATTCATCTTAGAATCACCTATAGAACTTTGGAAATTACCAGCGTCTAATCCTAAACCAGTCTAATCTCAAATCAGTTAAACCAGAGCCTCTGGAGGGAGGAAGAGTGTAGAGGAAAGAGCTTAGCAGTATTATTAGAGCTTGGAGTATTTTTAAGAGTTCCTCATGTAATTCTAATATGCTGCCAGCATTGAAAAACCTTTATTGTCAGATGTTTCCTTCCAGAAGTTGTTTTGTGTGTGTGAAAGAAGGTGACAGTGTGGCAAGAAAAGTATCTGTTGTTGTTATTGTCACTGTAGTTTTAACTGTATTTTTTTTATCAGAAATACTAGAGGATATTTATGTGCTAATGAGGAGTATCTAGAGAGGGAGAAGTTAATGATTAAGACTAAGATAAACAACAGCAAGAAGAAAGTCCTTGAGGAGGCCAGAGGGACCAAATACTGTTTAATTGCAGGTATCTTATCTTCTGTTAGCAGGAGTAAACATTTTTATTTTTTACCACTGGAGGAATTAATTTTGCCTGACTTGCAGCTGTGGTCTGATCCTGTGTGGAGAGAAGATATGAAATGAGTCCTTAGGTTTAAAAACCAAATTCATTTTCTTTCTTTTTTTAGAGAGAGAGCGCGTGTGAGTGCAAGTTGGTGGGGAGGAGGCAGAGAGAGAGAGAGAATCTCAAGCAGGCTCCACTCTCAGCACAGACCCCCCACAGGGCTTGATCTCACGACCCGAGCCAAAATCAAGAGTCAGACACTCAACCGACTGAGCCACCCAAGCACCCTGAAGGAAACTCATTTTCAAAAACAATTTTATAAAACTGCCCAAATTTTTTATATCTTTTATTTTCTTAATAATTAGAAAAGACAGTCCTCATACATGTTAGTGCTTTAGTTAAATATTTATTTCCCACAGAAACATTAATCTTTGAGGTCATTGTGATCAAAAGCTTTGGCAAGACATGTCTAGAAATACCTATCCCATATTTAGTTAAATTAGAATGAACAATTTATTCAATACAGAGTTTTTCTAAGTTTAAGAGAGCAAGTTTAAGTGCCTACACCTGACATAGACAAATACAGTAAGAAAATGGAACGCTATTGCTTAAAATCATATTCAGCACATTATTATAACAAAAAGGAAGAGATGCTTTCATCAATATTGGAGTATATAGAAGGCTATTTTTTGGTGTATAGTTCAGACATCTTTGAAAAGATTCTAAAGCTTAAGGGCTTTATAAAAAGCAAATAAGCTTTTTTTTTTTTAGATTACAAGAAAGTTATTTGGATTTACACAAAATAAATGTGTAAACTTACACATCCATTCAAGATTCAAAACTTAACAAAAACCATCAAATTGAGTGAGATTTTATTGTTACACTAATTTGAAGTTTATCTAGAGAGAAGAATAGAACTTGCTCAGACTAATAGTCCAGTGAGCCTCAAGATCTTAAGGTATGGAAGAATTCACTATTTCCTCTGCTTTGCTGATTTATTCGTGTGGTTGTAAATTTTCCCTAGCAACTAGAGGCAATAGAAAACAGATTTTTGGTCCCTGGAGCCCTATTAAGAAAGAGGGTTACAGGTTATTACAAAATTCATGCAAATATTTATGCACAAGTGTATTTATCACACTGTTACTTGTAATATTTTACAGGGATAAGATCTATCAACAGTAGGGGACTGAGTAAATGATGGTACATCAGATTATCATGTACCCATTAAAATATTTATAAAATGTTTTCCATCAGGAAATTGCTTAGGAAGTACAATAAAATATTTTTTAAAAACCCCAAAATGGGGGCACCTGGGTGGCTCAGTTGGTTAAGCGACTGCCTTCGGCTCAGGTCATGATCCTGGAGTCCCGGGATCGAGTCCCGCATCGGGCTCCCTGCTCAGCGGGGAGCCTGCTTCTCCCTCTGACCTTCCGCCCTCTCATGTACTCTCTCTCTCTCTCAAATAAATAAATAAATAAATCTTTAAAAAAAAAAAAAACCCAAAATGTAAAATACAGTATAATTTCAGTTAGATGAAAAATACATAGAATATAAATATTGAAAAGAAATATGGTAAAATATAACTTTTGCTTATTTCTGGATAGTGGGGGTTGTATGTGATTATTGTATTTTTCTTCCTTTTCTGTATATTTCAAACTTTTTTTGTTTTCTGTTTTTTTGTTTTTTTAATTTTTATTATTTTTATTTTTTAATTCTTATAAATTTTATTTTATTTTATTATATTATTTATGACTTTATTATATTAGTCACCATATAGTACATCATTAGTTTTTGATGTAGTGTTCCAGAATTCATTGTTTTCATATAACCCCCAGTGCTCCATGCAATACATGCCCTCCTTAATACCCATCACCGGGCTAACCCATCCTCCCCACCCCCCTCCCCTCTAAAACCCTCAGTTTGTTTCTCAGAGTCCATAGTCTCTCATGGTTCGTCTCCCCCTCCAATTTCCCTCCCTTCATTTTCCCCTTCCTTCTCCTAATGTCCTTCATGCTATTCCTTATGTTCCACAAATAAGTGAAACCATATGATAATTGACTTTCTCTGCTTGACTTATTTCACTTAGCATAATCCCCTCCAGTCCCGTCCATGTTGATGTAAAAGTTGGGTATTCATCCTTTCTGATGACTGAGTAATATTCCATTGTATATATGGACCACATCTTCTTTTTCCATTCATCTGTTGAAGGGCATCTTGGCTCCTTCCACAGTTTGGCTATTGCGGACATTGCTGCTATGAATATTGGGGTGCATATGGCCACTTCTTTTCACTACATCTGTGTCTTTGGGGTAAATATCCAGTAGTGCAATTGCTGGGTAATAGGGTAACTCTATTTTTAATTTTTTGAGGAATCTCCACACTGTTTTCCAAAGTGGCTGTAACAAATTGCATTCCCACCAACAGTGTGAGAGGGTTCCCCTTTCTCCACAACCTCTCCAACATTTGTTGTTTCTTGCCTTGTCAATTTTTGCCATTCTCACTGGTGTAAGGTGGTATCTCATTGTGGTTTTGATTTGAATTTCCCTGATGGCTAATGATGATGAACATTTTTTCATGTGTCTGTTAGCCATTTGTATGTATTCTTTTGAGAAGTGTCTGTTCATGTCTTCTGCCCATTTTTTGCCTTGATTATTTGTCTTTTGGGTGTTGAGTTTGAGAAGGTCTTTATAGATCTTGGATATCAGTGCTTTGTCTGTAGTGTCATTTGCAAATATCTTCTCCCATTCTGTGGGTTGCCTCTTTGTTTTGTTGACTGTTTCCTTTGCTGTGCAGAAGCTTTTTATCTTGATGAAGTCCCAAAAGTTCATTTTCACTTTTGTTTCACTTGCCTTTGGAGATGTATCTTGAAAGAAGTTGCTCTGGCCGATGTCGAAGAGGTTACTGCCTATGTTCTCCTCTAGGATTTTGATGGATTCCTGTCTCACATTGAGGTCTTTCATCCATTTTGAGTTTATCTTTGTGTATGGTGTTAGAGAATGGTCGAGTTTCATTCTTCTGTATATAGCTGTCCAATTTTCCCAGCACCATTTATTGAAGAGACTTTTTTCCATTGTATATTTTTCCTGCATTGTCGAAGATTAGTTGACCATAGAGTTGAGGGTCCATATCTGGGCTCTCTATTCTGTTCCATTGGTCTAAATGTCTGTTTTTGTGCCAGTTCCATGCTGTCTTGGTGATCACTGTTTTGTAGTATAGCTTGAAATCAGACAACGTGATGCCCCCAGCTTTGTTTTTCTTTTTCAACATTTCCTTGGTGATTTGGGGTCTTTTCTGATTCCATACAAATTTTAGGATTGTTTGTTCCAGCACTTTGAAAAATGTCATTGGAGTTTTGATCGGGATGGCATTGAAGTTATAGATTGCTCTGGGTAGCATAGACATTTTAACAATGTTTATTCTTCTGATCCATGAGCATGGAATTTTTTTACATCTTTTTGTGTTTTCTTCAATTTCTTTCATGAGTGTTCTGTAGTTCCTAGAGTATAGATCCTTTACCTCTTTGTTTTAGGTTTATTCCAAGGTATCTTGTGGTTTTTGGTGCTATTATAAATGGAATTGTTTCTCTAATTTCTCTTTCTACAGTTGCATTGTTAGTATATAAGAAAGCAACTGATTTCTGTGCATTGATTTTGTATCCTGCCACATTACTGAATTGCTGTATGAGTTCTAGTAATTTGGGGGTGGAGTCTTTTGGGTTTTCCACATAAAGTATCATGTCATCTGGAAAGAGAGAGAGTTTGACTTCTTCTTTGCCAATTTGAATACCTTTTATTTCTTTTTGTTGTCTGATTGCTGTTGCTAGGACTTGTAGTACTATGTTGAACAATAGTAGTGAGAGTGGGCATCCTTGACATGTTCCTGATCTTAAGGGAAAGGCTCTCATCTTTTCCCCATTGAGGATGATATTCACTGTGGGTTGAAAGGACCATATGGTTCTTCTCTCTCCTCTTATTAATGTGTTCTGTCACATTGATTGATTTGTGAATGTTGAACCCCCCTTGAATCCCGGGGATAAATCCACTTGGTCGTGGTGTATGATCCTTTTAATGTATTGTTGGTTCCTATTAGCTAGGATTTTGTTGAGAATTTTGGAATCCATATTCATCAGGGATATCAGTCTGAAATTCTCCTTTTTGATAGGGTCTTTGCCTGGTTTGCGGATTAAGGTAATGCTGGCCTCACAGAATGAGTCTGGAAGCTTTCCTTCTGTTTCTATTTTTTGAAACAGATTCAGGAGAATAAGTATTATTTCTTCTTTGAGTGTTTGGTAGAATTCCCCAGGGAATCCATCAGGCCCTGGACTCTTGTTTTTTGGGAGGTTTTTGATCACTGCTTCAATCTCATTACTGGTTATTGGCCTATTCAGGTTGTCAGTTTCTTCCTGTTACAGTCTTGGGAGCTTATAGGTTTCCAGGAAGGCATCCATTTCTTCCAGTTTGCTTAATTTATTGGCATATAGTTTTTGATAATAATTTCTAGTAATTGTTTCTATTTCCTTGGTGTTAGTCATGATCTCTCCCCTTTCATTCATAATTTTATTAATTTGGTTCCTTTCTCTTTTCTTTTGGATAAGTCTGGCCAGTGGTTTATTGATCTTATTAATTCTTTCAAAGAACCAGCTTCTAGTTTCATTGATCTGATCTGTGTTTCTGGTTTCTAATTCATTGATCTCTGCTCTAATCTTTATTTCTCTTCTAATGTGTGGCTTAGGCATCGTTTGTTGCTTTATCTCTAGTTCTTTAAGGTGTAAAGTTAGTTGGTGAATTTGGGATTTTTCTGTTTTTTTTGAGTGAGGCTTGGATGGCTATGTATTTCCCCCTTAGGACCACCTTTACTGTATCCCATAGGTTTTGGACCGATGTGTTTTCATTCTCATTGGTTTCCATGAATTGTTTAAGTTCTTCTTTGATTTCCTAGTTGACCCAAACATTCTTGAGCAGAGTGGTATTTAGTCTCCAAGTGTTTGAATTTCTTCCAAGTTTTTTCTTGTGACTGAGTTCCAGTTTTAAAGCATTATGGTCTGAGAATATGCAGGGAATAATCTCAATCTTCTGGTATCTGTTGAGACCTGATTTGTGACCCAGTATGTGGTCTATTCTGGAGAAAGTTCCATGTGCACTCGAGAAGAATGAGTATTCTATTGTTTTAGGATGGAATGTTCTGTATATATCTATGAGGCCTATCTGGCCCAGTGTGTCATTCAAAGCTCTTGTTTCTTTGTTGATTTTCTGCTTAGATGATCTATCTATTGCTGAGAGTTGAGGTCTCCTACAATTAACGTATTATTATCAATATGACTCTTTATTTTGGTTAACAGTTGGCTTATGTAGATGGCTGCTCCCATGTTGGGGGTGTAGACATTTACAATTGTTAGATCTTCTTGTTGGATAGACCCTTTAAGAATGATATAGTGTCCTTCTGTGTCTCTGACTACAGTCTTTAGCTTAAAATCTAATTTGTCTGATATAAGAATTGCTACCCCAGTTTTCTTTTGAGGTCCGTTGGCATGGAAGATGTATCTCCATCCCTTCACTTTCAGTCTGGATGTATCTTTCAGTTAAAAATGAGTCTCTTGTAGACAGCATATGGATGGGTCCTGTCTTTTTATCCAATCTGCAACCCTGTGCTGTTTTATGGGAGCATTAGGCCATTCACATTGAGAGTGATTATTGAAAGATATGAATTTATTGTCTTCATGTTGCTTGTGAAGTCCTTGTTTCTATAGATTGTAAATTTCTGTTGTATATCACTCTTGGTGTCTTTCTCCTTTTATAGAACCCCCTGTAGTATTTCTTGCAGGGTCGGCTTATTGGTCACATATTCTTTCAGTTTCTGCCGGTTGTGGAAGCTCTGCATCTCTCCATCTATTCTAAATGACAGCCTTGCCAGATAAAGTATTCTTGGCTGCATGTTCTTCTCATTTAGCACCCTGAATATGTCTTGCCAGGCCTTTCTGGCTTGCCGGGTCTCTGTGGATAGGTCTGATGTTATTCTGATGTTCCTCCCTCTGTACATAAGGAATCTCTTCCCCCTAACTGCCCTTAAGATGGTTTCCTTGGTTCTAAGATTTGCGAGTTTTACTATTACATGCTGGGGCATTGGTCTGTTTTCCTTGATCTTGGAAGGGGTCCTCTCTGCCTCTAGGACATGAATGTTTGTTTCATTCCCCCAGATTAGGGAAGTTCTCAGCTACTATTTGCTCAAATATATCTTCTAGTCCTCTCTCTCTCTCTCTCCACTCCCTAAAGGATCCCAATAATTCTGACATTAGAACATTTCATGGTGTCATTTATTTCTCTGATTCTATTTTCATAGATTTTGAGTTGTTTTTCCCTGGCCTCCTCTTTTTCCTTCTTTTCTATCAATTGGTCTTCTAGATCACTAATTCTTTCTTCTGCCTCGCTTACCCTAGCTGTTAGATTATCTAGATTAGATTGGATCTCATTGATAGCATTTTTAAGTTCTGCCAGTTCAACTTTCATTTCTGCCCTTAGAAACTCTATCTTGCCATTAATTGATTTCTCCATTCTAGCTATCATCTTCATAACTGTTACCCTGAAGTCCATTTCCAACATCTCGGTTATATTTATATCCATTTGTAAATCTTGGCAGAAGTCACAGCCTCTGTGTCTTTCCTATTTTGGGGGTTCCTCCTCCTAGTCATTCTGTTGTGGGGTGGTTGAGGGAATGTACAGAGTCCAAATTATTGACCACAACCCAAGCAAGATGCACCTGTTTTATAGGGACCTTAGGGTTGTTGGCCTCTTGTCGTCTCAGCCTGTCTTCTGGGGGGAGGGGCCTGGCATGCTCTTACTCAGGTAACCCTGTTTGGGCAGAGTTGCCCTGCCCCCTCGGGGGGGGGGATGGGCTCAGTGAAAACTGGTTTGGGGGGGCTGTTGTTCTCTGGTGGCTTTCCCTGGCAGCTTTCTACATCTCTTCCGAGAGTCAGAGCAGAAGAGACCATTTCCATCTCTCTGCCTCAGAGCAGAATAATTGCAGTCCGTTCTTCAGTGAGCTCTCCAGGCCACACTATCTCCATTTCTGTCTGTGCTGCTATAAACTGCAGTGTCCTGGGTTGTGCAGCCATCAGCAGGGCTCCCAGTTCTCACCTCCAGGTCAGGGCATGGGGGCATGTTGGCACGTCTCTGCCCTTTGTGCTTCTAAAACCACCAGCCACCCCCAGCTCGTACGCGCTGCCCCACCACTCCAGGTTTCAGTCCAGGGGCTGCCCTAAAGTCCTTTCCCCACCGCTACTGGTCTGTGAGTCTGTGCCTGGTCCCCAGCACGGGAGGCTTTTGCTTACTGGCAGTGCAGGATCCCCACAGCTCCCTCCCCCTTCTGTTTTTCTTCCAATATCTGCCCACGGAATTATGGCTCCCTGCTTCATACCTTGAAACCAACCGCCTGTAATATTCTGTTTGTAGAGATCCAGATATATCTTCTTACATCTCAGGCTGATATCATGGGTGTTCAGAGTGGTCTGGTAGATATCCAGCTCAATTCAGGGGACCCCTACTCTTGGAATAGGGTCCCCTACTCTTCCACCATCTTTTCCTCTTCTATTTGAAACTTTTCATAGTAAGCATATATTTCTCTATATTTAAAAAAAAGTCATACCTTTTATAGGTGAACTCAATCAGAATGTTATAAACTCCATTTACTTTTTTTTCTTTCTCAATACATTAAAATAAGTTAAAAGATGGACTTGGTCTTATATTTAATCAGTAATATATATATAAATGTTTTTTAAAGAACATTATTTTTTAAGGGATACTGTTTCTAGGAATTAAGATAGACTAAATTAAATTACGGTTTTAAAATTCAAAATATTTTACTAAGTATTTTAATGCCAAAGTCAATTAGAGTCATGAAAACATTTTGAAAAGTGAAAAATGTGCAAAAAGAATTCCTCATTTTGTAATAAAGCTTCAGCACTTGTAATTTATTACCAGATGCTGATGCTGAGACTGAGACATCTGGCATAATATGTGAGGAAACGTGCTAATTAAAAAGGAAAAAAAAGAAACATTGAACTTAGCTGTTTTCGTCATCCCACTAAATACAGGAATGACATGAGAAATTGAAACTGTATTACATGTATGTCCTCAAAATTTAAATTGAGACTTGAGGGGCGCCTGGGTGGCTCAGTTCGTTAAGCAACCGACTCCTGATTTGGGCTCAGGTCATGATCTAAGGGTGTAGGATCAAGCCCCTTGTCGGGCTCTGCACTCATTGCCCAGTCTGCTTGAGGTTCTCTCTCTCCCTCTCTCTCTCTGCCCCTTCCCTGGCTCACACACACTAAATAAATAAATAAATAAATCTTTAAAAAAATGTTTAAAAATAAATATAAATTGAGACTTGAATCTGAATGACACCAGGATTTTCTATCCCTTTCTTCTTTGATTCTGTCTGTCCATGTCTCTAATAATTCTAAACCTTTAAGGAAATTTACAGATCATCTAGTGCACCCACCTAACTGACTAAGAAGAAAAGCAATATGCCAAAGATATATATTCTCTTTTGAAGTTCACAAAGACAATATGGATAGACCAAAGAACCTCATCACTGGATTTTTTTTTTCTCCAAAATCTTGGATAAAAACCATACTGTATGCTTTTAAAATAAATGAACATCTCATGTGTACATTTTAAAAATTTAATTATAAAAAAAATTACTTCATCTTACACACTAGCTAAGTCAAAGACACAAAATCTGTTTTGATCACAGAATGATTACAACAAATGCTTTTCCATCATGGGCACAAATCTTACCTTGACCTTGTTTTTTTGTTTTTTTTTTTAATTTTATTATGATATGTTACCTTGACCTTGTGATCGTAGTTTACATGTGTAGCAGGAATACTGCTTTAAGGACTTTTAAAGATTTTGAAATGGAGTGTTAGTAATAACACAGATTCTCATAGCTCTTTGGGTTTTATGTGTATTTTGCCTTGTTTTGTTTGTTTAGGCAGATTTCATACATCTGAGTGCTAATTTTGGTCTTTTGAGTTGTAAGGCTAACGTTGTGTTCAAATATGTGATAACCCCCCAAAGCCTTTTGTGAGTTCCTCCTTCACACTTGCCAACTGAAACAGTTCACAAGTTATAACAGGGTATTTCCTTTCCTTCTGGCCTCCTCCCGTTTCCTGCTTCCTTCTCTCTTGGTTCTTGTGCTGTACAGAAATAGGGGTTTGACTAGGAGATGAAACCCTCCATTTTGCAAATTGGAAAATTATTTAATTGCATCACTGTAAGCCATTTAGAGACATGATGAATTTCCAGTATTCAGGAAACATCATTCAAATATTTTATCCAGATCTCTGCCTGTTGAAGAAAGAATGCTTACATACTATTAACCTAGAGAAGTTGTTGTAGCTGTTGTTTTTCAAATCTTAATTAAGTATATTGCTTTTTTGTCCTTAAAAGCATATGGGAGATGGTTAAATGAGTTTTCAATGAAATGTGAGCTGATGACTCTTGCTTAGTACAAGGAAAACTGATGAGCAGTTAGAGCAGTTAGGAGTCATTACCAGAGATAAGGCTCTAAATTAAGGCTTAACTATAAACTTCAAAATTGAGTAACAAAAGGAGCGGGAACCATTAACTAATTGTGATGTAATTCAGTGGAAAGTGGGTAGTGTTGATTTCAAGTACCCTAGCTATAGGAGCAGAGGTTGCCATTGTACATAATTATTTCATTAGTTTGACTTGTAAACACATGGAAAAACATCATTTAACAGCCCGGTTTAGAATTAAAGAAAAGTGTAGGTTTCCTGCCAAAGTGTTAATTCCATATTGAGATTTGAACTGACAAAAATACCCAGCTTACACTGTACTGAAATGCTCCAAACCCAGACGTTTTAACTATCTCAGACATTTTAACTATTAGTTTTGAATATCTAAGAGACAGAGAATGAAACAACCAGTCTAATAGACTAAAAGTGATTTAATTCAGCTTATTAAATCTGATCAATTATTTAGAATGCAATCATTTATTCCTTAGACAGTCAAGTGTAAGAACAATCTATAGATGTCCTCAGAGATAATACTCAGGACTCTGGTAAGAAGGCAGAGGTCACCAGCCTGAGAGAGGAAGACAGAGACCATTCATAGGGACAGAGAGAAACAGAGCCAAGCCATGCATTTGAGCATCATCCCTCCCTCAGGAGAAACCCTGGGCCATTTTCCTTCGCTCACCCCAGTGGAGCCTAATTCAGAAGGTCCTCTGTTCATCTGAGTCAAGAGCCATAATGTAATGAAACAGATGTAATCAGTAGCCTAAGGAATTTATCACTGAGGGAGGGCAACAAGAAAGTGGCACTAATGCAGGAAGACAAACCAAACTGCAGCCACCAAGAGCCTGGCTTCAGGAATCAATCGATTTATTTATTCTTCCCTTTCTCCTTCACCTCATGGGGGTCAAAACAACTTGACTTTGATAATGCAATTTTCAGACCACTTACAAAGCAGGTAAATTATAGTCTTTCTGATATGCTCTTAGCAAGTGTTTCCCCTCACCCCACCCCCACTCCACCCCCAGCTATTTCCAGCTCCTCTTTTATCAGGAATAGCAAATACAACCACAAGCATTTGAAGCAGTTTGAGTTTTAAAAGGGAAAGGCTTCCATCTACTGGATTCTTTGAGTAATAAAGACTTTGTGAGTCCACATTAGATTTTCTTTTGCCGTTGGCAGTGCAAAACCCAGCATGTCCACTTAGAGGTTTCATAATTCATTTTAATTGCATTTCATTTTGAGACACTAGCTGTTAATGAACACATTCAGATTTTACAAAACATAACCCCCCCTTTTATATTACACAAGGGAGACAAAAGAAATACATGATTTGCCTTTTCCTATAAAAAAATGATATGAAACAGTAATATACCCAACAAAAAAATTCTATTAATAAAATCCGTAATGACAATAACTTTAACTTGGAATATCAAGCTGATTGAATGTAATGGGATGTTCTGTTTTATTTATACGAATAGAGACCTTACTTTTTTTCTTTTCTAAAAATTGTCTTTTCATGAACAAATCCCATCTGCAATTAGAGTGCCCCTATTTTGAGTTCAGCTCATGTTACTTAATGACCTATCTTCTTGCTGATATGTTGCATTACACGGATAATCGCAGGGGTCCTTCTGGGGGGCATACTTTGAACTACACTATAGGCTATATATACAATTTGAGATAAACTGAGTCAGTACAAAGAGGTAAAGATCTATCCCCCACCAGCAGGTTGGATTTTTTAAAAGAACATTAGAATTTAAGGCTTTTATTTAAAACAAATTCAGTCAGTAGAAAGCAGATGTACATGCAGCATAATTTTTAGGTGTCTATCTCTTACTGAACTCTCTTGAATTTGTCATCCCAATTCATGTCAAAATCATACTATCTTTTACACCAAATGAAAATGAATTAGAAGTTATGGGTTAATGTCCGTGTATAACTATGGTGGATATCTGGCAAATAAGATAAAATTTAAAAATTGTGACAAAAATTCATTTTACTTAGAACTCATAGATATTTAGGACACTACTATCTATGGGTTTTCCAGTCCCATAAGACTTGAAAAAATAAAGCAGAAAAATGTTGTTTTGTCTCCTAAACTACAACAAATACCTAACGGTTCCCAGGTGAGTTCCCTATGACTTTAAATTCCTTCCTTTACAAGTTAGTGAATATATAATTCCACATCTATAAAAGAATAAGTCTTGCTAAAACAGAATTCATTAGGGTTGCATACACCTCATTTTGAATACTCTTAGCATCAGAACCTGGAATATACTAGAATGTTAGAATCTACCCAGTTGAGATATGACCTTATGATTGTATCTGAAGAACTTCCTAAAATAGGATTTTTGAAGATTGTGAAATGATTTGCTGAGAATAGTAGATACTCTAGTTTATATTTAAATATATATTAGCTTGGTAAGTATATTCAACAAATATTAAATTACAAACAATAATGTGATAGTAATTCTCTTTAGTAAGGACCTATTTTAGTCCTGTGGTTTCCTCTTTTTGAATTGTCTAGGTTCTGTACATTATCTTTTTTATGACCAACCTTTATCGTATATCTATAACCCATGCTAATTGACACCGAGAACTTTTTAGTTTTTAGTTTTGTATCAGAAATCTCTTGGCATTTGAGAGACAGACAAACAGAAATTAGCTTTTTCTTTGCACCTTCTCCCCTAACAAAATCAATTAGCAAGAAATAAAGAATCACTCTGTGGCTTTAGTCTATGCATTAACCTTAAATTATTTAAGGGAGACTTTACAAAGGAAACAAAAAATGAAAAGTTACATAGAATTAGTTGATCTGACTTAAAAGGAACAATTTCTTCATTTACTTAGCAGATATTTATTGATTATTTAATATGTGCCAGTCATTCTTCTAGGTCCTGGGGATCTAGAAGTATATAAAATAGACAAAAATCCTTATCTTCATGGAGCTTACCTAATAGTAGGAAGACAGTAAATATGATAAATAATTAAATAGTATGTTTGATTATGATAGTAACTAAGGAGATTAGTAGGTCATGAAAGGGGCCTGGGCCAGAGTAGCTGTGCCATTTTAGGTAAGGTAGTTAGGAAAGGCCTCCTGGAGAGAATTTAGTGATTTAACCATACTTGGCACTGTGGCCTATTGGTGGAAAAGTTCAGGGGTCTTTGAGGACATCATATGTTTTTATCTGGATTATCCTGACCTACCTCCTTGTGACTACATTCATATAACCTCCATCATCTGGGAGTACCCTTAAACCTAAGTAGACTCCTCAAATTTCAGACCCACTGACGATTTTACCTCCAGTTTCCCGTCCAAGGAACTGTCCCAGTGAATCCCAATTCTCTATAACGGAATCCCAACCCAATACACCGCATTTAAATTAAAACCCCATTTAAGAAGCTCACAGGGATCATAGCGGGAGGTTGCTCAGCTACACTTTACTCCATGTTCACATTAAGAATTGTTCATTTGTCACAAATGTTACTAAAGCCCCCTGGTTGACTACCTTATGAATGATCTGAGATGCACAGTTCTGTGCTTCCTCTCTTGATACAATGAAGCAGTGTATAATCACTATTTTATGTTAGGGAGAATGACTTCTTCCCGAACTTCCTTCTCATAGGAAAAGCCTGAACTTTAGGAAACTTATATCAAAACCATTATTCCACCTCTGAGGTAGATGCCTAATCTAAAATAGTTTACACATGCATAAAAATTGCATTTTTTTTGTCTAAGTGAAGCAATGCAGAGGTCAGGTTGGCTGCAACAATTTCTTGTATTTTAAAAGTATGTATTAAAAATTCTATCTTACAAAGTAAAAAAAAAAAAAAAATTTTTTTTCCCTTGGATTAACCATTGATCTGCACCATTTGTCATGATGTTTCTGCTTTGGCTTGCATAATTAAGAAACTACTGTCTGGGGGCGCCCGGGTGGCTCACTTGGTTAAGCGTCTGTCTGCCTTTGGCTCATGTCATGATCTCAGGGTCCTGGGATCAAGCCCCGCATCGGACTCCCTGCTCAGCGGGGAGCCTGCTTTTCCCTCTCACTCTGGCCCATCTTCCCTCCACCCCCACTTGTGCACGCTCTCTCTCAATTAAATAAATAAAATCTTAAAAAAAAAAAAAACTGTCTACACTTAAAATTTATAAACTGTAACTTTAAAAAAAAGTTTAAGACCCACTCTCAGGAAAATTTCTTATTATACTATAAAAAATGAAATCATAAAAATAGCATTTCAGAGAACATATAATAGGTGACTGGAAATATATAATGTCTGCTTAATAAATGATACCTAGCTCTTTCTAAAGCAGAAAACAAAACACATCAGCAACTATTTTTTTTAAGCCAAATTTTATGTCTTTAGCCCATCTTGGTAGGACAGTTGGAAATTTGGTATTTATGTATAATAACACATATGTCATATTGGCTATGAACTATGTGCTAATGAAATAAACTCACCATGTAAAATGCCATGGAGCTTTCTCTCCTTTTTAAAGAAAGCTTTAAATTGAATTTTTATTAACAAGGTGTGTTAAAATGTTCTTAACTTTTTGTTAATGTTACTGTTGACCATATTTAAGAGTAGAGACCTTGTTTCTGAGGCTATGAGTAAAAATTAAAATACTGCTTTAGTGTAGATAATTTTAAAGTAATTCATATTTGGTCTATTAACATTGTCTAATATTTAACCACATAGTCAATTTCTTAGAAGGCTTTTTGATTCTCGTGTTGTATATCTAAAATTTAAAAAAAACTTATAAAAGTTAATTATCTAGAAACTATTTGAAGTGTAAAATTATGCTAATATGTTAATAATTACTGAATATGCGTTAAGTCCAACAGTGTTTATGTTCTGTAAAATACTGAAACAACATTGGTTTATTGTCGAGCAGAAATCTGTAATTATACTCTATGGTAACCATACAATTTTAATGTTCTTAAAAATTTGTGATAAAATCTATAACTTTGCAGAGTATTTCTTACCTCAGTAAACACTGACCACTGGGCAGGAAGCAAGCAAAAGTAAGATTAAGGACTACATAAAAATATTAAAGGGATTAAGATCGTTGAGCCCCATGAAAATGTTAGTAAAGCACTGTCTTAATTACTACTACCTGCAGTAGCAAATATCTTAATCTATGACTAAAATCACTGAAAATTGGGCGCCTGGGTGGCTCAGTTGGTTAAGCGACGGCCTTTGGCTCAGGTCATGATCCTGGAGTCCCTGGATCGAGTCCCGCATCGGGCTCCCTGCTCGGCAGGGAGTCTGCTTCTCCCTCTGACCCTCTCCCCTCTCATGTGCTCTCTTCCTCATTCTCTCTTTCAAATAAATAAATAAATAAAATCTTTAAAAAAATAAAATAAAAAAAAAATAAAATCACTGAAAATTGCTTTAAAATTGTTCCAATCTAGCAGCAGGAATGTGGCCAAATGTGAAATTTGTCTTATTTATATTTAAAAATTCAAAAAATGAAATAACAAGATGATAATGTGTCATTAGATTATGAAATACTTTACTGCAAAGTCTATATAACTGAACAAAAGGCATTTATAGTTTTTTTTTACATTATAGTCGTTATGGTTTTTCAGCTCTCCCTCCGTGCCACAGTACTTTGTGGGTATTATCTCATTCATTTCCTCATGAGTCTGTGAAGTCATTACAATTACTATTTCTATTGCACTTTCCACGAGTAAAAGAATTTATCCAAGGTCATATGGCTAGTATATGATGAATCTGGAATTCATCCTCAGGTGGATCATTCCCATGTGAAACACTGCAATTAGTCACCCAAGTCTCCATTTCTCTGCAGTTTTCAGCCTAATGCTTATTAGACCATAGTAAAACATTTCGGAAAAAAAAGGTGGTAGAATATCTTTATGTATTCTTAAATGAGATCCTAAATGTTCAACTCTAAGAGCCTTTTAGAATGTATATAAGAAATAATGATATAAATAATTTTATAATATTATCCCAAAGAAAGAATTTCTTTCTTTATTTTCTAGGAAATGTTTTTTAAGATTTTATTCATTTATTTATTTTAGAGAGTGAGAGAGCAGGGGTAAGGGGAGAGGGGGAGGGAGAGAGAGAGAATCTCAAGCAGACTCCGCCCAGATGCAGAGCCCCATGCAGGGCTCCATCTCACAACCCCGAGATCATGACCTGAGCCGAAACCAAGAGTCTGATGCTCCCAACTGTCTAAGGCACCCAGGTGTCCCTCTAGGAGATTTTTTAAATACAGGACTTAATGTTATCAGTACCAAAAAGGAGACATTTTAAATAGAATCTGAAATGACAAAAAAGGGTAATATATTACAAATTGATATGTAGTAAATTAGCACAAACTTAGTGGCTTGAAACTACACACGTGTATTATGTCACAATTCCTGCAGGTCCAGGCAAGGTCTTGCTTCAGGGCTTCTCACATGGCTACAATCAACATGTAAGCCAGGGCTGCAGTCGCATCTCAAGGCCTGACTAGGGAAGGATCTGTTTCTAAGCTAATGTGATTGTTGTCAGAATTTAGTTTCTTCCATGTTTTTAAACTGAGAGGTTCAATTCCTTGTTGGCTATTGGCCAGCAGTTCCTTGCAGTGTGAGTCTCTCCATAGGCAGCTTACAACATGGCAGCTTATTCACCAGAGCCAACAAGGGAGTCAATAGAGAATCTGCTACCAAGATGTAAGTTACAATCTTACATTAATACAGTAGCAACATCCCCTCCTCTTTGTTACATTCTCTTCATTAGAAGCAAGTCACAGGTCCTGCCTACACTCAAGGGAAAAGGCCCACACGGGGCTAGAATACTGGGAAGCAGGGATAATCAAGGACCACCTTAGAGACTATTTGCCACAGAAAATAATACAGAAATAAAGAAGTGAGTAATCATTGGTAAGAGCCAAAGAAAAATACCCTTTTTATCAATATGTTCCTAAAAAACAAAACCAGGTGGCATTTTCTGTAATACGCACCCAATTCACTCTCTATCTCATCTTCCCCACATTTGATTACTATTTCAGCTTAATGATCACTTCCTCAGAGAAGCTTTCCCTGACATACCCCTCCCTAACCACCAGAGGACCAATTGCTTTTTCTATGCTTTTATACTCTGAACATCTCTCAAACACATTTGTGATTTTACATTTGGTCATTTTCGTTTGTGTTGGTTATTTGATTACTGATTAAGCTGTGAGGGAAGAAACCATATATAGTTTTTGTTCAACGTTTTACCCCTATCATCCAGCGCAGTATATAACACAGAAAGAGAAACTATGAAGACAAGATGACTGAAGGAACAGATGTTAAGGGCGCTGACCTGGAATCAAGAGACCTAGGTTGTAATGTAAGCTCTTTCACTTACCAGCTATGCTCCTTCCCAGAGGTCCAATCAACTTTCTGAGCCTTAATTATTCCATCCATGAAAGGTCAATTGTAACTCAAACCTATAATTTTGATGCAATTTTGTGATGCTATACAGTTGTGAATCAGTAAATTTCCACCACATTGAATTTTTTTCCCCAGAGTTTTCAGTAACTAGTCCTCCATTTTTTGATCAGTGATTTTGAGGTTTTAACCTGTTTGCAACAAGTAAAGGCAGGGGACAGGAGAAATAATGTGAGTAGCCTAAATCAACATCTGCAAGAGGATTTATATTTTAAAGAACACTCCTGATATTCTTCAGAGTTTGTATTTGAATACCATCACTATGATGTGATTCAAAACGCTCTGCTTTCCTCTAGACAAATCAAACTCTCACCAGGAAACACAAAACCTGCCTTGCAAGCATGCTATTCCTTTAAGATGCTGGCCTTCTGCCTTTGCCTTCAGCTGCCCAATCCCCTGTATGGATCCAGAAGGCTTGCTGAATTAGACGATAGCACAGACTTAGACCAGTGACATCCTAAGAAAAATACAAAGCTCTAAAAAAAGAAGACAGGCATGTTAGAATTCTCTGTAGTGGAGTGGGAGACCATTCTGTAGAATATTTTAGCATCACAATAGCACAGCTGACACACTTGGCCTGTTTTTATCATTACTGAATATTGCCCTTCTTTAGTAAGTGCTGGGAAGTTCTCCTACCAATCGGTGTTAAGTCTGGTTTGTGAACTGCATCTTACGTATGCAATAAATAAACTTTGTGTTGTGTTCAGTATCCAGTCTTTGACATGACTAGTGCTGGAAGAAGACAAATACTGCATGAGCACCCCAGGAGCAATATGTTACTCTACCATTCCCAACATCATAAGTCAAGCTCATGCTTAGTGAAATTTTTGTCGTTGGTTGTTTCAGTAACGGCACAGTGTCCCAGGGTTGACTAATGGCTCTCCTTCAGCCTTTCGCAGCTCGCTCATTTATAGTATGTTCAGGACAGAAGAGGGAAATCCATTGGCAATGGAGATTGAGTATATTTTTCCAAGTTTTCTCTCAAAACAGAAATCAATGTGTTCTCTTAGAACAGTTTTATTTTTTTTTAAATCTGAATTCATACTGTACTTACTCGTGTATCTTCTACACTGAAAGACCCTGGTTATGGAATTTATGTTTTTCCTGTGTGGCATATGTGCGAAAAGCACTGCAGGGCACAAACGTGAATGGGGCAAGTGGCAAGTGAGAGATGTGTGGCACTTCAGCTTCATTTTATTAGTAATTTGGGTTTAGAAAAATGCTTGGGTGGAGACCTTGAACGATACCTATAGTAGTGCAATTCTGAGGAGTCTTGAAAGTGATGTATGGTATGCTTCTCACTGAAAGGGCATCTGGACCAAAGTTAAGTTGCTGATTTCCCACTTTACTCATCTAATATACCACAGAAGTGCGCAGGCTCAGAAAATAACCAGGCTGCTCTGTTATTAGGGGATGATGTACCCCTCGAGGTCCATATCCATAATAAAACCACCACCATTATAAGTAGCATTTAGTGAGCACTTACTACGTATCATGCACTATTTAAGTGTTTTACATGTTAACTCAGTGAATAAGCACAATGACACTCTAAGGAAGGTGCTAGTATTGTGCCCACTTAATAGAGGAAAGAGCTGAGGCCCCGTGAGGTACATATATTGCCCAATATTACCCATCTAGTGTGTGGCAGAGCAGAATTCACACCCAGGCAGTGAGAACCAGTCTGTAAGTGCACTGGTGTGTTCTTAATCTCCTTTAATCATACCTGCATATAATCAGAATTCTTTCCCTTTGCTGCATAAATAGAGATATTTAAATGCTATGGAAGTCATTCCTTTTGAGAAAAATTATGTACCCTACGTTTACGTTGTTAGACTAGATAATCAAGAATTGACTATGTGTACTTAATATTTCTTTTGAGTTAACATGTTCGATAATATAATCTCAGACATTGTTTGAGTTAATAAGATGGGATTGCCAATTCACATTAGTTTTTCTGGGTTGTGTTAGTTTTTTTCCTTCATAACTCATAATTCAAAAACATAATTAGATTTCCTTATTGGCTTTGCAGACAAGAATGCTGACTAAATATAGACTAGGAAGATGCACTTTAATAAATACTAATAATCGTTAATGAGGCCAACTAGCATTTTGGAAACAAATTTTGCATAAACTTACTTTCTCCCCCCATATATATATGTATATAGTATATATATAGTAGGTTCAGGACAGAAGAGGGAAATATATATATATATATAACTTTTAATAAGTATAAAGTAGTAATTCTAAGTCATGAAAGCAAATTATATAGTAATTTCTTATAAACACGTATATGTGAGACAAAGAGAGAATGAGTTGGAAAGCCCCGGAGGAAAAAGAGAGTATGTACCAGACAGTCGTGAAACTAATATCTAAAGAATGTCCATTGGTGTCAGGTAATGTTCTAGGGACTGAACATAAACACAGCAACAAATATGTGTTTGTATTTCATACCATTTTCTTGGTTTAATTAAAATCTTAAGATAGAAACTGGCTAATGAAAAAAATTGAACAGTATATTTATTTATTTATTATTTATAAATTTATTAATTAAAAAAATTTGGGGGGCGTCTGGGTGGCTCAGTCGGAAATCCCATCCCAATACACCACATTTAAATTAAAACCCCGTTTAAGAAGTTCACAGGGATCATAGCAGGAGGCCTGGCTGGAGAGGGCATGCCTGCAGGAGAATGCTGGGACTGCACCCCGGAGGGGCCTGCAGGTGTCTGTGTATCTAGGCTGGGGTTCATAGGAGGGACATGGCATCTGCCAGCTCTTTTGTTCTTGGAGTAGTCTCCCAAGGATCCCTGCCCCTCCAACACAGGCTTTGAGATTAGTAAATAAATCTCCCTCCTGTTTACACCAGCCATTTTTCAACCTCTTGCTTCTATGCTGTATCTCAGCCTGCTGATTTTTTCTAAAGTTGCAGGTGTTAAGCCCTGCTGATTATAAGAACTTGCGAAATTAGGCCCCTCTGGTTTTCAAAGCCAAATGTTATGGGGCTTCGACTTCCCTTTGTGAGTTGCCCATGCCCGGAGTGCCCAGGGTGAGGGTCTGTTTCTTTACCTTCTCTGTCCCCATATCTTCCCTCTCTCCTCTGTGCAGTCCTGAGGGTCCATTTAGCTCCCGACTGCCTCTCTGACCTTCCTACCCTCTTTGATGTGGCCTCTTCTCTACATTTAGCTGTGGAGAGTCTGTTCTGCCAGTCTTCAGTTTGCTTTCCAGGTTATTTACAGGAATGTGGCTGTTACCTAGTTGTATTCTTGTGATAAGATGAGCTTAGCATCCTTGTACTTTGCCATCTTCCCTGAAAGTCACTAGTAATCAGTTTTAAATAGTAATGTGATAACATTTATCTCCACATAATAAAAAGTGGTAAACTAAAGGATAAATTAAAATAGTCAGTGTTCTGGAAGGGAAATTAGCTTCTTACACCATAAGACAGTGTGTGAATTTGAACAATTTTCTGAAAAGCAGGTTAGTAATATATATATTTTTTTAAAGTCTTGAAATCAGCATATAATTTATGAAAATATATTGCTTCTAAAAATTATCTTAATGAAACAATCAAGGGCATAATAAAAAATATACAAAGATGTTCATTGATTTTAAAGTCCAAAATTAGTAACAAGTTGAATGTCCAAATATAGGACATTGGTTAAATAAGTTATTACCAATTTGTAAAATAGAACAACACAGAGGCATTAAAAACAAAGTTACAGAAGAGTTTAGAGAACTTGAAAAGTGTTCATGACATACTGTCTTAGGGGAAAAGTATCTTATAGTTATCCATAAATAGAAGTCTAGAAAAATCATTACCATAAGGTAAATATAGTCATATTACAAGTGATTTTTATTTTACTTTTCATAGTTGTTAATGTTTTAGAATTCAGCAATGAGTACATATTTTTAAATAATTGTAAGAAGTTTTTAAAAGACCAATATACAAATTGTATGCAAATTTTTCCTTACTCCTGGGGATAAAAAAAAATGCATACAAGTACAGCAGTAGTACTTTTATTGGTTCAAAATCTCCTTTGGATTTTCCATAGAATACATGAGCTATAGAGCAGTTGACTACATATTCTGGCTATTCTAGCTCCTGAAAGATGGTAAACACTGCCTTAACATCCTTACTTGGAATTTTTTTCCTAGCAGTTACAGATTTTATACTCCATTTGCTTTAACTGATACTAAATTGACCTTTATTTTTAAAGGCCATTGCAAAGATTCACTTTTCTTATTTCCCATATTCTCATTGATCAGGGATCAAGCAGTTGAATATGAGACTTTTATTGCCAAATTGAACTGAAGTTTGAGGCAATTACCTAGAAACTTTAGCCTCAAGATCTGCCCAAACTTTTGACTATGGGATCAGGCAGACTTAAATAAATTGACAAGTTGTCTAATACTTGCAGCTTCTATGTAATATACCTCTCAGTAGAAGCTATGATCTTTGTACCATTCATTATCTCATTTTTATTCCATTAAAATAAAATTGCAGTAATAATAGGAAATGATAAATTCAACAGATAATCACTGTATGTTATTAGCTGGCATGTGCCATCAACCTGTTAATGTAATTCTATCCAGTAACTCCTAATGAGTGGTTATGAGCATGGGTAATTTGTGTGCATTTCAAGAATGGAAAAAAATTAAAATGGTGATTTAAAAGAATAGTTTAAAATTAGAAAAATATTTGAAGTAATCTGCTAAACCTCTGACACAATATAGTTTTTAGATATTCTAGACTACAATAATCTCTAGGTGGCTTTAAAATGATTTTTTATTATTACTTCTCTTGAGGAGAAAGAAAATGCAGATCCATATCCATAAAGCTCCTGATGATAAATTTTCAAAGTAAATAACAAAATAAAGAAGGTGATTTTCTCTTAATAGGGAATTTTGAAAATATATTAAAAAATTCTGAGCTGAAACTATGTATAATGGTCTACTATAATATACAAGTATATTATTAATATATCATTGTATATAAAAACATTGATTAGCTGCATAGTTTTAATTGTGCTTAAGGAAAAAATAGATTCTTTTTAAAGATGTATTTATTTATTTTAGAGAGAGAGAGAGAGCATGCATGCACACGATTGGGGGGAGGGGTAGAGGGAGAGAATCTTCAAGCAGACTCTCTGATGAGTGAGGAGCCCTGAGGTGGGGCTCAATTCAAGGAACCATGAGATCATGACTTGAGCCAAAATCAGGAGTCAGATGCTTAACCAACTGAACCACCCAGGTGCCTTAAAATAGGAGAATTTTTAAAAGTTTTTTCCTCTCTTTTTTTTTTAGTAGCAAAGGGAATGTGCTGTTTTTATTTTTCTCAGTTTTTTTTTTTTTTGGCTTCATATATAGTTTATTTTATTATAATGTCAATATAATAAAAATTATTTATATTTTTAGTAACAGTTTTCTATGTCCTAATACAGACCTAGTTGTTTCGATATATGTATTTTGACAATTAGATATACCATTGATCTACTTAAGCATTCCTGATTAAAGGAAATCATTTCCCCTTTTCTCTGCATTAAGCTATGCTGCATTATGTATTTTTATACAGAAAACTCTAAGCTCTTGTTGGTCTATAATCAGGCCGTGCTGTCATCAGGACCTTGATTATGGGGAACCAGAACCACAGGCCTCTTAGCTATCTACTAAGGAAGAACTTAACTGAGATTATTATGATCTTCAATCTATCGTCTATTTAAAAATTTAATACATGATTATTCTACATATATAAATTTAATACTACCTTGAAGTAGATTTTTAAATGATGAGTAGAGGACATGTTATTAAATAAAATATAACAAACCTGTATGTATTATCATTTACTTATGAATCACACCTGCAAACTGGGAGTTAATTAAAATACTCTTTTTAACTTACTCTGAAGCTTTATTTAATTGTCAGAGTTTTCTCAGGGTTTGTGCAAGTCCTACTGAAAGACTTACTTAAAAACTTGCAACTTTTATAAGTTGCCTTTGAAAAAAAATAACACATTAAGATTCATTCTGTTGCAACATTCCTCCCTCACCCCAGTCTATTTTTGTCATAGCATGTATCACCTTCTGATGTGTTACTGTACATGTCTCCCTCCTCTAGGATGTAAACTCCATAGAGGAAGATTTTTTTTTTTTTTAAGATTTTATTTGTTTGACAGAGAGAGACACAGCGAGAGAGGGAACACAAGCAGGGGGAGCGGGAGAGGGAGAAGCAGGCTTCCCGCCGAGCAGGGCGCCTGATGCGGGGCTCGATCCCAGGACCCTGGGATCATGACCTGAGCCGAATGCAGACGGTTAATGACTGAGCCACCCAGGTGCCCTGAGGAAGATATATTTAATTTGTTTTGTTCACTGATATATCCCAAGTGCCTAGAAAATGTGCCTTGTATATAGTTGGAACACAATAAATATCTGCTGGCTTAATCTTGTCTTGGCCTCTGCTCTATATTTTTCTTTTCTTCACTTTCTCTTCCCATCTGTTTACCTCAGTCCTGTATTGGTGTCATTGTCTTAGGCATTCTCTATATGGTAGCCTCCAAAGCTCCAGGTTTAAGTCATCTTTACAGCTAGCAATTAGAGAGGAAATAGAGCTTCACCTTCCTAATAGTCCTAGGAAATTCTCAGAATATACATTTTTATTAAGCTAGCTGGTTCATAGGCTCATTCCTGAGCCAATCATTATGATGGGTTATGTGTAGGATGGAAAAATGGAATGCTTTGATTGTCTTGGGTGTTACTTGAATGTAGTAAAGGACAACTCATGGAAGTTCCTGGTTAATACCATTCTAGACAGGAAAAAGGACAAGTACAAAGACATGAATTGGGAATGAACTTGGCATGTTTGAAGAAAACTAAAGAAAAAGGGGTGCCTGGGTGGCTCAGTCAGTTAAGCGTCTGACTCTTGGTTTTGGCTCAGGTCATGATCTCACGGGTCGTGAGACTGAGCCCCACTTTGGACTCAGTGCTCAGCGGGGAGTCTGCTTGAAGATTCTCTCCCTCTGCCCTTCCCTCCACGCATGCATGCATGCTCTCTCTCTCTCTCTCTAAAATAAATAAATAAATCATTAAAAAAAAGGCAAAGAAAAAAACAAAAAAGCCAGTGTGGCCACAATGAAGTGATTACAGATGATTAGGTCATAGAGATAATCAAGAATCATTTCATGAAATTGTCAATTATTCCTAGCACAATGAAAAATTCATTAGAAGCTTTGGAGCAGGATAGTGACATGACTTTCTTTGTATTTCAAATATATTGTCCAGGGAACAGGCAATAGCCAATAAAGGATAGATGGAGAAATGTAAGATGTCAGGGGAACTAGTTAGAAGTCTATTACAATGCTAGTTTAGTCAAGAGATGAGAGATTATGCAACCAGGATGGCAAAGGGGATGTTTGAGGGACTGAGGATGTATCGAACAAATAGGAATTGCTAATGAGCTGAATATGTGAGTGTGAGAGAAAGATAATTACTCTTACATTGTTGCCCTGAGAAAATGGGTGGATTTTTGTGGTAGTTGCTGAAATGGAGAACCTTGGAGATGGATGAAGTTGGAAAATCAAGAGGACAGTTTTGGACATGTCAAATTTGAGATGCCTATTTAAGATCCCAGTAAAATTGTTGGGTAAACAATTGGATGAGCTATTTTGGAGAGGTTTGGGTTGCAGATAACAGTTTGGAAAACAAGTGAGAGTGTATTTCAAGCCATGGAAATGAATAATTCGGGCTCTACTTCATGGTCTTTCCATGACACAGGCTAACAAAGGCTTCACCATCTTGAACATCTTGAAGCCATACCAGCTGTGGTACAAGGCCTCCTCAGTCCCTGTAGTAACGGAAAAAAGAACCAGAGGGTCTCATACCAGGTCTTCTGGTCTTTAAGACAAGACTACTAGGGATTTACCCAAAGGATGCAAAGATACTGATTCGAAGGGACACATGCATCCTGATGTTTACAGCAGCATTATCAACAATAGCTAAATTATGGAAAGAGCCCAAATGCCCATCAACTGATAAATGGATAAAGAAGAAGTGGTATGCATATACAATGGACTATTATTCAGCCATAAAAAAAAATGAAATCTTGCCAATTGCAATGACTTGGATGGAGCTAGGGAGTATAATGCTAAGCAAAATAAGTCAGTCAGTGAAAGACAAATACCATATGATTTCACTCTTATGTGGCATTTAAGAAACAAAACAAATGAGCAAAGGAAAAAAAAAAAAGAAACAGAGACAAACCAAGAAACAGACTCTTTAACTATAGAGAACACACTGATGGTTATATGTAAGTGATGCATCACTAAATTCTACTCCTGAAACCAATAGTACACTATATGTTAACTAACTAGAATTTAAATAAAAACCATCAGTGTGTTCTCTGTAGTTAAGAGTCTGTTTCTTGGTTTCTCTCTCTTTTCTTTGCTCATTTGTTTCTTAAATTGGACCAACTGTTCGAGAGGGTTCCTTTTTCTCCACATCCTCACCGACACTTGTTTCTTGTGTTTTTAATTTCCACCATTCTGACAGGTGTGACGTAATATCTCATTGTAGTTTTGATTTGCATTTCCCTGATGATAAGTGACAATGAGCACCTTTTCATGTGTCTGTTGGCCATCTGTATGTCTTCTTTGGAGAAATATCTGTTCATGTCTTCTGCCTTAATTTTTGAGTGTTGAGTTTTATAAGTTCTTTATGTATTTTGGATACTAACCCTCATAGTATCTCACTTCTATGTTGGAAAATATAGCTATAGAGGGAAAAAACATCCTCACCAAAATATTAAGATAAGCCCACAGTATTTTTATGCTTTTCTAACAGTAATTAAAGTAATTATCTAGGACTAAGACAAAACTCATGTTGTAGTGGCAATGCCAAGGGGCAGCATGGGGTGATAGGGTAAGAAGGTTTTAGCTTTTCTCAATAGTGTCTGTCATTTTATACCAACCAAATCTTTGCCAAATCTGATGTGGGCAATTAATATTTTCTCTTATCTAATGTAAAATATATGCAAATGAATCTTTAAACTCCTTTCCAATCAGAAAACTGCTCATAAAAGCCTCCTAGGAAAAAATTCTGGAGCCAGGACTATTACATTTTAATGATGAAAAAGGAAAGATCCTGATATATAAATAAGCTATCTCAATTACATTTGCCCACCTCAAAAATGAAACAGAACAGTAAAACTGGTTGTCGAATTAAGTCCTCTGAAGCTACAGTGCCCTTTTTTTTTTCTGGGTCCAATGTAATCTCTTTATGTGATTTTCAAGACTATTTATTAGATCACTGCAATTGATATAGCACTTAACACAAAGAGAAATTCTTGTAGTGATCTATTTTGTAAATGTTTTCCAGCTTCTTCTTTTGAAGGTTGCACTCCAGATTGCAAGTTCTGAATACGATTATTTTGAAAGCAAATATTTATGTGCTTAAAAAACCCAAAGACCTTATTGTTTTCTGTCCAAACACCAGCTAGAAAAATCAATATGGTCTTTTAGAAGGAAATGGTTTGGCTGCTTAAGCATCATCAGGATGCTTTCTAACAACACTAAAGCATTTAATTTTGGAAAAACAAAAACTAAGAAGAATTTTTAAGGAACAGTGAGGAAATGGGGAAACTAAGAGGTGAGGAGAGCTTCAAGAGTGTTGCCACTTTTCAATACATTGATTCAAATAATGGCATCAGTTACCGACATCTGCATTGTCTAAACAATTATTCATTGTTTTATAGAATGATTGTTAGGTTTTGCTGTTTGGCTGGGATAGAATATACTAAATACTGGACCATTTTTTTTTTTTTTCCTGTGCCCAAGTCTGGTTGCTTACTCGTCTTAAAGAAACATGCTAAACACAGACTTGTCAAAAATAATCTAAGAAAGGCAATCTTCTCACAGTTATTTAGTCATTTCAGTCAAATCATTTTTAATATGATAGTAGTGAGCAAATCACGTCACCATGGTATTTTTATATAAAAATTAGTAGCATTGTTGTTTAATTCTCAACTAGCCAGCATCATTTTATGATCATCAATGGAAATATTCCTTTTAACTTCATATATTCTCCTATTATATGAATTGAAATTAAGTAATTTTAATGTACACATGTGAGTATAAGCCATTTCCTTATTTTAGCTTACTTACTAACTTGCTTATCCAAGAATTTGAGGTGGCTCATATTAACTCATAAAATAATACAGGAAAAAAATAAATAAAAAATCAGGTTTGTGGTAAACCTAGATAGAATAAAAGTTCAAGAAGAAGAGAGAAAGTTAGAACACATAAGTGTTCATTGTGAGGATCATATTTATATAAATTTATCATGAAATCTACGATGGTGAATAAAAGACCCTAGGAAAATCTGAGGATTAGAATTTTTATTAAAGAGAAACAGCCACATTATCACACAGCTCAGTTAAGCTTTGATTATGAGATGCTAAATTAATACCAATTTACACTTATTTGATTAATTATTCCATCTAAGAAGTGTAAGTACTTAGTGATAAATATTTGCATTTGAAAAGCCATAGCCAAAGGAAAAGCTGTTTTTTATATCTATTTCATGTACTAATTGTTGCTAGTAAGAAAATCAGTGTAGTAGCAGCTGCATATGCAATTGAATTTGATGGAATTAGAATAGAGGGGAAAAAAAGCTGACAGCAAAGTAAACAGAGCAAAACCGTACTAAATCGAAAATAGCACATGGGGCGCCTGGGTGGCTCAGTTGGTTAAGCGACTGCCTTCAGCTCAGGTCATGATCCTGGAGTCCCGGGATCGAGTCCCACATCGGGCTCCCTGCTCAGCAGGAAGTCTGCTTCTCCCTCTGATGCTCCCCCCTCTCATGCTCTCTCTGTCTCTATCTCATTCTCTCTCTCAAATAAATAAATAAAATCTTTAAAAAAAAAAAAGAAAATAGCACAAACTGATTTGTGTGTTTCTCTGAAAAATTCCAGGTGTTGTCAAAGTGGATTATGGAGATGTGTCAGTCAGAAAAACACTAAGAGAAAATCTGAAGTGTAAGCCCTTTTCTTGGTACCTTGAAAACATCTATCCGGACTCCCAGATCCCAAGACGTTATTACTCACTTGGTGAGGTATGCATTATTTATTTTGGTTAAGTTATAAATATATTTTGCAAATGGAGCAATTTCTAAGGAGCTCAATATTTTTTATGTTATGAATAAAATGCTTTCAGGTTTTTAAATAGATCTATTTTAAATAACTTCTCAAGTCACTTATGGTCTCAAGGACCATAAAGGTCTTTATCATTGGGATTTGCAAAAGTAAGGGGATAGTTTAAGACTAAATAGTATTTTCTTGTTTCTTTACCAACAGTTCAGAAACTTTTTGGTCATATGGACCTTACACTCTTAAAATTTACTGTGAACCTCAAGAGCTTTGGTTTAGGTGGGTTAAAACTATTAATATTTAATGTATTGAAACTAAACCTGAGAACTGTAAAACCCATTTATTAATTCATTAAAAACAATGTTATCCATTACATGTTAATATAAGTAATGCATGTTTAAAAATAAATATATTTTCCAAAGCAAAATCAAATAGCAAGATTAGCATCAATTATATTTTTGTAAATTGCATTACTGTCTGGCCTAATAGAAGTTAACTAGAGTCTGTTTTGGTATTCAGTCTACTGCAATAGCACACACCATGTAGCCTCTGAGAGACTCCTTGTACTTCATGAGAAGTGAAAGTGAAAACTGCAAGGAATAGCTTAGTGTTAAAATAGTGTTGACTTTGTAGGCCCATTGAAAACCACTGATCCTCTACCATTGTTTTCCAAAATATCTATTTTTAAATTTTTTTTAATTTAAATTCAGTTGATTAACATAAAATGTATTACTGGTTTCAGAGGTAGAGGTCAGTGATTCATCAGTCTTATATAATACCCAGTGCTCATCATATCATGTGCCCTCCTTAATATGTTTCCCAAAATATCTACTCTCTGTAAAAATACATAGTTGGCTTCATTATGACTATATAAACATATTCATAATATATATTCAGTTGCTCAAAATAAGAGCCATTCCCTTATGAATTGTGTGTCCCGAATTGGTAATTTCCCACTTAATAAGGATCAGTTTTGGGAATCAAAACTAATTTAATATTGGTTGTAATTAAAGCATTTTGACAGAAATGATACAATGCACTTGGAAAATATTTACTGATTAAGTTTGTCCTTACGTTGAAACTGCCATTTTCTTAGGTCATAATAGTAGAATATCTGAAAATGTGTAGAGTACAATCCAGCACTTTTTCGGTTCATTTGCCAAAAATAACGCTCTATAACTTATCCACTCTGTCACTTTAATCCATAAACATAATTTATTTATGATTAACTAGAAAATAATTGAAGCAAAAAATACTGAGACCGAGTGGACCCCACAGAAGTGTTTTTTAAAGGCTGTTTTTCTGTGTCCATGTCCCTGCTCTAGTTGTCAAATCCCCTCTTCCTTACTAGCCATGTAATATCTCTTTATAGAATCTTTCAGTTTACATCTATTCAACCTTAATCTGAATAATGTAGTGCAAAGATTTGCGTGTAGTAACGTGAATGTATGACTTTCTTTTTTTTTTAAGATTTATTTATTTATTTATTTTGGAGAGAAATAGCATGGGGGGAGGGGCAGAAGGAAAGGGACAGTGAGAGAAAGAAGCAGACTCCCTGCTGATCCCAAAGCCCAGCATGGGGCTCGATCTCAAGACCCTGAGATTATGACCTGAGCCGAAATCGGAGTTGGCTGCTTAATTGACTGAGCCACCCAGGCGCCCCTGTACAACTTTCTAAGTTTGACTCGAGTTACTTAATAGTCCTGTGCCTCAGGGTTTTATTTTTGTTTGTTTGTTTGTCTGTTTGCTTTTATTAAGGGGGAGGGTTGTTGCCATTGTTTTCAAATAATGTAACATTTCTATTTAAGCACTAATGTTACAGGGATTTATATTCGATACATACATTATATGAGTCCTTTTTAAACTAGAACACTCTTTACATGCTAGTTATTACAATCTAGTGCTTCTGAGATCCCCAATATCTAATACTTTCATTTTTTTACTGAAAAGTGTTTGAACAGTTGTGAACCCGACTTGTACCCTAAGAAGAAGGGCATGTTTCTTTTCTTGTCATAGAATGTTGCTCCTGCTGCAGTTAGGGGACCCAGCTGATGAATGAACATTGATTACTTTTTCTAAAAGGAGGTATAACCAGGGCCTATAATGAAACAGATATGAGTAAGGTGGACTTCTTAGAAATTTTCTGGGGCCTCCGGAGTGACTCCTGAGAAGAACTCTGAAACAGAACCTAGATGTTTACTTCTGTGTTAAAAATCCAATTTTGTGGTTTCCTGCACTACATCAAGGAAACCTAATTAACTGACTTCCCAAAAAAGTAAAAATACAGTGTGGGCAAATTCCTTTGTACAACCTACTGATTTTTAATTAGCTGCCTTCTGTGATAGATCAGGTGGCCATATTTTAATGTATAGAAATAGTTTGAAAGAAAGAGACTACCTTTCTGGGTTTTTGAAACATATCCAAGAAGAGACAGCTTGTTAGTGTTAAAAAAATACCAGGCCTTGGAGGCAAGCAGAGGAAGGTTTAAATCCTGACCTCATAGCCTAGGACTTGAGTGGCTCTAGGTCTCCTCTCTTGTCCCTGTTGGCAGTGTGAAGATAATCATAAAGGGATATAGTGATGGAAGATCTAGAGCATTTAGCACAATGCCTGGCAAGAAGGAGTAGCAGCACCCGTAGAAATAGTTATTATAATTATTATAGCTACCATTTACTGATTTCTTATTAAGTCAAACATTATGCTAGATGCTTTATAACAATTATATTATTTAAAAATCTCAACTCCACGACTTGGGTTTTGTTATGATCCCAATTTAAAATGGAAACTGACATGTAGAAAGTTTATGTGATTCACCTATGGGTCATTGAGCTCGCTATTAAAGTCAGGATTCAAATAGATGTAAGTCTGACACTAATGCTCACTTTTTCTTTAAGCTAGAAAGACAAAATAGGTTGTATTATTATAGTTTATTCAAAATGCTTTTGTCACATAAGCGGTGAAGCTGGAACCTATATGTTACATGCTAAGGATGCAAAGTCAAATAAGCGAAGCCCTTTCCTCTTAAGCCATTCTACTGAAATGGGGGCAGGAGAGATGGCAAAAAAGAAACAAATAGTTAAGAAATTCAGAGAATTAGGGTCATCTGAGTGGCTCAATCAGTTAAGCATCCAACTCTTGATTTTGGCCCAGGTTACGATCTTGGGGTCGTGGGATCAAGCCCTGGGTTGGGCTCCGCACTCAGTGGGGAGACTGCTTGAGATTCTCTCTCCCTCTTCCTCCACTCCTCCCCGCACCCCCCCATGCTCTCTCTCAAATAAATAAATCTTTAAAAAAAAAAATTCAGAGAAATAAAAGATGCCCAACATGAAGTATATAGTCATGCTATAAACTGCTGCTTCAAAACTCCTAATAAATTAAAAAAAAATCTGTGAGATGTGTTAAGTTTTAAACTTCATGGGATATTATTGTGCTGTAGTTTTCCACTTTAAAACCAGCCCTAAAGAGATGCAATCCAGCATCTGTTTCCATGGAAACAGAAGGACAAGTTTACCAAGCACTACTTCCCGATTTGATTTTGCATAGTCATGTATACATAATTTAAGATGGACATTTTGATAATGAGTTTGGGATGAACTGTTAATGGACAACAGACTTTTACTTAAAGCTTTTTCTTTCTTACTGCCTGCCATTAACCATTTTTAGAAGAAAGTAAAAAGCTATCTTTCCTTATATATGAGGGGTTTTTTTTTCTTCAGATACTTAGAGCCTCAAAGTGGTATTAGGTGTCCAACCTACTTATCAAGACAACAAATTATTTCTTTGTGATATGTATATTTTTCATATGTACTCATCACTTAATTTAAAATGAAATTGGTAGGATTTAACAATTTACAACTTCCTTAAGTTTCAATGTTGTTCAAATTTAATATTCCTGTGTATTGGTGAATATAAATTTTTCTCTGTCAATTTCTCTTTTATAACTTTCTTAGCTGTATTGGAAGATGCAAATATGATATTCAGTTTCTCATTATCCTATATCATCACTATATAATCATTAGGAAAATTATTGATATCAGTATCTTACTTTGTTATGTTTGAATTTTATTCAGGTAATTGAAATATTCTTTAACCAGCCCATGAATTACGTGCAATTTCCAATGGGAAGTTAAAAGCTGTGCAGTTGCTTTGAACTAAAACCTTTAAGTAGCTTAATGAAGCATGTGCCTTTTAGGCTCAGTAAGCATATCATAATGGAATAAGGAAGTCAAGTTCTTTGCGGCATTAAATTCTTTAACTAGACCTTTAGCTTATATAGATTTAACGTGTCAGGTTTTGATCTTGTAAATATAAAGGCAAATTCAAGTATGATAGGATTGAAAAACGGGATTCTAAAGTCATAATGCTTCAAATTTGGGGGCCTATGACAAGCCAGCGTTTTGAGAAAAAAAAAAAATGTATTGTGAGCTATGTAGGGCAGCAGGGAGAAGTGGGTTTGTGTAACCAAGTGACTTAACTCTTGGGGCTTACAATTTACATTTGCTTACAATTTACATCTGACTTCGAAGATGTTTGGACATTAGTCTCTGCATTTCGGATTGCCTACTCAACCTCAGAACTCCTTTTTCCTTTTGTATCCTTTAACCATAATAGCTAGTTAAGGTTCTGGTACATATTAGTACTGTATCCCATAAATGTTGTTAAAAAGCAAATTTATGTAACTAAAAATAGGCACTTGAAGCTGCTTGGCCGCAGGGATTAAGGGTACAATCTGTGACTGCCAAATGCAAATGCTAAAACGCTTAGAGATTTACCCTTGCTTGGTAATCAGATCTATTTATAGATTCACAGTCTTCCTGACCTTTCACTAGGATAACCAGTGAGGAAGCCTCATTTTAGATGACTTACACTAATGGGAGTGTTCTCTTTGCCCACAATTCTATTTCACAAATTCTTTGTGACCCAGTAGCTAATTTTCAACCTAGGGCAACTGAACAGGCCTATGTACAGGAAAAAAAAAAAAAAAAATGTTACTCTTCATCAGATCTTAACTTTAAAGACTGTTGGACTGTGTAGCCTACCTGTGAACAAAGTGAGTGAGTTTATCACCTGAAAAAATATTTTTTACTTCACATTGCTGATAATTAGACTAGAACTAATTCTAATTTTATTACTCAGGTAGATATTGACACAAACAATGATAACAAACTATATGCCCGTTGGGCATTTACTGAGTTCTCCCAGTATTCTTGTTTTTGTTATCCACCAAAATAAATGCAAATGTTCAATTTTCTATGTTCTTTACTTTGTTTATGTGTTGGACAGGGGTTAGTATATCATGTAATCAGAATTTTTAAATCTTGTAGTCATTAATCAGGGCATTCTGGTTTTTTATTATTTATTTATTTGTTTGTTTGTTTGTTTGTTTGTTTGAGGTGCCTGAGGAGGTGCTCAGAGGGAGGGAGAGAATCCTAAGCAGACTCCATGCCCAGCACAGAACCCTACGCAGGGCTCAATCTCACATCCCTAGATCATAACCCGAGCAGAAATCAAGAGTCAGATGCTTAACCAACTGAGCCACCCTGGGGCCCAAACAGGGCATTTTAAACCCAGGTCTACATAAGCAGTCAGCTTGGATTTGTTAAATATATAGATCTTGCACTCATCCTTCTGATTTATGCACAATTTGGTAAAGAGAAAATATACTTAAATGCATATTCACTAGAGCAATTATAATATGGAAACATTAACATTAAACTGGAATTCACTGCAAATGTGCCTATTTTCTTCTTTTCAAGTAAAGAGAAACCAAACAAGGTTGACATATGTAAAATAATGATAATGAGTAACATAATGTGCAATTGAAGGATAAGCATTTGTTGGAGTAAGTAAAGCAAAATAAAAGCTAGTTTAAGTTTAGATTATTATCCTTAGAATGGATTTTACATACTGGTTTTGAAATGCAAAGGTATGAGAGTGAGTGGGAGCATATACCTCTTTTTTAAAATTGAGAGTTATTGTGTCTTGCTGTTACAATCCAGCAGAGGGAGCAAAAGCTAATGAACAAACTATGTAAGTGGTAAGAACATTACCAACGATGCTGCTGAGTAGAAACATTTAGAAAAAGGCTTGCTGATTTCAAACACAAAAACACAAGTGGGAAAAATACTCTTTACTTTATGTCATTAAAAATTGTTTTCAAGCAATAAAAGATTATGTGTAAACAAAGGAATCTCAAAGCAGATAACAATTAAAGTTAGAACTATGCTGGCCCTGGGCGCCTGGGTGGCTCAGTTGGTTAAGCGTCTGCCTTCGGCTCAGGTCATGATCCCAGGGTCCTGGGATCGAGTCCCACATCGGGCTCCCTGCTCTGCGGGGAGCCTGCTTCTCCCTCTCCCACTCCCCCTGCTTGTGTTCCCTCTCTCACTATGTCTGTCTCTGTCAAATAAATAAATAAAATCTTTAAAAAAAAACCAAAACAAAAACTATGCTGGCCCTATGCCACATATTCAAAGCTATACCATAACATAAAGAATGATTCAAAAGAATTTTCCAGATCTGAGAACTACCAGTGTGCTCTACTTATGTGGATATAGGTCATAAAATAGAATCTGTAAGGGATTTCTAATGAATGAAGGTCATCAGTGTTTTTTTGCCTAGATTTTTCTCAGAATTAATGGCATGACCAAGTAATTGGTGTTGTCAGATAAGATTCATTTTTTTTAACAAACATTCTATGACGTGCCAGGGTATTCTTGGAAAGGTTCTGATTTAAAAATCACACAAGATCATCCTAAATCAGATCATCCTTTCCATCTCAAAAGATAAGGTGCATAGATTAAAACTTTCTGTATGCCAACATCTTATAATTTGCAGTAAGAATTGCTTGATGTGGATTGTCAGTACACATTAGTGACTATTTTTTTTTTAAGCTTTCATTTATTCATTTGAGAGACAGAGATACGGGGGGGGGGGGTGCGCAGGAGCAGGGAGAGAGGCAGAGGGAGAGGGAGAAGCAGGGTCCCTGCTGAGCAGGGAGCCCGATGCGGGACTCGATCCCAGGACGCTGGGATCACGACCTGAGCCGAAGGCAGACGCTTAACCATCTGAGCCACCCAGGCGCCCTATTTTATATTTTAAAGAGAATATAGCAGATTCCAATAGTGTTGGGTTCACTGACTTGGGAATAAGCTGATGTACACTAACCTGCTTTCTAAGTGTGCATGGATTTTTTTTTAATCTGAGAATTATAGGTCTAGTGACATAAACCTTTTGATATTGTCTCTATCCAGATGAAGTGTCTCTTTTATTTATTTATTTATTTTAGTTGGCTATTGATACTCCTGTTCCTGATATTCTGTGTCCCATCCTATTTGTACCTAATGTCATCCTGGCCATAGCCAGAAATTATTTACATGACCTCAGCCCAACAGTGTGGCACTTAGCATCTAGTCTTCTTGACTTGGTCCCCTAGGTCTGATCCTAGCCTGCTTTCATGTTTCTTGTTCCATGTCTCTTCACCATTGTCTGAATGACCAATTGTAACTTTTACTCTGGTTAGCTACAACCCAGCCATTCCTTGCTCCTTCCACACCACTTTTCTGACAAATACTGCCTGCCTATCTGGATGTCAAGATTGTAATAACTTTCTTTTTTTTTTTTTTTTTTTTTACTTTCTCAAGATGCACTTTATTTTTTTAATTAATATATAATGTATTATTTGTTTCAGGGGTACAGGTCTGTGATTCATCAGTCTTACACAATTCACAGCACTCACCATAGCACATATGCTCCCCAATGTCCATCACCCAGCCACCCCATCCCTCCCACCTCCCTCCACTCCAGCAACCCTCAGTTTGTTTCCTGAGATTAAGAGTCTCTTATGGTTTGTCTTCCTCTCTGGTTTCGTCTTGTTTCATTTTTCCCTCCCTTCCCCTATGATCCTCTGTCTTGTTTCTCAAATTCCTCCTATCAGTGAGATCATATGATACTTGTCTTTCTCTGATTGACTTATTTTGCTTAGCATAATACCCTCTAGTTCCATCCACGTCATTGCAAATGGCAAGATTTCATTTTTTGTTGGCTGCATAATATTCCATTATATATATATATACCACATCTTCTTTATCCATTCATCTGTTGATGGACATCTGGGCTCTTTCCATAGTTTGGCTATTGTGGACATTGGTGCTATAAACATTGGGGTGCACGTACCCCTTCAGATCCCTACATTTGTATCTTTGGGGTAAATATCCAGTAGTGCAATTGCTGGATCGTAGGGTAGCTCTGTTTTCAACTTTTTGAAGAACCTCCATACTGTTTTCCAGAGTGGCTGCACCAGCTTGCATTCCCACCAACAGTGTAGGAGGGTTCCCCTTTCTCCACATCCTCACCAACATCTGTCATTTCCTGACTTGTTAATTTTAGCCATTCTGACTGGTGTGAGATGGTGTATCACTGAGGTTTTGATTTGTATTTCCCTGATGCTGAGTGATGTTGAACACTTTTTCATGTGTCTGTTGGCCATCTGGATGTGTTCTTTGCAGAAATGTCTGTTCATGTCTTCTGCCCATTTCTTGATTGGATTATTTGTTCTTTGGGTATTGGGTTTGATAAGTTCTTTATAGATTTTGGATACTAGCCCTTTATCTGATATGTCATTTGCAAATATCTTCTCCCATTCTGTCAGTTGTCTTTTGGTTTTGTTGACTGATTCCTTTGCTGTGCAAGAACTTTTCATCTTGATGAAATCCCAATAGTTCATTTTTGCCCTTGCTTCCCTTGCCTTTGGTGATGTTCCTAGGAAGAAGTTGTTGCAGCTGAGGTTGAAGAGGTTGCTGCCTGTGTTCTCCTCAAGGATTTTGATGGATTCCTGTCTCACATTGAGGTCTTTCATCCATTTTGAGTCTATTTTTGGGTGTGGTGTAAGGAAATGGTCCAGTTTCATTCTTCTGCATGGGGCTCTCCAATTTTCCCAACACCATTTGTTGAAGAGACTTTTCTCCATTGGACATTCTTTCTTGTGCTGTCGAAGATTAGTTGACCATAGAGTTGAGGGTCCCTTTCTGGGCTCTCTATTCTGTTCCACTGATCTATGTGTCTGTTTTTGTGCCAGTACCATACTGTCTTGATGATGACAGCTTTGTAATAGAGCTTGAAGTCTGGAATTGTGATGCCACCAGCTTTGCTTTTCTTTTTCAACATTCCTCTGGCTATCTGGGGTCTTTTCTGGTTACATACAAATTTTAGGATTATTTGTTCCATTTCTTTGAAAAAAGTTGATGATATTTTGATAGGGATTGCATTAAATGTGTAGATTGCTCTAGGTAGCATAGACATTTTCACAATATTTGTTCTTCCAATCCATGAGCATAGAACGTTTTTCCACTTCTTTGTGTCTTCCTCAATTTCTGTCATGAGTATTCTATAGTTTTCTGAGTACAGATCCTTTGCCTCTTTGGTTAGATTTATTCCTAGGTATTCTTAAGGTTTGGGGTGCAATTGTAAATGGGATCAACTCCTTAATTTCTCTTTCTTCTGTCTTGTTGTTGGATGTCCACTATCACCACTGCTGTTCAATATAGTACTAGAAGTCCTAGCCTCAACCATCAGACAACAAAAAGAAATAAAAGGCATCCGAATCGGCAAAGAAGAAGTGAAACTCTCACTTTTTGCAGATGATATGATACTTTATGTGGAAAACCCAAAAGTCTCCACCCCAAAGCTGCTAGAACTCATACAGGAATTCAGTAAAGTGGCAGGATATAAAATCAATGCACAGAAATCAGTTGCATTCCTATACACCAACAACAAGACAGAAGAAATAACTTTCAATTCCTTATTTGGGCAAATTATTTAAATTCATTGTGTCTTAATGTTTTCATTTATGAAATGGGGGTAATAGGTTGGTTGTATATATTAAATTAGCTTTTACACACGAGTGCTTGGAACAGCACAGAGCACATACAATTACGATTGCTAATTATTATTATTGGTGGTGGTGGTAGTGGTAGTCACCCCATCTCATTCTGACAGCTGTACTAAGCCACTGACTCCTATTTGTTTTTAGTCCAGATCCCAAGTCTAGCCAACGTCACCAAATTTGACTTGAGTTTCTATTTTGTATCTTCTTAGCCCCTGCTATATCCTAAGGGACAGAATATTACATGTCCAGAAATTATCAAACCAGTTTGTATCTTCTTAGCCCCTGCTATATCCTAAAGGACAAAATAGTACATGTCCAGAAATTATCAAACCACTTTGTGGAATAGTTAGAACATATCCAAAATAGCATAAGATTCTTTTCATGAAGTCCCCCAAATCAGTCCATCTTGGAAATCGAAAAAAATAGTGGCAGCAGTGACATAGTTAAAACAAACAAACAAAAAAGCATCCAGGATAGCAAAACCAAAAATTGATGGAAAACACTGACCACACAATTAGGTGGCAGGTATTCTCACAAATCCCAAAATATGAGCTGTCAATTTCATGACCATGTGATACTCCATGGAAGGAAAGCAAAGGAAAGTGATGCGATGTCTGATGGAAATGAGACCCAGATAATACCCAAATTGCCAACAGATACTCATGAGAAATTGCTTCAGGCCAATTCGAGAATAGTAGCTGATACTGAGAGAAGTGTTTTCATACAATCCAATTTGTAAGTCAGTGAAAAGTACCCTTTCTAATGTCTGAAGGGCCTGAGCACCCTGAGTCCTGTGAATTATTTAACTCACTAGCTGAAGTTCCTTCTTAGGAGAAACTTCAAGGAGTAAAGCCCAGCTGAGGAGAGACAATAAGGACAAAGGAAATGGAAAGTCTAGATGAAAATAGGAGCAATGAACAGAACCCAGAGATCTTAAAGAATAGAAGGCAATTTCTTTTCAACTCTTCAGCAAAGTGCAGGAATAGGAGAGCTAGACTTGTAAAGTTAGAAGTGGTCTCCTGTGTAAGCCTTCCCTGTTAGGGACAGCTGGAAACCTTTGCTCTTCATCGTCCCCACTGGGTACTGAAGGAATCAGCTTTACTATGAAAACCTCCTTCTCTTCCCACCAGTATCCAGAATTTTCAGCCTGATTCACAAAATAGCGAAGCCTCCAGCTGGCAGATACTCCATCTGTTCTCTTGATACGGGAGGTTTCGACCCTGAATATACACTCAAATCATCTGCAGCGCTTTACGCTGTCTCCTGGTCCTACTCCAGACCGTTTGTACCATAATCTATGAGGGTGAGGCCAAGCAGGAGTATATTCTAAAAGCTTTCCAAGTGGGAACCACTGAAAAAGAAGTTACTTTAAAAAGGAAAAGTAATTGTAATTGTAATGTCACCATTTAACATCAAGACACTGCCCACCTCCCTCCAGAATGTTAGTTGCTAAATTTGCTGCACATTAGAATTACCTGGGGAGGGGCGCCTGGGTGGCTCAGTTGGTTAGGCATCTGCCTTCAGCTCAGGTCACGATTCCAAGGTCAAGGGATCGAGCTCCACATCGGGCTCCCTGCTCAGCGGGAAGCCTGCTTCTCCCTCTCCCACTCCCCGTCTCCCTGCTTGTGCTCTCACTCTCTCAAAAAATTAAAATCTTAAAAAAAAAAAGAAAGAAAGAAATACCTGGGGAAGAATTTAAAACCCTGATGGCCAAGTCACACCCTCTACCAACTAAATGGGAATGGGGGACTTGGGAACCGGACAACAGGATAAATTTAAAGATGCCAGATGATTCCCAAAACAGAAAAGAAAGAAATGGTCTCCTGATCAAACCCTCTCTCTTAAAAGATCAGGAGACTTGGACTATGCAATAATAAGAACAGCAGCAATAGTAGAAGAGGATGGCCACAGAATAAAGAGAATAAGGGGGAGAATGATCTCTCTACAAACAATGCAAGGACACCAAAGCTTTATGCTCATAGACGGGAAAAGTGTAACCTAATATTTCAAAGCAAGCTAAAAGAAATTGTATAATGATAAAATGTAGAAAAGAACACTATAAATCAAATTTAGAAATACCTCTGAAATAAGGGCCAGAAATGCAGTAAAGATTTAAAAATTAAAGAATGAATTCATTTAGAAACAAAGGCTAAATTTGAAATATCACGTGAATCAGTAATTCCAAAACCCCCAATAATCCCACTTTTTTTTTTTTAAATGATTTTTTTTTTTTTTTTTTTTTTATTCATGAGAGTCAGAGAGAGAGATAGAGAGAGGCAGCGGCAGAGGGAGAGGGAGAAGCAGGCTCCCCGCTGAGCAGGGAGCCTGATGCGGGACTCGATCCCAGGACCCTGGGATCGTGACCTGAGCCGAAGGCAGAGGCTTAACCATCTGAGCCACCCAGGCGCCCCCAATAATCCCACTTTTAATAGAAGGTGACATATAGAGAGATAAGCAACAAGATCCAAAATAATAGGATTTCCTGGTGGGAAAAACCAAAGCAATAAAACAAAATGAACATTAATACTTATAATTTAAGAAAATGTGCCTGAAAGTAAAATTGAAACTACATATTGAAAAGGAACGCTATACATCTGGAAGAGTGATCCAAAATGAACAATATTAAGATTCATTGTGGTAAATCTATTGAACTTTTAAATAAAAAAGAAAAAAATCAGTTTGGCATTCAGGCAAATAGACATTTGTAAAAAAGAATAAGATAAAGAAAACCAGATTATCATCAGACTTTTCAAAAGCAACTATTCATGCTGGAAGCATAACATTTTAAAGATACTCAAGGAAATAGATTGTGAGCCAAGGACTTCAGATATACCAAATTGATTTTCAAATATAAAGGCCACAGATGTATTTATCAACATGCAAGAACTCAGAATATTGTTCCCAGTAAATGGAAACATCATTTGTACATTTGCTCAAGCAAAACCTTGGAATGCTTCTTGATGTCTTTTCTTTCCTCTCATAGCTCATATCTAATTCAATTGCTAGTCTTACTTGGTTCTACCTTAAAAAATCCCAAATTTGGGACATCTGGGTGGCTCAGTTGGCTGAGCATCAAACTCTTGGTTTTGGCTCAGGTCATGATCTTAGGGTCCTGAGATCAGGTTCCAACCCCACCCCCCACCCCCACCCACCCCAGGCTCCAGCTCCTGGCTCTGGGCTCCATGCAAGTCTACCTGGGATTCTTTGCTTCTGCACCGCCCTCCCTTTCTGCCTCTCCTCCCACAAGCACTTGTGCTGTCTATATATTAAATAAATAAATAAATAAGTAAATAAATAAATCTTAAAGAAAAAAAAATCCCACATTTGACCTATCCACCTCTATTGTTATCCTACTATTCCCAGCAGCCACCATCTCTAGCTGGCGTGACTGCAAGAGTCCCCTTAAGTGTTTCTCTGCTTCCATTCCTGCCTCCTTCTAATCTGTTCTCTGCACAGCAGCCAGAGTAAGCTATTAATAGGTCATCCTCATGCTTAGAAATTATGATTTCCTACATGATTTAGTCTTAGATACCTCTCTCCTCTGCCCCTTGTTCACTGCACCCTGGCCACATTGCTAGCTTGTTAACTTTAATCAGTTTTCTCAACTGCAGAGAGCATCCATTGGCTATTCCCCCTCTCTGGAACGCCCTTCCATACACATGGAAATCTGGCTGCTCTCTTACTTTACAAGGTATCTTTTCAAGTATCATTTTCTCTGAATGGCCTTTCCTAATCCGCTATCTGAAATAGGGTAGTACTCCTTCCATCACTTTTTCTACCCTTACTATGCTTTATAGTTCTTCACAGAAGTTCTTGATCTTCTGACATATTATGAATGTATTTGTGTATTGCACTCTTCTCTTCTAAAATATAAGCTCCATGGTGGAATGGACTAGGTTTACTCTGTTCACTTCAGTATCCTCAGCACCTTAAATGGTGTCTAGCATGAAGTATACCGCCTCTCAGTAATATTGGTTGAGTAAATGAGTGCATTCATAAGAGAGGTTACAGACCAAGTGTATCCATTATAAAAAATAGATCAATAATAAGTTGTTACTGGGGACAAAATACTTTGGAAGCATTCTTGAGTTCTGTGCTTAATTTGTCAAAAAGTAGGATGATATGAATCTATCATATGTCCCTTTAAAATGCTTCTGTCAGAGTAATGTACTGGCCTGAATATGGCTTTGAATCTTCTGTCATCCACCAAAGATTCAAAATTTTATAAATGACTCAGACTGTAGCCCCTGTAATTATTAACTAGTATCTATTCAAGTACCATGAATCTAGCAGAGGTCCTTTGAATCAGATTGCATAGCTTACATGTAAAGGTGAATTAATCATTTTGTGAGATATTTATTCCCCAAAGTATTATAGTATTATACTGTTCCATACTTTTTTAGGATAATAAATAACAATACATCATTTTATTATTTTTCAAGAAGTTTGCCTTTTATTAAATGTTAGCAAGAAAAGTTGATATAAAGCACTTAAAAATAAACTTGCATGTTACATGTTGATTAGATTATGTAAAACATAAACAGACTGATATACTACATCATCTATAAATTGTTACCTTTCTCAATCCTGTCCTAGCTATAGGTTCCGAAAAATCTTTAACCTTTGCATATAGGCTCAGTATCCTCCAGTGCCTGAATAATCAACCTACATCAGATAACCTAAACCTACTAGTATGGAACTTGAACATGATTTTTCTTCTTGAAGCTTGTATCTTTTCTCTTTATTTTTTTTAATATTTATTTATTTTAGAAATTGAGAAAGAGAAGAATGCACAAGTGGGGGCGGGGCGCGGTCAGAGGAAGGGGAGAGGGGAAGCACGCTCCTTGCTGAGTAGGACACGGGGCTCCATCCAGGACCTGAGCTGGAACCAAGAATCTGAAGCTTAACCTACTGAGCCACTCAGGCACCCCTCCTCTCTCTTTGATATTCGTTGTGTGTTCTGTCCTTTCTAATGGGTTGCGGATTAGATTTCTCTATGAAAGCATCTATAATCCTGCTCTCAATCTCAAGGCATTGGAACAGGGCTTGACTGCTTAGCTCTTTCCAACCCTTGCAAAGTATGAATTCCAATCCCTACTCGTCTCAATTGCTGACTGGGGCCTTAATGCAAATCACACCACTTTTCCCAATGCCAGGAGCCATTACTTGACTTTTGGGTTCTGCATCACACAGAAAAGTGATTCATATAAACCTAATCTATCCTCTTTAGAAGTTTTGATCTTATTCATTTGCCAATATGAAGAAATATGTGCTTAAAGAATAGATAACTAAATAGATATATGCAAGTAATGTATGAGTGAACAGTAAAATATGCATGTTCTAATAAGAGTCAGAGATAAGAACTTTTCAGAAGCAGAGTGGACAAATATAAATACATACTTGGGGTTTCGACTAAGGGAAGAAATTAAAAACATTCCATTTATTAGAAATGCCATTTTTAGTATTCATTTGTGCTTGATTTAGTAATTTTAGCATCTTTAAACTCAGTGAATGGCTTTTGTAATTACATGTGTCTCAAATACATATTAACATTATGTTAATTATGGAACTAATGCAGTACTTGAGTGTAAACCAAGAATCCTATGTTTGCAGTTGGCAATTTAACCTTGTTTTTAAGGCATTTTTAATGTGAAATCACCATTTAGTCTTGTAATAGCTTTTCTTAGCTAAGGTCAACTCTTTTCCATTAAGTTTGGCATTAGGGATGAAGAAAAAGATGTATGAATATGTTTTAGTTACAGAGATAAACAATAATTAAACTTTATCAACATAGGATGGAACATCTAATAATAAAGCAATCTAAAAACACATAAATTTGAATATTTAACCAATTTGTTTCTATTCCTTTGCATATGGTACCACAGGAGTTCAAGAATAGATTATGGTTTTTTTGAGTGTAATTTGGCAACTGTCCTAATTTTAAAAGGATTTTGGGAAGAATGACTAATTTGTAATGTTTCCTCTTTCTCTGATACTGTGCTATAAATGAGGAGTGCCTCTTGATTAGATGCTAATGACAATGCCATTGCTGTTCAAGTTTACAACAGTAGGAGATAGAAATTTACACAAAATTAAGAATAGACATAGAAAAATAAAAATCAATATTTAAAACAATGTGTTCTTCTTGGAGAAATTTCCTTGCAAACATGTATCCTCTTATTATCAATATACAATTTGGTAACAGCAGGAAGATTTTCTGACTTAAATCACTATCTGACTTCTGTTTTTGTGTGTTTCCTTTAGATAAGAAATGTTGAAACCAACCAATGTTTAGACAACATGGGCCGCAAGGAAAATGAAAAAGTGGGTATATTCAACTGTCATGGTATGGGAGGAAATCAGGTAAACTCTCTTTTTTTTTTTAATCAACTTCATCTTTGGGGGGAAAATATTGCTGTGAAACCATCACAGTAAACCATGACTCACATGCCAATAACAATTAAGTCTTAGCTTAGGGAATTAATGGGCATTCAAATCAAGAACTAATTTGGCTATTTTGTTACCCCAAGTATCTTAAAAAAGCACTACAGAATTTAATAAATAGGGCAACACTTTCAATGAGCCCAATTAATGAAGATAGCCAAATATTTTAGACCTATCTCATTTTGAGCAAATGAACACTACATTTTTTTCTTTTAACTGACTAGTATAAAGTAATCCCTCAACAACCATGATGTTTTCCCCAATGGTGATTCTAAATTTCTTTTGTGTTTATGTACATCATGTTTTCTATGAATTTCTGAGGTTCAATAAACTTTAAAATGCATGGGAAGCACCTCTGTTACACTTGTGCTTTGGCTATCTGAAGATGCCCTTTGAACCAGGTAAAAATGAAGTCTTTAAACAAAACTGATGGCTAACTACAAGTCTAGGGCAGCTTTTTTGTGTGTTGCAGTCCAATTATCAGAGATCTGTCAGACTATAACAAGGATCCTTGTACTCTCTTTAAATACTGGACAGTGATTCTGCAAGGTGTGCCATGTGGAAGCTGCTTAGCTGTGAGTCTTCAGGTGGAGCAGCCCTGCTGTCATGGCCATTTTGAGAGGCAGAATTTGGAATTTGTAGGAACTCATAACAGAGTTTGAGGTAGCTAATCCTCTGTTAACAAGTTGTCCACAAAAATCGAGGAGAAACACACCAGTGAGTTCTTTATCTAGTGCATTAGAGTGAAATTAGGAAGTAAAAGTTATTACATGCAGCACAACATCATGGTTATGTTGGTAATGCAGCTGAATGTGTCAAGAATCTACAGGGAAAAAGCAATAGCCCTGTTGAGTTTTGACACCATATTTCAAATAGGACCTGTGAGATTCAATGGAGAACATTCAAAAATGAAATTTCCTTCTTAAAAAAAATTATTAAAATCCTAATTAGTGTTCCAAAATTTCAACTTAAGCAGAAAAATATTTAAATCAAAGTTTCTAGATTACAGCATGGGAAAATAACTTTATGAAAGAAAATAACAGGAAAAACAATACAGACAGAACAATGGCAGAGCATTCAGAAATGGTCCAGCTTTTATATTGATTCACAATGAATGTGAGAGGCCTCTACTACCAAAACCAATGGAATCCCAATGAATTCAGCTGGAAATGGCAAACAGCTTAACTGTTAGAGGACTAAATGTGCAGGGTTTAATTTTTTCACAAATGGACGTAAGAAATCTGAAGGTGATCAACTCTTGACATTTGTTCAGGTCTTCAGTGACTTTGTCAAGAAATCAAAAACTTTCTAACTTTGCATTCTTCAATCCTTAAAATTAACTTTTATCATCAGCTGGTCACATGAGGGCTGCTGAAACTCCAGACATCATATCCACATTCAAGACAGGAAGAAGTTGGGGTAGAGAAGAGCTGCAGTAGCCATAACTGTCCTTTTGCTAGGAAAAACAAGACTCCCTAAGGCTTTTTACACTCCCCCCCCCCACCTTGTAAGTCTCTTTGGCCAGAAATATGTTACTTGAATACCTCTAGCACAAAAACACGGAATATTTTACTACACTTACATGTGTAAATGTCCTCACAGTTTATTTACCATGAATACTGGGTGGACATGTAGAACTGTCTCCATAATGTGTTTCACCAGCTGATGAAAAAGTCAACTGATCATCTGCACCATGGTGACCTACAGAATTCCAAAAAAACACATTATTTATGACATCATTCTGATTCTAATGCAGATGAAAATGAAGATAGGAAATGAAAAGGAAGATAACCTAGATGAATTATCCTCATTGATTTTTTAAGTTGCCATAGTTAATGTTAAAAAAGATAACCAGTCATATACCTCTGTTTGTCTAAATGAAACAAAACACCTGGATCATTAATGTTAAAAATTATATCACTCATTTACAAGTGTTCAAATACCCAGAAATAAGCTATCCCACTCTACCATAACCTTCTTGTTGGCCAGGACTATGTCTTATTCTTCTCTTCACTTAGTACTTGGCTGAAGGCCTGGGATGCGGTAGGTAACTCATAACTACTAGTCGAGTAAATAGATGAAAGAATTCATGGTCAGAACAATAGATTTATACCTTAGTACTATGTAGACATTGCCATAGAATGCTGTTATTGTCATAGTAACCAAAAGTATATAAAGACACCAATCTTAGGGATTCATAAATAAAGTGAACAAACAATAAGTAAAACCCCATACCTACATATATTCTAATGTTTCTACATTGTTAACTTAATGACAAAGTAGAAATTAAAACCAATGTTCTTCCATCTACATGAATAGTTATTCACGTCTACAGATATGCATAGAAGAAAGTTTACAGGAGCCCTTTTTGCTATAACAAATACAATGGACACAATTCAGTATTTACCAAGACAGGAATGTTTAAGTAAATTGTGATGCATCCATAGTACAGAATACTCCATAGCCACCAAAGTGAGTGAAAGAGGTCTATATGCATTGTCGTGGAAAATTGAAAAGGAGGGAAAAAATCCAGAATATAACTTACTTTGAATGACCTCATTTATGAAAAATATATGTGAACATTTTTCTCTATAAAGTCTATCTGTATTTGTATAGATGCAATATAATTTATTAGAAATGCATAGCAATCTATCTGGAATAGAATTACCTCTGGTGAGAAGAAGGAGTTAGAAAAGGAAACTTTACTTTTTACCCCACATTTTTCTATATATATGTATTACTTTCATAATTGAACAAATAAAAATGGAGAAAATTGAACTATTGAGAATAAAAGAGTATCATTTTATTTTTTTTTAAGATTTTATTATTTATTTATTTATTTATTTAAGAGAGAGACAGAGAGAGAGGGAGAGAGAACATGAGCAGAGGGAGCAGCAGAGGGAGAGGGAGAGGGAGAAGCAGGCTTCCCGCTGAGCAGGGAACCCCATGCGGGGGCTCGATCCCAGGACCCCGGGATCATGACCTGAGCTGAAGGCAGACGCTTAATGACTGAGTCACCCAGGCGCCCCAAAAGAGTATCATTTTAGAGCATTGCTCTGACCTGATTAATTGGGTCATTTATGGTAAATTACTTAATATTTTTTAGCTTTACTATTTTATTTATAAAATGGGTAAAAGACTTTTACCCAAATTTTTTTCCTCTAAAGATTAGTAAAATCTATATAATAACTAACAAACACTAGCCTGGCATATACTAGACACTCAGTACATATATTGGTCTATTGACATTACTTATTCTCTTTACGTATTTCAGTTTCTATTCTCAATTGTTTCTCTTTTCTCTCTAAGAAAATAAAAGTTTCAGTGGCTAATGCCAGAGGCAAGGTAAATGCACAGCACTTCCTATGGTATTGTTAAGCTTAATAAAATGAATTGCCTCTCCTGTTGTTTTAATACGTATTATGAAATAATTAAACCATCACATAAAACCCTATTATGATTTATACTTTGATGGAAATCAGTATTTCTTGGATGATTAATTCTAGTTAGTCCCTAATTAGGGACATGTTTACATTTTTTACTTACTTTAGAGAAGAGCAGATTTTAGGATTTTATTCTCAGAGCTACCTTCCCTGTGCTTTATTGTTATTCTCTTATGTTACCATGGAAGCAGTATCTATTTTTATGGTTATTTAGTTTAAAATTTTTAAAAGTAGCCCCAACCCATATAAGATATTCAAGTTTCTCACTCCTGCTTTTACACAAAATTCCTAAGAAATGTTAACACTGTTTTTTTTTAGCATTTCCGCTCGGTTTCATTTCTAAAAGAAGGTTCTTTATATTTGTTGACAACTATCCCTTAACCATTTCTCCTTGCACAGGATTTTTTTTTTTTTTTTTAATGTTCTTGGAGATATCAGGAAGAAACTTACTTTCAGTAGTTGCTGGAAATACTTTTCTTAAACACTTAAACACTCAAATATCCAACATACTTTCCCTCCACCCCTAGCCCCTGCAGGGCTTGGGATACAGTAGACACCTAATAAAAACTAGCCAACTAAATGAAAGAATGCATGCAAGTTTTTGTAGCAAGAATACTGTAAAAATAAGACACCAAGTGTAGAATTATTATTACATTCAACATTTAATCATCTTGAGGTATTCTTTTTTTTGAGGTATTCTTTTAGACCTTAGTAATAAAAACCTTCTGTCTCAAAGAATAATGACATAATTAGAAAGTCCATTCCTATCTGTTCTTGAAATGCTTTCATTAACAAAGAAGGTGATGATCATTAAACACTTTCAAAAGAATGAAAATAAATTTGATTAAAACTTGAACATAAATTTTTATAAGGGAAGGAAAAACTTGCAATTTCCTGGTAGAATGTATGTTACTAAAAGTTATGGGATCGTCTTCTCTTTACTTCTGAAAAGATGAAATTGATTCCTGGAAGCAGTTCTATGTCCCCTACAATGCTCATGACTCAGATTTATATCTTCATCTCCAACATCTCTGCAGAACTCTGGAATCTGTTGCCAATTAATTATTGGGAATCTCTGCAGACATCTCAAACGCAACTGTTTCCAGACTGTGCTCATTTTCTTCTCTTTAACATAAGCATCCAAAATTGAAACCCGACATAGACACTTCTAAAGTTTGATTGGTCACCCAACCCTGATATTAACATGAAAATAATATGCCTTGACTCCGATCTCTAAGACCCTTTACAACTAGGGCCTCTTTCTTTGTCCTGGCCTGTATCTTCTTTCACCTATGTGGTCAGAAAACCTCATTATTTCCACACATCATATGGAATTCCAGGCTTATGTTCTATATAGGCCACATTATAATTAAAATATGATAAAAATCTCCAGCAATTCTCCCCTGCCCAATGAATCACATAAAAATTCCTTAGTTATGTATACAGTTATATATTCCTTAGTTATGTATATATACAAAACCCCACATAATTTCATCCTCATCGGACTTCCCAGTATTGTCTCCCTTGATGTTCTAATAGTTTTTTTGTGCTGTAGACATGTCTGATAATTTTATTTCCTGTGGGCTCTGTGCATTTTCCTATCTCTGCAGTTCACTGATACTGTTCTGTCTACTTGCACTGTTGACCACCTACTACTTACTCCACTCACAAACTTAAGACATACTGTTTAAAACCCAAATAATTTAGCTTCTTTTTGGCTCTCCATTGGCTAACAATTTCTTAACCTGAACAGGGCATATGTGAATGGATACGCTCTAATTTATTTTAATCAATCCCTTATTATTTAATACACAGTACCATTAGTACTGTGAATTTTTATTGTTATAGGTGAGGCTCATCAATAACCTTGTAGCTAAAATCTAGTGAGCATCTATATTTACTTCTTTAGAAATACTGTCTAGAAGTACATTTGACAGGTCAAAACTTATGCAACATTATAAGGCTTTTAATAATAGTGACACATTGTCCTTTTTAAGGTTTTACTAGTTTAACGGGTCTAATTGCTAAACTACGAAGAGGCACTATGATAAATATTTTACATACATTACTGCCTTTGATTCCCACAACAATCTATGAAGTACATAGTAGTATTATCCTGATTTTACTCATGAGTCTAATGGGACCCCTGAGAGATTGGTAATATGATTAGGAGGTAAAGCCAGTTTGAGTCTAAATCTGGCTGACTCCCCACCAAGTGTATGTTCACTGCATTTGTATTGATTTCTAACCCCACTCCGCCAGGATTGTGGTCTGACTGGACAACCCTAAACGGCTATTGTATTTTTGCTTTGTTCTGGTTTTCATGTTTGCCAATTTAGTATGGGAGAAACATTTTATCTTTTTTAAATCGTATCTCTAATGTTATCAATGCATGTAAGTAATTTAAAAATTGACGTCAATACTTTGTAGATTTTCTAGTCACGTTTTTGCCTTTGTTTTTGCTTACATTTTCATTGGTGGTTGAGGGAGCTCTTGTTTCTCTTCTCCACTTATAAAAGTACTTTATTAAGATTATTACCTTCTGTGATACATGTTCCAGATATTTTTTTCTGATTTGACATTTTGTTTCTGGTGTGTTTTCATGTACAGACTTTTAAACAGTTTATATATTTTAATTATTGCTTGCTTTTATGCTTTCTCTTTTTGATGTAGAAATACCATTCTTTTTTAATGTGGTGCTTTTAAATGACATTTACCTCAGCTTAAAGGAGCTAATATCAAAATTGGCAAATAGGCCTTAGTCTTATTGGTCATATATCTGACACTATTTTTTATCTAAAATTTATAAAAAATATATCTATAATTGGGTACAAGTTAGATTAATATTTATAAAATAACTATTTTACTTTAATAACAAGTATATGTAAAATTTTCAAAAATCCAAGGTGAGTGTTTCCCTTTGAATTGCAATATCTTTTTAATCAAAAGGGGAAAAAGCAGCCCTCATGCATATTGTACTCATTTTTTCTAAAGACAAAAAAATATAAAATGATGGAAAAATACTCACATTTTAGCAAATGCATTTAGAATGTTTCTCTTTCTCCCTGGAGCCACTCATTTGGAGGGAGCTAGAAAGTATATGGAAACATTCCATGTAATTTATTGTAGTAAATGATTCACAGCCATTTTTCAAGGTAGTAAGCCTTTAGGGAAGCTTATGCTAGCCATTTATTAAAACCATGTTTTCTGCCAAGGTAAAGAAGAGATCATTAGGTCTTATCAATACTTTCAAACAAATGTCTCCTCCTCTAAAATGTGACTACTTATATTTAAGAAGAATCTAACCTTATGACAGTAAACAAATTTTGAGAGTCAACAAATACTTCCTGCCTTATTACAAACCCTCTCCTAGAAAGAGCTTAATTATTTTAGTAATGCATTCTACTGTACTCACAGATTGTAACGAATACATTCATTCAACAAAAGTGAATTGACTTTACAGTTTGCATTTTTATCAGTACTATAATTACTTAGAAGCCCTTTCTATGTTAATTTGGTCCCCTTTTAGTAAAGTTTGCGCAATAGAATTAAAATCACCAGGGTAAATTTGCAAGTGAAATGAAATGGCCTAAGAGGAAAGAAGGAGCATGTACCATTCATTAAATGTTTAAATGAGCTGGATACATGTAAGCTGGAGGAGAGCATCATTATTTATATTGAAAGAATATCTGGTAAGCTTGGAATTGATTGAAATTTGCAGGAACTTAAAGTTTGTAGGATGTGATTCTGCCTAGTTTGCCTGGTTGGAGTGTTTCCTGGCATAAAAACAAAGAGCAAATCTATTGTGTTCAACCCCTTTCTTTCCCTGGTAGTAGTTACTCAGAGATTGTGAAATTTTTTTCTTAAGGTTTCCTATAAAATGAGCACGAATATTGGCCATCTCTTAGATTTATCTTTCCCTCTGGGTGTAATGTTATGTATCTCTACATAATGATAGTTAATACCTATCACATGACATTTTTTCAAAAGCTATGGAAAAATTGGCAGTGCAAGTTAACCTAGAAAGCACTTTTGCTATTTTACTGTAAAGTACTTAAAATTAATTCCCTGAAATCCCACATTCATTTAAATAAGCCACACCTTTGGCTTTGAGCTTTCTAGTTAATAAGTACAAAATTGGTTATATGATTCATTGTGTCAATAATATAAAAACAAGCCACCTTCAAAAAGGTTCAATTATTCCTGGTGTTGAAATGATAAAAATTTCTACTCTGATTCCTGATAAAGAAAGCAACAAGGAGGGACACCAGACTAAACTTAGAGGGACAACAGTCTCTAAGAAGTCATCTTAGGGGGCGCCTGGGTGGTTCAGTCCCTTAACCATCTGCCTTCGGCTCTGGTCATGATCTCAGTGTCCTGGGATCAAGCCCCTTGTCAGGCTCCCTGTTCAGCGGGGAATCTGCTTCTCCCTCTCGCTCTTGCTCTCATCTCTCTCTCTCTCGAATAAATAAATAAAAATCTTAAAAAAATAAAAGTCATCTTAGGAAACAACAATGATATCAAAGTATATCAGTGCACATAGCAGGACAAAAGAAATATTTATTCTGTTGATTAATCAATTAATTATGGTGTATCATCATATCAGCCTATGCTCTAAAGACCTTAAAATTAAATTTCTGTAGGGCTTAAATGTTAAAATACTTTAAGCTCTTTGGGAAATACGTGTAAATTTATATTCATTTTATTAATGGGATTCCCAGAATTTTTTTTTTAAAACCCTCCCTTAAAAAGTTAAATATCTTATGCAGCCATCAAAAGGAATGAGATCTTGCCATTTGCAACGACGTGGATGGAACTGGAGGGTATTATGCTGAGTGAAATAAGTCAAACAGAGAAAGACATGTATCATATGACCTCACTGATATGAGGAATTCTTAATCTCAGGAAACAAACTGAAGGTTGCTGGAGTGGGGGGTGGGGTGGGAGGGATGGGGTGACTGGGTGATGGACACTGGGGAGGGTATGTGCTCTGGTAAGTGCTGTGAATTGTGCAAGACTGTTGAATCTCAGATCTGTACCTCTGAA